>NC_035435.2:121061686-121375346 GCF_002127325.2 Helianthus annuus
GATAGGAGTACGTGGGAAGGGCAGTCGTGTATTTCAGGAGCCGTCATTGTTCGGAATTGAGATATTAACAATATTACTTGCATTGATTATTGAACTGTTTTACATACAACCGATAACAAACGTTTTCTAAAACTGTGAACTCGCCAGCTTTGTCTGATACACTTGTTACATGCTCGCAGGTCGTTAGGTATCTTGGACTAGGGGAACTTGCTGTCTGGAGTAGCTGGAGTGGTCATGGGTCGACTGGAAGGATTATGTGATTGATTTCATGAGACCATACTTTGGTTATGAAACAATTTAACTTGGTTTACTATTTGCTTCCGCTGAACTTATTGATTTTCATTTTAACTTGTTGAGTATATTTTATTTAATAAAGGGGATTTTATTTATAACTTGTATGGGTTCAATGTAATTGGTGGCTCGTTATTGGTACGTCACACGCCTATCAGGGACACTCCCTAGGTGGTATTTTGAGGGTGTGACAGTTTGGTATCAGAGCCATTGGTTATAGTGAACTTGGTTTTAAAAACGTTTTTATAAAACCATACTATAACCGAACAAGTTCTTAATACGACCATGACACTCAGCTCCAGACTACAAGGTTCGCCTCTCGTATACTCATTGTACTGCATAACTAGTGAACACTTACATATGATATTGAATGAGATTGCACGTTTAGCACAACAGTATGAATACATGTATTACTTGCCTGTGTTATGTGACTGATAGGGTGGTATTTCCCTAAACATTGATGACTCACGTTTCGTGATGCTCTTTGTTCACTACTCGAGTTGGAGGAACCATATGACATTAGTTAAGAGGAACTGAGATGAGCATGCAAATCACAATATTATTGTGGGTGCACACATAATAATAATGTGGGGTGCATGCGAGTCCCAGTGAGGCTTAACAAGTGAAAAAGGGGTTCCGCTCTGTTATTTGATCAATGTGAAACACAACAGCCTACAAGAGTCATAGAAGTGATTGTCTCTTACTTGAACGTGATCTTTTCACTCCACTCTGAACCCTTGCGAATCTCGATGCTATCGAGTGTAACCTGAACACCCATCTGAACGCCTTGCGAACTGTGTAAAATGTTAGGTGCTTGTACGAACATCCCTGAGTTGGATGTTGCAGCGTTGAATGATGGGTCGATACCTTTTCACTCCTTTTCACTGGTTGGAACTCTGTGTATTGACGCCTTATATTCCGCAAGTGCAATCATTTCTGCAACACCCTAGCAACGTACTGTGTATTACTCGACCGACTTGCAAGACCGAGGGGCAAGAGGATGATCGTAGTATCTCATCGACTTCAGCATTAGAACGGCCTTGGTTTCTAGCAGCGAACACCAGCCAATTGGCTTCAATCAAATCCTTAACTCTTGTAAGCGACTTATGGGAGTCAACACTTACGAACCAATTGGGACGTAATCGATGACAATTGACCATAGGGTGGAATGTGTAACTGCTCGCACCATGAGTATTGCCTTAGGACATGACACGAAATGTGAAAGGATGGACCCTAACGGCGAAAGGCCGCAGGACTCCGTTTCGAGCAACGACATTAGAAGCAATAGTCGCGATGACATCAAGGTACTCGTAAATCATGACTTTCGGTATGGAAATGATGATGGCTTCAACAAGGATTGGCCAATGTTAAGTCAGGACGCCAACAACCCATGGAACAATGGCAGTTTTGGGAATTCTAGTAGCAGTAGCAACAACACTGGAAGTGATACTCGTGGAAGGGCATTTAAGGCTGACTTAGGCGGCGCTAGGCATAATAGCAACATGGAAGCTTGTATGAGTAGCTAATCGCTTCGCCCTTGTCCCGCTTATCCCGGATGCTTCTTGGAACCGAATCGGTTGTGGAATTGGCTGATGGCAAGTCAATTGAAACGTCATATGTTCGTTGGGATGCAAACTCGACCTTGTGGGACAAGTGTTCGGCATCGACCTTCTTTCTACTGCCCTTGTTAGCTTTTGATGCAGTAGTCAGTATGGATTGCTTATCCATATATCGCGCAATTATACCCTGTGAGAAGAAAGTTGTCGTCTGTCATAAAGTATCGGAGTGGTGCAGAGGTTAGCATCAATTCAGCAATAAAGGCCTGAAGTGTCCACAGAAGAATTACTCTGCTATGCTAGCAATCGTTACTAGTGTTGGGCTGAGGAAAGAGGATCGAGGATCCACCAATTGTTCATGGTATTTGAGGAACTTTCAGGATTACCTCCACGACTATAAGTAAGAATCTCAGTTTGATCTCACGCCAGGGGCAGTTCTAGCCACTCGTACCCCTTACCGTCTTGCACCAGGAGGGTTGCAAGAGCTGTTTAATCAACTACAAGAACTGTCGGACAGGAATTTTGCTCTCGCTTTAAGGAGTCCCAGTTATACCCATGAAGAGAAGCCTTTTCGTATGTGTACTGATTATCGGGAACTTAGCAAGGTAACAGCTAAGAACCGTTTGCCTCGACCTTGTATTGACAAACTGTTAACCAGTTGTGAGGGTCAAGCTCTCATTCGAGGATTGGCTAACGAACGAACTATTACCAGATGGAAGTCCATGGGGGAAAGTTCTTAAAACGGAAAAATCGAACACTGTGCGGCCATTACAACTTTGTATCCCCTGACCTTTGGATTGATCGACACACCAGCAGCTTCCTGGGGATCACATGAATCGACCGTGTTTATGGATGATGTTTGGAAATCGTTTCCAGAAGAAAGGAACAACCTGGGCGGCATATGTATCTTGTTTTAGAGCTCTCGAGAGAGGAGCCACTCTGCGCGACGTCTTGTCAAAGGTAACTTCTTGATTCGAAAGGTACATTTTTGGTCATATGAACAACGAAGTGGGAATACACGTGGATCTCGCTTGGATCCATTTTTTTCAGAAATTGATCGACACTAAAGATCCCTTCGAAGATACAATAATTTCTTAGTCTCACTAGACACTATCACAGATTCGTCACAGGATTTTCCAAGATCGCGCATCCTAAATCTCATTAGCACAGTAGGGTGCTGTGTTCGTGGAAGGCAAAACAGGAGAACGTCTTTTCAGCTTTCGAATCCCAACTCTGCAACACGCTACGCATCGTCTTTACCTAAGGGTACGGGTGATCTACAAGAAGAATTGCACGAGTCGCAACTGGCGGTGGAAGCCATAGTCTTTGGATTTAAATTAGAGGCATTACTTGGACGATACCAAATGCACTACTTAGATCGATCACAAGGGCCTCCCGTGTACCTTTGTTTTGAAAGAGCTAAACATGTAAGGGCATAGCTAGATGGAACTTCTGAATGAACTCGACTGTGAAACCTGAACGTGTTTGAGCTTGCAGCTTACCATCGACTCTAGCCTACCCGATCAAATTCGCCCTGAACAAACTGAAGCATTGAAGGAAGAGAATTTTCAAGTTGGGTCCATGCAGAGCATGGAGGAGCAACTTTTGGCAAGTTGGACAATATTCGCTACCTCATGGAGCGAATGTGGGTCTCATTGTACGGTAATTATAGGGAACCGTGATGAACAAAGCACACCAGCCTCGATATTCTAGTCGTCTGGGTTTTGATGAGAGATATTAGGGTCTATAAATCTTACACTAGTGACCGGGCATGAAGGCTTACCCAATTATGTAGGTGAAGGGTGTTGACGTATGGAATTGAGAACAGACTGCCATGGATTTTGTCACTAGTCTACTTACAACTCGAAACGGAAATAATAGCACCTGGGTGGTCGTTGATTGTCTCACGTTACCAGCACACTTTCTTGCAAACAAGGACACTGGCGAGTCTTCACAGCTGTGAATGTTCCTCTGAGAGAGGCGGCCTTTATGCATGAGGTGCCAACTCCTGTTACCTCTGATCTTGATCTATTCTTGATTTATGACAGGCAACACACAACACCCTTGGCTCATGTCTCGACATGAGCATTGGACAAGGTAAATGAACTATCCTGACACTCAAAGGCATGCTGTGAGCATGTGTGTGATTGGCTTTAGCGAGAATTGGGAGGACACCTATCCTTGGTTGAGTTATACTGTAACAGTTACCATCCTAGCATTTAGACAGCTCCGTTTGAGTCATTGCTTGGGCGACAATGCCGATTCCCTTGTTGGACTAAGGTGGGTGACAACCCAATCACATGTCCAGGACTTGTACTCGGAACTTGTATTGCGGTAGTGCTTGACTGTTAGAAAAAAAAATCGTTAAATGTAGGAAACCCTTAGAATTCGCTGTAGGCGATCGATTTGTGTTGGAAGTCTCACCCTAGGAGGGTGTGGTACGCCTTGAGTGCTCCATTCAAAACTTGGCAGGTAAGGTGGCCTACAAACTTGACTGACCTAACGAGTTGAGTAACGTCATGATGTTATTTATGTCACAAGTCTACAGAGGCATTTGTTCGATGAAACACTTGTGATATCTATTGAAAACATAGACCAGGAAGTCATGGTTCGTAAGCATAGTCGAATTCCAACTGTGAGAGTTCTTTAGAACGCAAGACATGGACCGGAGTTCACGTGGGAACGCGAGGATCGGATGAAGCTCAAGTACCCACACTTATTTCCTGTCGATTAATATAAATCTGATGCAAACGGTGAATTTCGGGACGAAATTTCCCTTCAAGTTGGGGATGATGTGGTACCTGAGGAAATCCACCGTCATTTTGAATTATCGTATCACTCTATCCTGTCGCTCCTCCGAGACCGCTTAGCAAATTTCGGGACGAAATTTCTTTCAAGATGGGGATGATGTGACAACCCGAACTTTCAAGATTTACATTACTTGACTTTTGATCACTAGCTCGTATAATTACGTCTCATGTCTCGTTACATGTTATAACTAAAAGCATGTTATGCTAATCATGGATTAATAATATAAGCTTTTATGTATTTGTGTAACGTAAGTAAGTTATGATGAGTCGTGTCGCGCACCTCATCGGGTCGCACATCATTTAAGGGACCGCACACCCTTCCCTTTCTAGTTGGGTGGCTTTCGACCCAGTTCTCTTGAGCCCGAAAGGAAGCCCAAACAGGCCCGGCTTACACCATGTAAACATAAAACACGTACATCTAGTGGGGGGAACGATTTTTATTATTCCAAGGCATGTTATGGCAAAACCCTAGCCCTCATACAACCGACACCAGTTCCTCTTCTTCATCACCTCGGTTCATCGTCCAGGCAGCCTCCCTCTCCTTCGAAGTATTCGCTGGATCGGCGCAGCCCTCTCTTGTTACAGTCACTTTGCACCCTTGTCCCTATTAGGTCAGTCACTATTCTCATAATCTAGATCCCCCGTTGTGTTGTGTTTATCACGTTATTACTCGTACAAATGATATCCGCTGACTAGTGATTAGATGTTAAGTCATTGGCACGAACTCGAAACCATGCATGATCTTATACCGATACATTAGGGGTTGAAGGATGTGATGTTTTGATTGTTCGTACAGATTTATGTTCTTGATCTAATCGGGATTATTATATGACATGTTGTGGCTGTATGAAAGATAGAGACCCATAAATAGTCTGATGTGTCGTGGGATTATGTTGTTAGAAAGATTGTTATACATGTGTTGGTAGGGTATGGGAATTGAATAGTATGATCGGATAATGATACTGTGTATAATGAATTGGCATATGAAAATTGTTATAAGAAAGATGATATACATGATGATCAGTGATGCATAAACCTGATGACTAAATATTATGCAGCGATGGAATTGGTTTGAATGTTGATAGCCATGATGAGTGTTATTTTTATATGATTGAATTCTTTATATGACCGATTTCGTTTGTGAAAAGTATGATTTAACTTGGTTGATCTACAGGGACCGATATATAATTCTAAAATTGGTCTGAATATAAAGTAATAAATATATGTATCGCACATGTGAATGAATGATGAAATCCACACTGTTTTCAGATCTTGTAAATCAAATGGATATATTATGTTGTTATAGTGGCTGCACATGTATAAGGGTCTCAATATAATTGGCAGTTGCATGTCAGAACCTATTTAATGCATTGGACTCAGCACATGTGTTCGAAATATCTGTACATGTATTCTAAGCACATGTTTCGAAGATGTATGTGATGTTTTAAATAAATATGTTGGCATATAAGACAAGTCTGCACATTTCTTTTTAATTGGCTGTACAAATTTGATCTTCAAAGTTGGGAGTTAAATGGTATTTGAAATGGGGGCAGCATAAGTACTCTGTATTTAACTGGTTGCATGATTACAAGATGGGCCGATAAGATATGAATGGGAATAATGTAGTTGGCTCACACATATCACACTTGCCCGCACATGTGCCTAAATCAGGTTGCCCACTTAGATTTAATATATGGTGTACATTAATAAGGGGAATCTAGATAATTATTCAAACTAACCGAATATGCATAGAATAATCATATGGAGGTTTGTTTTATCCAAAGATATTTGAGATGTAAATGTCAGAACTTATTTTAGTGATCTAACATTGTTAAATGATGGGTAAATGGGCCGATTTACTTGATTAATAAAAAGTATCAACTTCATCATTTATAAGCGTGTGTAGATTAGTGGGCCGAAGATTTTAGACATGTGGGCCAATACATACTAACAAATGGAATCTGAATTTTAGTCTTGGATGCATGGTATTTGGAATAGACAATATACAGTATTTATATTATAATCATATTTCGATTATTATTTTTATTATGTGCATTGGGTGCCCAAATGTATGACATGATTTCCACATCTACTTATAAATTCTATATCTGACTTAAGGAATCACATGAGTTAAAACTGCATGACATCAAAATCCACTGTTGCTTAAGTTAAACTTGATAGCATGATTACAAAAGTACTGGTTGTTTGGACATTAGCGTATTGCATGACCCATCATACGTATACTTATATCTATTGTACCATAGGTCGCGTGTAACAGACCTAGCAGTTAACGAACACTAGAAGTATACTATCAAACCGAGCAAACTAAGGTGAGTTCACTACATTCGAGCATGCGTCCCAGTGGTTGGGGACAGTCAGTGGGTATCCCATGGGGGGAATGAGTCTTTGGGTAAAAACGAGTATATTGGTTAATATTCTCACCTATCATCTTTTGTAAGTCCCTCATCGGGTATTAGTTAGTAGCGCTACTTAGGTTTGGCACCCTCACCCCGTGCCTGTAGAGGACGGAGGTGAACTAATGACCCAGTCTGGCCCAGTACTAGATAGGAGTACGTGGGAAGGGCAGTCGTGTATTTCAGGAGCCGTCATTGTTCGGAATTGAGATATTAACAATATTACTTGCATTGATTATTGAACTGTTTTACATACAACCGATAACAAACGTTTTCTAAAACTGTGAACTCGCCAGCTTTGTCTGATACACTTGTTACATGCTCGCAGGTCGTTAGGTATCTTGGACTAGGGGAACTTGCTGTCTGGAGTAGCTGGAGTGGTCATGGGTCGACTGGAAGGATTATGTGATTGATTTCATGAGACCATACTTTGGTTATGAAACAATTTAACTTGGTTTACTATTTGCTTCCGCTGAACTTATTGATTTTCATTTTAACTTGTTGAGTATATTTTATTTAATAAAGGGGATTTTATTTATAACTTGTATGGGTTCAATGTAATTGGTGGCTCGTTATTGGTACGTCACACGCCTATCAGGGACACTCCCTAGGTGGTATTTTGAGGGTGTGACACTTAAAGTCATCCCAAGTTGTAGCGTTCGCTGCCTCGATGCCCAACAGTTGAACTTGGGCATTCCACCACGTTAGGGCACCATCCGCCAAGGTACCCGCAGCATATTTCACCCTGTCCCCAGCGGGACAGTTACAAATAGCGAACACGGACTCTGCTTTCTCAAACCATCTCAGAAGTCCCACAGCCCCTTCAGTCCCGGTGAAGGTCTGTGGTTTACAATCCATAAACATTTTGAAGGTACACGCAGGCTGGTTAGGTTGAGGTTGCACTTGCTGACCTAAATGACGAAAGGAAACACATTATAGGGGGGAAAAGACGTGTACGCGGTATAAGAGGAAAAGTACTTGGTACATTCCGTACCAGCTTGATAGGCTGCTAAAGCCTCAGCCACACGGGTGTTGATTAGGTCAGTCAACTCAGCCTGAGTCATGTTGATGTTGCCACGTCCGTGTCCTCGTCCACTCATGATTCTAAAGTTGGAAATGAACCGATTCAGGAAATCGAAACGAGATGGAAATCATGTATCACGTTGAGATCTACATACTACCAAGTTCACACACAATAAGGCAGAACCCTTCTCACGCTCGATAAGCCTCACTGGGACTTGCATGCACCCCACGTTATTATTAAGTGTGCACCCATAATAATAAGGCAATTTGCATGCTTATCTCAGTTCCTCTTAGCTTGCGCTCGAAGTTTCCCCCGTACAAACAACACCACGGATGGTTTCACAGTCTATGATTCACATGAGTCGAAGAGTATTGTCATACTATCAAGTCACTATGGTGTTTAATGTTTCATTTCGTATATGTTGTGAGTATGTGACTGCTAAGCAAGTAATGTATAAGGTGAGAGAGACGAACCTTGCAATCTGGAGCTGAGTGTCATGATCGATTTTTGAAGGTGTTCGGTTATAGTCTGGTTTTACAAAACGTTTTAAAACCTAGTTCACTATAACCAGTGGCTCTGATACCAAACTGTAACACCCCCAAAATTCCACCTGCGGAAACCCCGCGAGGCGTGTTACGCATCAGAGTTCGAGCCACCAATCACATTGAACCAATGGTAAATACTTAAATAAAACATACCCTTTATTACCAATAGAAAATATCAAACATGATATCAATTCTCAAAATGTTGTATAGCGGAAGCATGTAATAAATCGTTTATCAACTGTTTCATAATAATACTTAAAACCAATGTATCAAATGTAAGTTAATCCAAAAGCCTCGATCCATGACCACTCCAGCACTCCCAGATAGCAAGTCCATGTTCCAAATGTTAACGACCTACAAGCATGCAGACAAGTGTGTCAGACGACGCTGGTGAGTCCAAAGTTTTGTTAACGTGTTTTGTTACCATATGTATGTTAATGCGATTCAACGTTGCGATACGATGTTGCTCATGCTAGATACCCTAGGGAGTGTGCCCATATGTATCCGGGGAGTGTTCCCCTTAACAACCCCAATGCTCCTAACCGAGCATTGGTAATGATCGATCCCATGTACAATAACCAAGACCCAATTTAATTGTTTACCCAAAATTTCCCTTCCAAATGTTTACTAGTTGTCCCAAACCACCGGGACGCATGCTAGAAAAATGCAATGAACTCACCTTGGTTTGCTCGGCAGATTATACCAAAGTTACTTGAATTAAGAGTGGTCAATCACGTCCTAACAGGGTTACCATACAAGTCAGGTTTTGACTTCAAGTAATGCACGTTGGTTTCACATAAATTAACACAATATAAACATGTGAAGATCATGGTAAACACGTATTGCACATAAACAGTCAAAAGCATATAACATTTATACTTGTGCAATTTAGATTCAACCCAATAGTAATTAGCCCAACATGTTGTGCGATCCACAACATGTTGTGCGATCCACAACATGTTGTGCGATCCACATAAATCCCGGCCCAGATAGTATAAGTGATCCAATAACATATGCGGCCCAAATATATAACACATAAGCGAACTTGTGCGGTCTGGTTAGCTGTGCGATTGATAGGCTTTGTGCGAGTGACTTGGGCTTGCTCGGCCCAATAACAAAACGATAATCATCCAACATCACTACGGCCCAACTAAATCTCAATTACGGGGCTTGTGCGATCCGTTACGGGTTGTGCGATTGGTCTTTGGGCTTTGAGGCCCAAATAACAAATAACAGCCAGCTTGTGCGATTGAGGCCCCTTGTACGATCAGATCAGATCAGATCGTGTAGGATCTGATCTTGTGCGATCCTGAGCCTTGTGCGACTGGTTAATTATTTCCGGATTTCATGTCATTCGGTTACAATCAATTTAATCCGTTTCAAGGTTTCCATGATTACCTCAATCAGTTAACAACTTCTATTCTAACCATCAATGATCAAAACGGTTTTTATTTCAACTTTCGCATGAACCCTAATCCGATTCACATTCAACAAGAACATTATCATAACACTCAAAACATATAGCATGCATCATGAATCATTAGCATCCATCCGATTAACACTTATGCTAGACCGATTAGATTCATTCAACCTTATTCATCACAGCAATCACTTCGAAAACAAAGCATGGCAACATAGTAATATCACATCGGTACTAACTTATTAACATGCAATTCTAATCGGTTTAGCTTAGGCATGAATTCATAATCATCATTTAGTCGAGTAAGCATAAACAAAACACTAACCGGTTAGAATCAAACAAGGAGAGAGAGAGTGATCCGAATGATGAACAAGATCTTCGATTGTCAAGAGTTGTTGCCGCCGGGTTGGGAAGGAGAGAGGAGAGCACTAGGGTTTGTGAACTTGTGTGTTATGATTTGCAACAAGTGAGAAAACAACCCCCAAAGGTGGTTGTTTGTTTGCGTAGAAGAGAAGTGGGCCGGCCCATCACGGCTGCCCCCTTCTGGTCCGATTTCATAAGGCACGGCCCCAAGTAGGTGGGCTTGTGCGAGTGGGAGTGTTGTGCGTTTGGGCTCAAGTAGCATAATCACACAAAATCACATAATCCTAACGTATTACACATAACACATGCAACATAACATTCAATAATTATAATAGTTCACATAAGCATGTATCGTTACACAAAATAGGTTCGAATTGCGTGTTGTCACAGCACGAGATCGTCAAAAGAGTTATGCTGATAACAGGCGAAAACCGTTGGAATTTCAAGTAGGAGATAAGGTGTTATTAAAAGTTTCTCCATGGAAAGGAGTAGCCAGATTCATCAAGAGGGGAAAGCTAAGCCCCAGGTATGTTGGACCTTTTGAAAATATTAGAAGAATAGGACCAGTAGCTTACCAGCTACAACTGCCAGAGGAAATGGCAGGGATACATGATGTATTTCATGTATGTAATCTCAAGAAATGCTTAGCAAATGAATCATTATTGGTACCTTTTAAGGACATAGAGGTAAATGAGAAACTTAAGTTTGTAGAGAAACCCCTACAGATTGAAGACAGAAAGATCAAGAATCTCAAACACAAGAGACTAGTTCTAGTCAAAGTAAAATGGGATTCCAAGAGAGGACCAGAATACACTTGGGAGCTCGAATCAGAGATGCAAAGGAAATATCCACACCTGTTCCAGTAGACCTCGAGGACGAGTTCTAAAACAAGGTGGGGAGGATATAACAACCCTGTTTCCAGCCTATAATTTGGACGATCGAGCTTCAGTTTCAAATCGTTCACAATCAAACTTTCTCTCTCAATTTCTGAACTAATAAAAATTCTGCTCAAGTATAATACCCACTAAAAAGCAAAGCTCTGCCTCGTTGTAAGTATTATAACCCCCGGTTACGTATTAGTTACTCTGCCCGATTGATCTAGAGCTCCGTAACGCATGTCTAGGCTCTGCCCGACTCAGTCGTTGGAGTTCTGTCTCGGGGGAGGGTATAGCTAATGTAAATTGGGTTATTATACTAACACGTGTGCATTGTTTATTTTAAATAGATTATAACCAGTAAGTCACCAGGAATTATCTAAAATAGCAATGTGAGTAATTCCTCTTTTTGTAGACTATTTTTACAAAACCTCAAATTGTTTTTAACAGTGATTGAGTATTTGTGATTCTACAATTACTGTTGGTATGTTGGGGTTTTGTATACATAACTTGTTACTACACTGTGAGTAGTAACATTACCACAAGTCAGGATTGACAGTACCGTGGGTGGTAATTAAAGTAGATGTAAACAAATGTAATGGCGGATGCCCTCAATGCTGTAAAATGATAAAACTTGTTTTGATTAAATGGGGATTCACTAGCCAGTATTTCTTGCTTATAAAACTTTTTAAAAAGCGTTTCAGGTAACAAAATGTGAAAGCCAAATAGAAGCCAGCTGGAGAGCACTGAAGGCTTGGAAAAGTGGCTATAAAAGTTACCTAAATAAAGAAGAAGTTTTATTTCAATAATTTAGGGTTTATCCCTATAAACAGATTGTAATGGAAACTTGGGTTTTTCCCATGTATTTATTATTATAAAAATGTGGTGTTTTACTCTGATAAACTATTTCCTAACTACGGTCCTGATGTAATTTCCGCTGCCAAATTAACAAAACATCGATACCACCGAATCTGCGTGTCGCGGCCGCCTGCCTCCCAGGGCAGGGGTCGGGGGTTACGACAATAGAACAGCTTCACCGGCTATTGCGAACAAAACAACTTAATTCAAAATCTGAGAATTTTGTAAATCAAAATCCCATAACATATTATGTAGGGATTATATATCTAATTTTCCTTTGTAACTCTAAATGCTTAATTCCTTGTTAAAAACATAAAACAAAACTGTAATTCCTTGTAAAAAACTTAAAACAATATTCCAAAAGACTATTTAATTACTAATTGTAAAATATCATAAATCCGTTAACCCAAAATTCTTTAAATTACAATATGACTTACGTTTAAGAGAATAAATAACAACGATAAATTAATTAGGTAGTACCGGTATATATTGAAATTGATCCACCACTACGGACAAAGATGAGACCTTAAAAGGTGGTTGGGAATATATGATAACGAATAGAGCCTTTCACGAGATTTTTATTTATGGCTCAATTAATTGATATCCATCTCAATGGATTAACGTTCCCAACATCAGGGGGAGATAAAAAGCAGTTGGAAAACAATTGAGTTGGTATGAATTATCATTGATCCTCAAAACTAAAAGTATGAACCAGAAGTTCCAAGAATAACTCATTTACAAAGATTAGCGAATCTATTACCAGACGTATTCACTGACCTTCAAAAGGTGACTATGTCACATATACCAACTGTTAATGCTCCAATTCAGATGGGTGTCCCAAAAGGACAATCGCATGTTTGTAATTGCACGCCTAAAGCGTGGTAGACTAGTTGATTACAATGATAAAATTTCTCGAAAATTGGAGCAAGTAATTAAGATGGTCAAGTCGAGGTTATAGTAATAAGATCTCCTGAAGAGACAGTAGACATGATGGTTCAAGAAGAAACTCAGGTACTTGAAAATAAAGAGATCTCGATAAGTTGTATCATGTCTAAGATATGTATGGAATCGAAATAAAAATCGACGTCGTTATACTTTTGCATATAATGCAAGGCTTGTAATGATTAAATGATGAGGATCAAGATTTGAGATCTGCCTATGAACGTAAACATAGAAATGATTGGCCAAAATGGAAAGACGCAAAATATGGCAGATTTGAATTCTCTAATGGAATTGAAAGTTTTCGGACTAACAATCTATGCAACTGAAGTTGTAAAATATATTGGATACATACAGGTCTTTTATGCGAATTATGAATTAAGAATCAAATTAAGTGATATCAGACAAAATTGGTGGCATAAGAATTTCGCAAAGACCTATTATTGATGATTAGGAGACGTATCCTCTAATGGTGGATGTATTAACTTTCCAATATTTTATTCGTCTGGTAATATAAAGAGAGAATTGACATGCGTCTTATAAATGTTATGCGTCTTATAAATGTTATGTATCATGTTGATACTAAAGTTTACATGAAAGTTCTTGAAGGATTTAAATTGTCAAATTCATGTAAAGTAAGTTCTCGAGAACAATGTGATCGTTTATACATATTCGGAATTGAATAGGTTATAATTATTTTACATGTTGGATATAATTGGAACTCCTGATGAGTTTCTAAAACAATTAAGTGCTTAAAAGGTTAACTGAAATATCTTAACGACGTAATACTTGTGCACCAAGAAACATATATAGAAAACTTGTACCCGGTGATTGTGATATCTCAATGAATAGTGTACATGCATGGTACAATATGGATTTTGGAGATAAAAGCAAGTGTTCATGACAATTTTGCATATGATATCGATATCTATGTGTTAAATGGGCAAATTTATGTAGCAAAACTTCTAAAGAGTGAAAGCACATGCATATTTGGATAAGATGGAAAGAATTCCTTCATGGATTGATAATGCTAGAAGCATTAATGATGTCAAAAACCACAAGAACGTATTATATGAAGTTGACAAAATACGTATGGACTCAATAGTCGAGACGAGTGTTACAACTCGAGATATTCGGATAAAGAGGGATATAAGTTTGATTAAATTAGCCATGTTCTATCAACATTCTACTTTTAAAAGTTCACTATAATCACCATTTACAGTAATGATGTCTAGGCATCATCGAGAGAGATTGTCGAGCTTTTAGATGGAGAATTTTTGAATGACCTTGGCATACTCTAATTATTACTCGAACTGCAGTTCGAGTATATATGTAATTATATTTTACCAATCCCTCAAGTACATCTAGAAGATGATGTTTGGATATTTTAGTATGGACATAGTTGAACCTTAAAGTATGTTAAAGGTTGTTAAGTCATTTGTTATAATAAATGCCTATTATCATCTCCTACCAAAGTAGAGATTCTCATTCTAGAAGTATCATCATTAAATGCATAAGTGTATTAATATGTTTTCTAGCAACGTATGGTTATAATATCTTTCACTTGAGCTTATTGTCATGATATAACCTTTGTCAAGCGAAGAGACATTGGAATGAGTTCAAAGAAATATTTCAGGTATAAACGATATTTGATTATATTTTACTAACACATTAAAACAAGTTTGGTTAGTCTTGTAGATGCAGGAATGTAACAAAACACAGTCACGGACATATGATATTTTTTGGAAGGAGACACATAAAGTCTCGTTAGAATATTATATAATATTGCTCAACATAAAGGATTGCACATTAAGGGATCAAGCGACACATCATTGGCTACAAAAGCTTTATTCGACTTTCAAGGAAGATGGACACACGTCACTTAAAGGATACATGTTAAAATGAAGGGAAGACTTATTCAAGTTGCACTTTTTTTTCCCTTGACTAAGTTTTGTCCCATTCGTTTTTTTTAGTATGGTTTTTAATGAGGCAGCATCTCAAAGCGTATTAAGTTGATAACCAAGGGGGAGTTTTATGAATATATTTAATATTTATGTGGTTATCAACACCTAAAATAGATTGGTCTTGTTCCACAAGTTTTCCTCTATTATATATAGTCTTTTGTACCTCTTGTAATATACACCTCAATCAATGAAATATTAGATCTATTCTCCCTATTTATTTTCTTCTTCTTTGCTATTAGGTTAGTTTCACAACACAATCAAATTTAAATATGTACCTTTATTTTTGTGTCAAAATAAATATATTGTTTCCTCAAGTATGATTATATTGAAAGACTTTCATTTATCAGATGCAACATATAACTTAACATTAATTTAGATGCAACGTATAACTTAAGTTTGTGTCAACAACTTAAAGATACGTTAAGATTGAGATTTTATCTATAACAAATAAGACAGTAGAATTAATAATTAATAAACTTTAGTACGTAAAAGAGTGAATATCTGCAAGAATCTTTATCATCAGATTTAATAATATATATTATGGTTATTTTAAATTTTAAAATTAATTTATTTGAAAGAATTTGCCACATGAAAACATGGCCAACCACTACAAGATGTCTGAAATTGGTACAAGTGTAGGTACCTTTCGGGCCTACACCTATTATTAGTGTTTTCTTTTTCTTATTACAACATCTCAAATGGGAAGATGACAACAGATTGATATAGATACGTTTTATGGTTGGTTTGGTTTGTTATGGTATCGATACTTTATTGGTACTCAGTATATTTTATGATATAAAAAAACATTATTATGAATACAACTCTATTTTCAATAACAAATCTATTATAATTGAACAAAAAGAAAACTTATTCGGTGCTTGTACCGAAAATACTAAAACCGAACATCATACCGATTATGGTGATATAGTACTAGTTTGGTAGTTCAATCGGTATTAGTTCAGTTAGGTTAGGTTTACTTCAGTATAACATTGGTACTCGGTATACCTTACGATACCAAAAAAAATATTTTATTTTGAATACAATTACGTTTTTAATGATATTTATATCAGAACGTTGTAAAAACTAAATATAATTGCATATTTAGATTTTTTTTAAGTTAACGAACGCAAATTAATACCAAAAAACATTTTATTTTCAATACAATTTGTTTGCAATAAAATTTATATCGGGATGATAAAAAAATAAACATAATTACATATTTTTTTAAGTTAACAAACGCAAATTAGTAGAGAAAAATTAAATTAAAAATTAATTGAAATCTATCTACTATAATAAAAGAAACCAACTTTCAGACACGTGCCATTCATTAAAGGTATACTCAAATTTATACTTATCTTATATTAACTTAATAAATAATAAATTAATATTAAATCTTATCATACTTTAATAAAATATTATCCTCAAATCTAAATTGTTAATTTAATATATTTTTAAAATAAATACCTCTTTTTCCTACTTATATTAAATATATAATAAATAGAGTAAATTACGTTTTTGGCCCCTATGGTTATATCACTTTTACTATATTAACCCAAAATAAGAATTTTTAACATATTTGCCCCTATGGTCTCTATAACTAAGCATTTTGGCCCCCATGATCTCTAGACTTAGGGGCCAAAATGGTTAGTTATAGAGACCATGGGGGCGGATATGTTAAAAATTCTTATTTTGGGCTAATATAGTAAAAGTGATATAACCACAGGGGCCAAAAACGTAATTTACTCTAATAAATAAATTAATATTAAATGTTATCCGAATTTATTAAAAAATAACTTTTTTTATTATTTGGTATACAAAATTATATTTATTCAACTCGTGTAAAACGTGGGGTGTTTAAAAATATAAATTTTTTTATTATTTACTATACAAAGTTACATTTATATAACCCGTGTAATACACGAAGTTTTTAAAGATATAACTTCTTTATCATTTGCTATGTAAAATTAGATTTATTCAACACGTGTAATACACGGGGTTTTTTAAGGATATAATTTTTTTTTATTATTTGGTAGATTTTTCAACCCGACTATGCACAGGTTTTTTAAAGATACGACGTTTTTAGTATTTAATATACAAAATTACATTTATTTAATCTATGTAATATACATGGTTTTTAAAGAAATAACTCTTTTTTAGATCTATTCAACATGTGTAATATACGAGGTTTTTAAGGATGTAATTTTTTATTATTTGGTAGATTTATTCAACCCGATTATACACGGATTTTTTAAAGATACAACGTTTTTAGTATTTAGTATACAAAATTACATTTATATAATCTGTGTAATACACATGATTTTTAAAGATATAACTTTTTTATTATTTGATATATAAAATTACATTTATTTAACTCGTACAATATACGGGATTCATAAAGATCTAACTTTTTATTGTTTAATATATAAAATTATATTTATTCAACCCTCGTAATACACGGGGTTCTAACCTAGTTTTATAATAAAAATAACCTAGTTTTATAATAAAAAAATCTTCACCGTGCTTTTCATAAAATAAATGAAATATTATAATAAAAAAATCTACACCTTACTTTTCATCTAAGTTGAACTTTTTAAAGTCCTATAATTTACTAATCTTTTAATAAACCTATTTTACATATGCATATATTCCGAAAAAAAAAACCTTCAAACTTATTAAATTAGGTTTGAACGACTATCAAAATATCAGTTCATACGAAAAGTGATATTGCAGAATTGTCATGGTTCATCTTTAGAGAATTCATTGGACATTGCCATGTCTGTCAACAAGTATGAGATAGTAGCTTCCCCTGGCATTATTCAACCATTGCCAATTCTTACTTGTGACATTTTAACTTCTTTATATAAAAACTGTTATGTCAAATATGATAACAAAGGTTATACGTTATTTCAACACCAACAACCAGAGCTAGACCATTAATGTAGGGATATCCTAAAAAAATTATCATGCAATCATACAATAATAAAAAACGATAATAAATAAAGTAAAACAAATACCTAATAGATTTGTCCTAATTCTTTTTTCATAGCTTTAAATCATTTCATCAATTTCCTCAAATTTCCTTACGAATGAGAGATCAGTTTTTAGATTGTGGTTTCATCTTCATTTTAAAGAATCAACCTTCAACTTCAATAAATTCAAGTACCGAATTTAACAAAAAAACTAGAAAGTTATAACTTTTTGTAAAATTTAACTTATCTAAACACTAAACCCTAACAAGTCTACAAATAACAATACTACATAAACAATAACAACAAACAAATAATCAAAGGACAAGAAACACTCACCAAACACGCAGGTCAACGGAGCAGCAGCAAGGATGAGCTCATGAGCAGCAGCAGCAAGGGCGCTGGGAGTCTGGGACGATCACAATTGTGTGACGTTCTTCTTACGTTGCTGCCCATACATAAAACAAAAGGATAATTTATTGTTTTGAGGCTTAGGCTATGTTTGTCAATTGAGCCTCTTTCAATTATATTATACTTAATTTGGGTTAACTCTATCATTTGGGCTTAATGAATATACAAGTTTGGTGTTGTAAAAGGTTTGGGCTTATAAAAATTTAGAATTCAAGTGAATTAAAGTATCCTATTTTTAGGGATATCTTTTATATTAAAACCGAAAAAAAACCTTACACTGCAAAGACGGAGTTGAGCCGTAGCCCGTAATACCCCTCCTTATACTATACCTCCACCACTAACAGCAGCAACAACAACAATAATAACAATAATAATGTAAGTTCTGAAAAAATAATTTAGGAGGTTTTATTCTTTGAAATACACTGTGTGCAATGTTGAAACTGTTACCTTTTAAGCAACTTTTAAATTACTAGTACCCATTAAAAAACTAAATCAACCAATTCTTCAAAAGTAAAGAGGGTCAAGTATGATGATACTTTCTAAAATATAACAGAAGAGTGTAGTTGTGCTTTGGGTTAGGGGTTGGGGCAAGGAATAAGGCATAGGAAAAAGGGTATAAATAATTCTCAAGTGTTGTAACCACATACACTAGGATGAGCTAAGTAAATCAACTCATCTCCGCAACCATAGTAGCCCAAGCTTTCATATACAATGTTTATAAGCTACATGGATGGCCAATCACTATTGGTTCTGATAGGGATTATACATTTCTGAGTACATTTTAGCATGAATTTACCACATAGATTGCAGGGCATTTCATTAGTTATGTCTGTCACACCCGCTCGTAGGCGGAAGTACGAGGTATGATCTTGTTGAATAATCATTGCATACAATGAAGTAAACATGCTATATGCATAAAATAAGTACGATGTCCATCCATACGATTAATTTAAATAAAGATACAAGTCATAAGTTTTGTACACGAAACACAATTCCCAAAAGTTATGTGTTTAACGAAAGACTTGTTCACAAAATATAGTTTTACAAATCAAGGCTTTGTATAACTAAGGTTGTTAACATATGTGTGGAAACAAACTTGAGGTGCGTGGTTATCTCTTGTTGAATGATATAACTATCAAGTCCACTCCTTTTCAAGCTCTCTATGGTTACCCACCCCATATCCATGTTCCTTATGTTCATAGGGACACTACAATTGCAACCTTAGATGAAATTGTGTTGTAAGGACGAGGCTATAGCTATTTTAAGGAACACCTTGAATTTGGTTTAAAAAAAAAAACAGATTGAAGCAGTTGGCCAACAAATGTAGAAGTAACTGATAGGGTCTTTACTGAATGAGAGGTCATGAGTTTATCTTAAACTGATAGAAATGCACCTCTCTGAGGACATGGTCTAAGATAAGAGTTCGTGGAGACGTAGGATTAAGGTTAAGGATTTTATGTGGTCGTGTGTTGTTATAAGGGGCTTAGATTTACCTACACTTTAGGTCGTCTTTGAGTGTAATTGTCTTACCACATGTATAAAAATATGTTGTTTTATGATGCTATACTTACCTCCGCTTGCTTTACTGTGTTATGCTTCCACAACTTGTTTTGTCTTTGGTAGCTTTCAAGTACCCTTTTAGTGTTGGTTGTTATAGAGTTCGGAAACAACATCTTTATCCTTAAGGATAAGAGGTAAGGTATGCCTACAATCTACATCTCACCCTCCCCAGATCCTACCATTAGCTTTGCTATTTGCGAAATTTACTGGGTACGACTGTTGTAGATTTTTATTAAAGTTAGCTATGAGACTCAAGATCAGGAATAAAAGGGAAAATATAAGCACCAATAATAAAAGAGAAAATACAAGCACCAATACCGAAAGATGTGGCTTGTAACATATCAAACATTTAAAGATAAGAATTTATTAGACATATAGAGGGCAGCTCATGCTAATATCATGGGTTTGAAAAGGAATAGGAATTGTGCACATCAAGTGCATGATTGACGCATGGTTTAATCTTGTTATGTATGGGGAATCAACCTTACTTTCTGAAGTCGACATCAAGCATGATCATCCTTGAACTTTCCAGATTCAATCAGGAAAATGTAAACATATTTTCAATAAGTAAAGTTGTTCTTAAGTTATACATACTAACACAATAGTATAACCTTAATCAACACTTAAAAACTTGGATTTATGCAGATAAGAGAAACAAATCTTCTCATCAGTTGAAAATTAAATGAAAGACCTTTCATGAGGGTATGACAAAAATAGCAGAAAAAAACCATAAACCGTATTGACCACATTCAAGCTTTCATCATACTACCCAAAACAAACATTGTTTCATCAAATTTATATGAATAATGTCATTCACCACTTCGGCTCGACTGGATTATTCTCGGGCTGAACACGAAACCAAGAATCTATCTTTCACAAAGACATGTAATATAGCTTCCTAAAATTCATATAAAAACAACTCAAAAACTTTTCAAATCTCACAAACACAACTCTTCAGAATTTGCAGTAGTAAAACAACAAATTTAAAAAAGTAATAATAAAGGCATAAAGCAGTGCATCACCTCCTCAAATTACACTCCTTTTTGGCAACTCTTCTGGTTTATAAAAAAATATCAAACAAACAAACAAAAACTCAGAAACCAGCGGTGGTTGAATCTGGTGATCCAGAGGGTCCTTTACTAGTTTTGCTAATAATCCCCTTTCCAAAAAATTCAGCAATTACCGAAAATCCATCTTTTGAACTCTTGACTTGATTAAAGAACTGATCTTGATTCTTGGAGTTTTGTTCCAAGTTTCTTTTCATTTCTAGAACGGATCTGTACTCAGGGGCACATTCGGGACATTCTTTTTCATTGTCACCAAGACAACGTTGATGGAACGAATGCATACACATAAAGTGGACAGCTGGCAGGTCGAGCGTGAAAGTGCAAGCAGTACACTTGCTTAGTTGAAAGATTCTGGCGTTTGTCCTCAAATCCTGGATTTCTTTTCTCATTGTCGATGTTTCTTCCTGTATGATTGAAGATATTGATTAGATATAAACTATGATTTTTTTGTTCGAGTAAAATGCCATTTTCGTCCCTGAGGTTTGGCCAGTTTTGTGACTTTCGTCCAAAGGTTTGTTTTTCCGCATCTGGAGCCAAAAGGTTTGAAATCTTGCCATTTTCATCCGGCTCGTTAACTCCATCCAATTTTTTCCGTTAAGTCCGGGGTATTTCCGTCTTTTTTGTTAACTTAAAGGGCAATTTGGTCCTTTTCAGAGGTATTCGGTTTTTACATAAAGTGAAAAAGTCCGAATTGCCATTTCAGTTAGCAAGAAAAGACGAAAATACCCCTGACTTAACGGAGAAAAATGGATGGAGTTAACGAGCCGGATGAAAATGGCAAGAATTTTAACCTTTTGGATCTAAATGCGAGGAAACAAACCTTTGGACGAAAGTCGCAAAACTGGCCAAACCTCAGGGACGAAAATGGCATTTTACTCTTTTATTTATATGCAACGTTTCATATCATAAGCAAACTCGTGTTTTTATCTATTAAAAGAAGATATGATATCTAAAAAGACCGCTAACATTCGAGTTAATTGCATAAAAAGGTACTAGACTTTGGTCAAAGTTCAATTTTGGTCAAATGCACTGATTCATCATCCTGCCGTATCAGCATTTTGAAATGAAATCTTTAGAGAACTTAAAAGCTAACCTGGTACTTATCAATCATCCGACGATCCTCTTCGATAAGTTTTGACTCATGTTCCAGTTTTCTAGATATATAATCTTTAATAACAGAGAGGCTTAAAAACGGATTTGACGAAAGCGTCTGTAACACCATAATCGGAGGCAAAATATCATCTCGCTCTATATAAGTCAAAACTTCCCGCACTTCCTTAGAGCAATCTTCCCCGAGTTCACCGAAATACTTCAACAAATCGGCCCAGAGTGTGGGGTCACCTCCGGTCCCCGAGTCCCCTAATCTCTTACAACAAGCAATCAACCCAACATGATCATGTGCACGCATGTAACAAGCGATCACTTCTTTATAAAGCTTCAACTTTTCGTACAGATATAAGAGCCCTTCTTTGAAGGCGTTCATCTCACATAAGATTATAGCCAGATCAACGTCATACAACGGTTGTTCTTGATCCGACGGCCATGCACGTTTCAGCAACTCAAGCCCTTTTTCGAGTCGTTGTTTATGATCGTTCTCGGTTTTTTCATCTTTATGTTCTTGAGGTAATTTCCCATTCGAAGTACCATTACCATTCTCGTTAATAGTAGCTTGTGATTGAGACATTAACGGGAAGCTCAAGTCGGTGGATAAATATAGCTCTAACAATGTGTTATGAATTTCCACTTGAGCCGGTGAGTCTTTGACTTTATTTATATACTTTTCGAGAAAAATCATAAGTGATCGTGGATGATGAATGAAAATATTGAGAAAATCAACAGGAGACGGTAACATATACGCATATGTACCTTCCTCGGTGCAAAGTTTCATTAAAATTTCGATTGTTTCGGTGGGCTTATGCTCGATTAACAATTTACCGTACTCTTTGACCGTCACACCGGCTTGACCTTGGTCAAGGCTAGATATATACTGCAACGCCTCGTCGTAATTTCCCAAATCTTCAAGCAAAATCTTTAAATACCACTCATGTCTCCCAGATTTTTTAGCGACATACATCGCATGCTCGTGATAATTCGCAGCTCGACAAACCCTAATTGCGGTTTCCACATCGAATTTATGCTCCCCGACGCCATCCTCGCTTTTGATGAAAACGTTCAACTTGTCTACATCTTTCAGCTTCGTATAACAGTTTAAGAGAAGGGTAGTGTGGTCTTTTGACCCAAGACCTTTCTCGTGTAAATTCTCCAAGTAGTTAGTAAGATTGTAGATCCTCTGTGCATCTAGAAACTTCTGGATCACATATGAAGGTTCTAGATGACCAATCGTGTGAATGTACTGAGCCATAGCCTCATCAAAATCCTGTTTGCTGTATAAATGATCACCGTACTTTCGTAAAACTTCAGCGGTTGCAGCTGCGTCAGCTTGTTGACTTTGAACGAGATTTATCGCTACCGTATAAAGATTCTTTTTAAAAAGCATATCTAACTTGCTTTCCATATCTTTCTCGCCAATACACAGAGCAGATTTATCCTTCATTATAAGCAGTATGCTTCCCCATTCGCATAACATGTGGGAAACTTCTTTGACCACGATTGAATGTGCGATTAAGCGGTTTTTCAAATCGTAGATATTGAAGGTGTTGCTGCCATTTCGTTGGTCTGCGATAACGCATAATAAATATCCACGAAACCAACCGAGAAACTTCTTATCTCCTTCGAAAGCCCAACATGGACCTCTACCGTCAACTGTGTAGAAATAAACAGCCTCAGGTCGACCAATGATAAGCTCCTGATAACGAAAAACAATAAATAACAAATATAAAAAAAGTTAAGTTCGGTTTCGTCCCTGAGGTTTGTCCATTTTGACTACTTGAGTACGAATCCCAAATTTTTATCCCTAAGGTTTGGCCAGTTTTGCGAGTTTCGTCCAAAGGTTTGTTTTTTCGCATCCGAATCCAAAAGGTTTGAAATCTTGCCATTTTCATCCGGCTCGTTAACTCCATCCATTTTCCCCGTTAAGTCAAGGGTATTTTCGTCTTTTTTGTTAACTTAAAGGGCAATTTGGTCTTTTTCACTTTATGTACAAGCATTTAGCATAATGTACAAGTACAAACAAAGTAGGTAAAAAGACGGAAATACCCCTGACTTAACAGAGAAAAATGGATGGAGCTAACGAGCCGGATGAAAATGACAAGATTCCAAACCTTTTGGATCCAGATGCGGAAAAACAAACCATTGGATGAAAGTTGCAAAACTGGCCAAACCTCAGGGACGAAAATGGCATTTACTCCAAATTCTTAACATATCGTGGCTTGTCGTTTCAAAAGATTAACCATTTTCGTACTCAAGCAACAAGGGTACTTTGGTCATTTACTAGAAGTAACAGAAAAAATCTAACATAGCTTGCAAAAAGGACGAAAATGATTTAAACTTTTGAAACGACAAGCAACAATATGTTAAAATTTTGGGTTTCGTACTCAAGTAGTTAAACCGGACAAACCGTAAGGGACGAAAACGAAAATTAATTATATAAAAAATTAGAAAAAAGAATCAGGGCAAGATGGTGATACCAGACGGTCATTCATTGCAACACTGTTAGCATTAGATCCTATTTGATCGAGGGTTTGCCGGCTAGCGGGTTGAGTTTGCAAGTTAAACAAGCTTACAGAAGTTGGAGTAACTGCAAATAACTGAAATGCTTTCCCATCAACACGAAAACCCATTCCAGTTATAGAACATTGAGTTTTATCTTGACGGTTTTCCACTTGAAGCATGAACCGTTTGATGCGTTCACGTGCAATATCCCCTTGAATGCAATAAATGCAGCCATTGTCTAGTCCAATAGCTATTAGTAATATTGGTGGAGCTTCTTCTAGAACTAGAAATGATGTAATCTGCAGAAATATAAGTATTCTAAAATATATAATAACCTTTACAAGAAAAAATAACGGAAGTTTAGAATGGAAACCTTTGCTTCTGGGAACTGGTTGGTGAATATTCGTAATATCTGGATACAATCGGGAATTGATGTGCTTGGACCCTCGGGTTGAGTTTTATCAAGGTCGAAAACCTTGAGGCACACAGATGATAACTGTGGAGATATTTGTTCATCTTCTCCGACAGTTAGTAGGAAGTTTCTTTGCTGGTTTATTTAGAACAAAAAGGGAATTAAATTAAATTAAATTAAATTAAATTAAGGTTTCAATCACAAAGGAATGAACAATCAAAATACTCTGAAAAAAAAGAAGCTTCATAAATTACACATAACAGAATATTACAAAACATACAAAAGAAGCTTCATTTATTTGGTGCACTGCCACTCCTATGGAGTTTCTATCAAATTAAAACTGAACTACCTATGGTTCTTACATTGTAAACCATGCCCTACAGAATCTAACTTTAGTATTTTATCACTCCCAAGATGTGTTTTTGTCATCTTTTTTCCTTATGAGATGAAAGGTCAAAAGTCCACGTAGGAATTAAAAAAAAAAGAATAACATGTCGGATGAATCTCAAAGTATTTTATATCCGTCTGGTTTGCATTCAACATTCAATACAAAAAAAAAGATGGATGCCACCATTGGGCGTCCTCAACCAACCGGTATCACGGGCCACAGCCAACATCAGCGAGGTAAATCACATTCAATATCAATACAGGAACTAAATTTGAAACCCACCATCTCTGGCAGTTTTGAACTAAATTTAAAACCTAGGGGCCTTGTCTCCAAACAAAACTCCCTTATCATTTCCAGTTTTCCTTTGTCTCTCACTCATCCCAAAATTCCCAATCCAAACACACTCTATTTATAAAGATGGTATCCACTAGTCCCTATATAAATCTATATGAAACATAATCTTCTTTTTGCCCAAGTTATGCTAAATCAGCATGATCTATCACAGATACTGATGTATATCAGAGTACGCAACGGCTAGAATTCTTAGAATTCGAATGAATGGTTAAGCAACGGTCGAATGGGATACAGAAACACCACCCGATTCAAACCGAAGAGAGTCCTAAATTTGAGTATAGGATACAGAAAAATCACCACCTAAACTCAAGTTTCAGTTCCAAAGAACACCACCCAAGTTGCTACCTTGGACTAGCAATGGAAAATTGAAAAACCTGTTTACTCGTAGAGAAGAAAGCACAGCAAAAAATTTGAGTCATAAACACCACCATTCATTGATCAAAACGACTAGTACATATAAGAACAAATCCTACCCACGTCCTAATTCTAGGGAACAGGAAAAACTAAAGTACGACTTAAAAAGTATAAAAAGCAACTAGCCAAAGCTTAATGAAAATGAATAAAATTAATACTAAAATGAGAGGATAACCCACACATGGTGGCGACGTGGGTGCTGGCATAGTTGTTAATGGCGAATAGTGACATGGTACCTATATGCTACATAGCGAATGACGATAAATAGCGGTCGCTATTTTATAAATAGAGGGCACTATTTTATTAATAGTGATACACTAGAAAAAAAAATTATATGTATATTATATTAAAATACCCTGGTATATAGGCTATTTTACATGTATATTTAATAAAAACCTAAAATCCAGCTATTTTATAGCTATATTTAATCGCTATTTATATTTAAAAAATAAACTGAAATCCTGCTATTTATGGACATACCCTGTAGCGATCTTCGACCTATACGCTACGTTATTCGCTATAGCGACCACAGCAACCGCTATTGAGTATTGACAGTACTAGATGTACCAAGAGTTCTGAATTCTTCAACCTCCCCCATGGGGCTCCATCCCAATTTGAGCCCAACGCCCAGTGGCCCATTCGTTGTCCCATATATGGATGCTGACCCAGGCCCAAGGAAATGAACAACTAACTTGTTTAAAATGTTTTGGTTGTCCTTACCACTATCATCCACTCCATCTTTGAGAAAGTTTGCCCTCAAACTTGATGGGGTAGCTTCAAATTTATATAATGGAGACCTGCCAAAATAAAATGCTACAAGAGCTTGCTGATAACGGTTATGGGCTGATAGAGGTAGTAAGGTAATCCTTTTGCCCTCTTTGAGAAATGAATAAGTATTCTGATGTTCATCATGCATGCCCCGTCTGTCAAATAACCAAGGCCGGCCCAATAATATGTGGCATGCATCCATGGGTAGGATGTCACACTAAGCCTCGTCTTTGTATTCCTGTCCGATGGCGGATGACAGTAGAACCCGTATGCTAATTCGAACAGCTTTACCTTGGTTAAGCCATTGGAGGTCATAAGGTGAGGGATAGGTTCTGTGGCCAGGTTCAGCTTTGTGATCATGGACTGCGAAGCCACGTTAGTGCAGCTGCCACCATCAATGACCATTGAACACACCTTGTTCCGTATAGTGCATCATCGGGTTAGAAACAGAGCCTCACGTTGTAAGTTGTCATTGTTAGCAATGGTCTCATTCATTCATAAACACACACTGAATGGTACATCCAGTACACCTCATGTTTCATCACTGCCATCCTCCGATCCGCCAATTTTGAAGACTGTTGAGTGTTGACGTACCCGACGCCTGATGGTTCTGGTACTACTTCAAAGCATACAAGGCGTTATTTTCATTGTCAGGGATTAGGCCATGTCGCATCAGAGTGCCCCAACAAAAGAGTTTTTACATTAACTGAGAACTGAGTTTAAAGCATTGATCACAGATACCTTAAGAAAATACGGTACCAGATCAAAATTAAGACCCCTATTTCATGCTATGTAAAGCGATAAAATTTGCGTCAAGATTAAAAATATGAAACAATGCATGGGGAATACTATGCAAAACCTTTGTCACCATCATACAAGTGTTAGCTCATTTTTCTTTGCAACACTACGTCACTACCCTAAATCCTAACCATAGTTGCCAAAAGGCCACCAAGTCAGCCTCAATACAGTAAAGTATACTTCTCAAGTCTCAACCATGTCACAATAAAGTTTTTTACTTTAACCTTATGATACAAAAATAGAGGTAGCAAAAAGAGAAGTCAATATGTTAGATAACACACTTTTGTTCCACTTATAAATAAAAATAAAAACTTCATTAATTACACATAATTCTTCTAAATCCAAGCTTATGTTTCTCCTAATTCTTCTAAATCTATTGTTGTCCTCTTGATGCTTTTCTATAACAGTTGACTCTCGGGATCAATAGAGCAAGGAAATGACTACAACTTCACACCTTATTTCTTAATCTTAAACTCAATTCCCCTAAAACTAATGTCACACCATATACCAAAACCTAAAACAATTAAACTATTGCTACAATAATATCAAAATCATGAACCAGAAAGTAAACCTTAAGCTGTTGAAGAAACAGAACAGAGGAAGTGTGAGCTTGGAATCCATAACTGAACTTAAACCCTCGATCCAGTAAACTAACGGTCCCGTCTTCGCATCCGACCGCGATTTTCCCCCGTCCGCTCGAACAACACTCGATTCGTCCGGTGACTTCTTCCGGTACCAGACCTTTTCCGGCGTATTTCTCCTCGAAGAACTCGAATTTCCTCCATTGATACATGATGTTGATGTTGTTCAATTTGTTTGTTCTATGCAGTTGTCGTCGTCATCATCGTTATTGTTTCAATCTGTAGATACAGATATACAATAATTGATGAATATATGATCGATTGATGGGGAAATTGAAATTGAAAAGTAGAGAGAGAGAGAGAGAGAGGGGACGTGTTTGTTTGTTTTGTTGTTGTTGGATGTTAATATCCGTTTAATCAATCCGGTAACTAAAAGAACCCTAATTAGATGTCAGATTTGGGGATTTTATTTCGATTAGGCAGTGTATCGAAAGTAGCGATCCCAAAAATGCTCAAAACTGGGTATTGATACCAGTACCACAACGAGCTCGGTGTGATATTTAAAGGTAAACATTGGCACCGTATCAACTCGAAAGTATCGATCCTAAAAACATCAAAAAGTGGATACTGAAAACGATTCAGTACTTCGATTTCGGTAATTGGTACATTTCATCCCTAGTGTTGACATAATAATAATCTAATCTAATGTAATCTAACCTATAATAAAAGACTCCAAATAATGTCGGCATTCTCTCCTTCAACCTCATAAATTCATAAATTAGTTGATTGTGCTTCTTCAAATTATATTACGTCACAATATATACATCTAATCTAATCTAATATAAATATTAATAAACGAGTCTATTTAATGCTACATGGCATTCTCTCCTTCAACCCCACACTTTTTATTTATATTTTTTTATACAAACAATTTATCTTTTTTTTTTAAGTTGTAACTCTTATAAAATCTCAACAAATCTAAAAAGATAAATATAAACCTAAAACAAAATAGATGTAAATAAAATTAGATAGAGATTATAGTAACTATATAATCGATTTACTCTCAATATCAATATCATTCAATTCCATAGATGGTTTGCTTTTTTTTTCTTTTTCAATAATAATACAAATACAAAATATTATTAAAACTAAAACAACTAAACGTGGAAAGTGAAAAGGTTTTCTTACTTTTAGTTACCTTATATATATTTTTTTCCAAATTGTTTGATACATTATCATGTTAATCATTTTTACAAATAATGATATTTTTATTGTTCATGCTAAAAAATAATATTTAACAATAATATTTTCTTTATACATATTATTAAAGGCTGGAGTTAGCTATAAAATTCATTTTTTCTACAAAGTGTAAAAGTTATAAAACACCATAATGCTAATCGTAAAACACACCCATAACACACAAATAACAAAGTGAAGATTACTAAAACACCATATTTGCGGGTTTTGTATTGTGTTTTGGATGATAAAGATTTGATATTGAATGAGTAACATTAGTGTGTTGTACGTTGATTATCATGTTATGTTTTATATTCATAGTTATTGATGTCTGTCGTTAAGGACATGCAAAAATCAACTAACTCTATAGCTAGGGTAAGTCGGATATCGAACCAGAGGAGGATTGTGGAAAGTGTTGTAATGAAAAGTTTCAATTAACTACTACAAAATTAGAAAATCGGTTTGTTTGATTTAGAGAAATAGCTAAATTAACGAATAAAAATTGTGTTTTAAATCAATGGAAGAAAAGATGGTTCCTCCAGATTTCAGGTTTTCCAGTTAACTTCAACTATGTGTTTAATCGTTACCTACATAGACATAGGTGGACTAACCTAATCAACTAATTGTGATAACCAAAGACTAAGTACTCCGGTCAATACATAACGGGAGGTTATCTAGTGGTTACCAATCACAATTACCAACCCTAATCCCATAACAAATATATCCCAATTACTAGAACTCTCGGGAACTGAATGATCAAAGACTAAGGTTAAGCAAATGCAATCGATTACAATTAATCAACTAAATCACAAGTGAAAAGCATCGAATGCTTAGATCACTGAGTCAAACGATTGTCACCAAACACATAAAATTAGTTAACTTACAAAAACCCTTCATCCGAAGGAAACCATAAAGGACTAGCCACTCATGATGATGGGCTGATCCCTGCTTGAATGCGTGAACTCCCTCACGGCCGTCTGCCGTCCACCCAGTCGAGATATGATGATAGATATATTTGTTGTTTACTTGTGGACCAGGCCTCTCACCAACCCTCACGTGCCCCCTATGTCAGCCGCAATGTGATGATGATTTGTTTAGTTAATCGGCCCACTAATAAAACAAAGACCAAAAGTCTGCCGTGATGATTTAATATTGTTGATTGATTCTTCACATGTGCCGCCAATCAAGTCCAAAGCCCACTATTGTTTTTCTTTCAATCTCGGCCCAAGTGTTATCCTTCCTCCAATTAATATGTATGCATTCAAAGTCTATGTCAAAGACTTCCCACAAGCCGCCAATCTCTATTTTTTCTATCAATGATGATGTCATGTATGATGATGACCTCCTCTCACGTGAATTCAATAAATACCGCCCACTAATGTTGTCAAATCCCCCCTCAATATTCACCTCCTTGCAGCCAAAACCTTCAATTCATGATGATATGATTGTTGACTTTTTCAAACCTTGTATGTCGGCTCCACTTGTATGCATGCATGTATATTTAGATGTTGGGATGATTGATGGAATCTGCCTATAATGTCGTGATGATGATTGATGATGTATGTTGCTTCCCTCTAAATGGCGGCCTACTCCTCTTTTCTTTTATTAAATTCCTTTTTTCAACCGTAGCTTACGTTTTTAATTTTCTGCTTCCTTTTTGTTTCAGCCATTGTATGAACCGGAGGTTACACCATTGGTTCCGTAACCTCTGAACTTTAATGTTTCTTGTTTCTTGTGTTTTTGAGCTATCTTTCGACCCGAACAAGTTTCGTTTAACATGATATCTCTTTTCAAATCGTCGGTGCTTGTTCCGTTTTATCATTAAACCCTCTAATCTGCGCCATATTACGCGTTTTACCTGTAAAACCACAAACCTTCGTAGTGAACATATTTCAAGCGTATAATCACGTAAACGACAATAAATGACACAAATTACGCACGTTAACACTCGGGTTTCACACCCTCCATCAGTTATACGATGGTGTGTTTCAAGTTTTAATGAAATGTTAGGGTTTAGATGTTGTGTTCTAGTGATTTTCACTCTGTTATTTGTGGTTTTGAGTGTGTTTTATGGCTGAAATTGTGGTGTTTTATGTAACACCCCGTGTTTTCGAATGTCAAAGTCAAAGTCAAAGTCCAAGTCAACTTTGACTTCTTTGACTGTTAATGTTTCTTTTTACTTTTTGTATTATGTGGAGTAAATGTTGTCTAAATGAAATGATTGAATGTTTAATCAATGCGACCGATTTACGACTGTGAATAGTAGGAAGTAACAATGCGATAAAGTTAATCAATCGATAATCAAGTTAATCAAATCAATCATCGAACTCGAACCTCGAATTATGCGAATTTTGGTATTGCTATATGTGTGTATGTGCCTTATGTGTTACTTGTGCATGTTTACTTTATGTTTTATGTGGTGTTCAATCGAATCAATCGAAACTCGAATCGAAACTCGAATCGAAACTCGAATCGAAACTCGAAAAGCAATCAAACTCAATCGAAACCGACATCGACACGTGACTTATAGATGATTGTATGTTAGATATAGTAGTTGGGACTGAAAGTAATTTGACTAGGAACTCTATCGTATTCGTATCATCGTCCATCGAAATCAAAATATCAAAATTCGTCGCGAAACACTCAAGAAGGTGTTCCTGATCGAACAGGAATCACCAATCAAACAGGCTAGCCGATCGAACATGCTGTTCGATCGAGCAGCCCAGCCGATCAGAGGTCCTGGCCGATCGGCTGACACTTTCCTCTTTTGGAGCCTATAAATAGCCCTGTCATTGTCACTCTTACTACTTTTGGAAAGCTCTGACCGAACCAGCCCTTATTCTTCACCTTTTCTCATATTTCTCTCAACTCCGGTAAGTTTTCACTCTAATTCTTGTACGTTTTTTATCATTACACGATTCTACACCTTTCTATCTTTCAAAACTTGATTTCTAACCGTGAAATCACCAAGATCTAAGTGTTCTTGGGTGATGTCATACATTGTTCTTGAAGAACATCATACTTTGGCCTCATTCAGCCGTGAATAGCTTAGATCTGACCGATTTCCACATAAACAAACTAGGATTTGTAAGAATCTTAACATTTCGTGGAAGGATTTCCAACTCTTTTACACTCAAAACCTTAAAACCGATAGAAACGGAGCTCGAACCAACTAGCTAATCATTCTAACAGTCTAGAGGTTCAAGGTTCGGATTCTATCTACGAGGTTCACCGATTTCGGGTTAAACATCAAACTACCGTTCCGAACAAGTTCACCGGCCGGACTTGGGTGATTCCTGTCCGAACCGGTGAAGCAAGTAAGAACCCACGTTCTACGGTTTAACTCGCTGTCAAGATACCTTAAAATCATGACAAACAACCAAAACAGCCAAGTGTTAGACGAAAGGCCGACTAGGTCAGAAAAGCTGGCCTAACGGCTAGGCTGTTCGAACGAACAGCCCAGCCGAACGAACATACCAGCCGATTGGCTAGCACATGGTCCCACACTTTTCAAAACTTCATGAAGTATGCTATTGACGAAGTGATGTTCGATCGAATATGCTACTCGATTGGTAAACATTACTCTTCGGATCATGAGATATTATGCTTCAACACTTAATCGATTTTGCAACTCGTTCGTGGTATGGAATGCCAGCCGATCGAACAGGCTGTTCGATCGAGTGACATCCTGTTGAGAATTACTTCTGAAGCTCCTAACCGATCGGTTAAGCCGGCCGATCGAACAGGCCGATCGATCGATCGACCTGAAAGGTAAGAACACTTCAGTGTTCTCAAATACTACAACGAAAACTTCAAAAGTTCAAACCATCATACACAAATACATTAGAGGAAGAAACAATCCACTCGAATGGCCCAGCCGATCGAGCCTACCGGCCGATCGAGCAGGACTGTTAGCCGAACGAACAACCCATTCGATCGAGCCTGTTGTTCGATCGACCAGGCTATTCGATCCATTTACACTTGTTAGCATTCCCGCGTTACTCATTATTGTGCTATCCAACTATTCAGGCTAACCCTACTCTTAGCGCTCCCTTCAATCCACAATCAATCACTGTGAGTATACTCGAACCCTTTTTGCTTTAGCACTTTTGGGTCTTACATACGTTACTTATCAAAATCACAATCGAACACACTATTCAAACTATTTGAACGCTAACCGATTGCATGTATTACGTGACTAAATGTATGCTTGTTGTTATGTTTACACGTGGAATGATGTCTACCTGCCTTAGCAACGTAGTACTATAGTTTGTACTCAGCACCCGTTCTCACGGGGGTTGTTAAGGGCAATTACTTGCATGGATTACGGTGGTAATCATGTATTGCGAACTGTCTCGGACAGTCAACCCGCAGTCGTTGGTGTCGATAGGTCCATGTCGATAATTAACATGCATCATTTCCCTCTGTGTACGTGCTGGTTATGCGTAAACTATTCGAACTCTATATGCTATTATTAAACTTGTATGCTCACCTTTACATTTTATGTATTGATATTATTTTAACGTATGTGACAGGTGTTTAGGATACTTGCTTGCTAGGGAAGTGAAGCTAGAATAAAGCTTTAGAGGCCCCCAACAAATAGTTGTCTGTCAGGAACGAGCAACTAGGGCATAGTTGTCTGTAGATCTTGTCAGGCTGGGTCTTTAGGAGCATTTGAACAATATTTATGTTTTGTATTAATTTAAATCTGAGTTGTCGGAACAGAACTACTTGTTTGGATGTTATATGTAATAATGTATTTGTTTATTCGGGATACGGTATGGGACGTATCTTTAACTGAATTATATAGATAGTTGTTATGGAAACTTCTGGACAATCTGTTTCGCTCAGTGCCATGCCCCGATGATTCCGCCATCGGTTGGGGTGTGACATTTTAAGACTTTGTACACTTTGTATGAAAAATGGACTTTGTAGCCCGACCCCACCCTATTATTAGAATAGTAAAAAAAAGAAGAAGAAGAACCTTATAACATGTACGGACACTTATAATTTTAACTTAAGATACTAAAATTAGTAGCAGATTATATAAATAAAGTATATTTTTTTTAATTATATTTGTAATATATTATTTAATACTCATGTTGGTGTAATAAACAAGTGTATTCAACTCGAACAATACACGGGTTTTCTAAATACGTAACATTTTTTTGTTATTAAGTATTGGAGATTACATTTCTCAATTTGTGTAGTGTAATATATGAGATTCTAACATTGTGTGTGTATATATAGCTCATCCAATTTAAAAAAAAAAACATACAAACAATAGTTGTTGTGACTACTGAAACTTGTGAGAAAGTTAATGATGCAGTTTCTTTAACCGATGAATTAAATGCTTTCATATTTATAAATTTGGTAAACATCATACATATTGATCATACACGATACAAAATTTAATTGGGCATTTGAAAAAACGTCTACAATTATCGTTTTATAGTTTAAATATTCATTACTAACTATTTGATTCTTGTATTCAACCATGTAAAATATGGGGTTACAACCTAGTTTATATAATATATTCCTATGATTTAGAGTCTAAATGTGATGTTAGACACATGTTATCATATCGGACAAGAGATTTTATTCACAGGAAGGAACAAAAAGAAAACAACAATGAAGAAGATACAAAAGCATAAAACGTTTAGAAGAAAGAAGAAAAAGTGACAAATTAAAACCTTGGTCTTCAAAATGATCAATGCAATTATATACTTATGCTACAAAACAAATGTGTTTATCCATTTTAAGTTTATGGTATCGGTTTTCAACTATTGTAAGTTTATAAACTGAATATTAAAAGAAATAGAATAAAAGTGTTCGAAACATGAAGTATGGTGATAATCATATTTAAAAATACTTAGAATATAAAAGTAATGAAGATATACGCTCAACTTCTTAAAGAATATTGTGAGAATAAACTACTACTACTAGTGAACTTCATAGAATTTATAATTTCATTTGAGTTACAGGTGAATTCTATAGATTTAGATACTCTCATCTAGAAAACTTATCTTAGCTTTAATAATGGTCTCAACTAAACTAAGGCACTACTTTAGAAAACGTAGGATTTATGTTAGAACTAATTATCCAATTAAATCTGTCTTTGGAAAGTCTGAGATGTTAGAAAGAATAGCCAAGTGGTCAGTAAAACTGAGTGCTTATAACATGAACTTAGGACAACTATAAAGTCTCAAGTTCTAACGGACTTTGTGGTTGATTTCAGTCAGAATCTTGAAAAGGAAGCTAACTTAGAAGTCCAACAATTAGAAAAAGACAAAAAAAAAAATTGGGTATTATATACTAATGGGGCTTCAAATGTTAGAGGAACAAGATTAGGGATCCTACTGAAATCGACACGGGGGATATATTACCCCAGTATATATATTGTAATTTTCAAGTCACTAACAATGAAGCAGAGTAAGAAGCTCTGATTGTAGGTCTACAACTAGCTTAGAAGATACCTTGTCGATTCCCTGTTAATTGCTAATTATTTTAATGGATCTTATGTAGTGAAAGGGGAAAAGTTAGTTCAATATCTTGGGATTGTGAAAACTTTATCTACACAATTAGAAAACATTTAGTATCATGCAGGTTCCTAGATAATAAAATGTTGAAGCTGATGCTTTAGAAAACATGACCTCAACCCTTAGGATCCTGGAAGGAACAAAAATACCCATTCTGCACATCCTGGATCCAGCAATAAAAGCAGTGACTCAGGAAAGAGATGAAGTATCCAACTTAGAACTTCATGATCCTAATGAATAGAAGCTAAAGCTTCTATGATGGACTATTTTTCCAAATGGATAGAAGCTGAAGCTTTTGATCAAGTCAGGGAAAGAGAAGTTATATCATTTATTAAACGCAACATCCTGACTAGGTTTGGAGTTCCTGCAGAGGTTATTTGTGATAATGGATATCAATTTATTGGAAGAAGGACTACAAGTTTTTGTGAAAGTTGGGGAATCAAAATGATTACTTGAACACCAGTGCATCCTCAAGCAAATGGTCAAGCAGAATCCAGTAACAAGATTATTATCAACAAAGTTAAAAAGAAATTGAGACAATGTAAACTGGAACTTTGTAATCAAAATTATTGAGCAAATGGGGTTCCCAAGTGTGTGGTGTTCTTGGATTAAGGGGTCTTGGCCTCGGCGAGATCTTCGGTGCTTGTAAATGGAGCGCCAACATTCGAATTTCAATGTGGCAAAGGTATGCGTCAAAGTGACTCTCTTTCTCCTTTTTTATTTCTAATTGTTATGGAAGCATTGTCTTGTATGTTTGATAAAGCTAGGGAAAATGGAGCGATTCAAGGCATTCAAACCCCAAATAATGGGCCTATCATCTCTCACATTTTGTATGCGGATGATGCCATCATTCTTGGCTAGTGGACGAACGAAAACATTATCAACGTGGTGAGGATTCTTAGGGTTTTCCACATGTGATCGAGGCTGAAAATCAATCTAAAAAAATCTAATTTATATGGCATTGAAGTTAGGATTTTGGATGTGAAAAACAAGGCTAGGATGCTGGGGTGTGTGGCAGGGGTTCCCCCGTTTAAATATCTCGGGCTTATGGTGGGAGCAAATATGAATTGGATCAACAATTGGAAGCCGGTGTACGATATCATTGAAGCGAGACTTTTTTCTTGGAATGCTAACTTGTTGTCCATGGGTGGTCGAATAAGTCCGTGTTAGAAGGCCTTCCAAACTATTATTTTTCACTTTACAAGGCGCCTTCAAAGTTATAAATGACATGGGGAGGATCGGTCGGATCGAGTAAAATGCATTGGGTGGCATGGGATCGGGTTGCTATGTCTAAAGAAGAAGGAGGGCTCGGGCTGAGTAAACTTAAAAATATAAATACCGCGCTGCTTGTTAAGTGGGGTTGATGCTACAAGACGGAGAAAAATCAACCTTGCAAGAAGGTGGTTGAAGCTCTTCACATTAGTAAAGGTAACTGGGATTTTCTTCCTGCTAAAAAGAATATAAAGGGAGTCTGGAATAATATTGTGAAGACGTGTGCGAGAACCACCATTGACGGGACTCCGCTTCGTTCTGTCTTCAAAGGAAAAGTGACGAATGGGAAATATATCTCGTTCTGGTTAGATCCTTGGCTGAAAAATGTGCCTTTGAAGGATGTATACTCAAATTTATTTAAATTAGAGGCGGAAAAAAAGGTGTAGCGTGGAGAACAAGGTTTCAGATAAGAGTAGAGGTATTTTCAGATCGTGGAAGTGGCGAAAAGGACTAGAAAATTTCATAGAAATCACGGAGTTAAACTGGATCACCAGAGCGCTAGATTCGGTCTCCTTAGTTAATCATGATGATCGGTGGAAATGGATTGGTGACTCCTCGGGAGAATTCGTGGTTGGAGCGGTTAAACGGTGTCTTTCTAAGGGGGCTGATCATCGTAATAACTATGTCATGGATTGGTGCAAGTTGGTTCCGCTAAAGTGCAATGCCTTCGTGTGGATAGCCGAAATGAGAAAATTCCTATGGCTCTTGCGTTGAAGAATAGGAATATCGATATCGATGATGTGACATAGGGATGAGCATTTGGTACTGGGTGCTGGTACCGAATTTTCGGTACCGGTACTGGTACGGGTACCCACTTTTTGTCATTTTCGGTATCGGTACCGGTTTGGTACTGTACTGGGAAAATACCGAATTTTACCTTCAAATACCGGTACTGTATCGTACCGAATATTTCGGTACCAGTACCCAGTTTTGGTGAATTTCGGTATCGGTATTTTCAGTACGGTACCAGTACCACGCTCATCCCTTTTGTTACTGGATCGGTTAGAGAGCTTTTAGAACTTCATAATACGGTCGGTCTATCTAATACGACGAAAAAGTTTTCCAAGGGATAGTGAGGGTGGGATGTTGGAGTATTTGGCGTTCGAGAAATAAGCATAGATTTGAAGATAAACAAGTTCGGGTTGAAGATATCTTAAGTGAGACTAAATCTATTGGGTTTATGGATCAAAAGTAGATGTAAATAGAGGTTTTTTTCATGAACCTGTTGGTATAACTTTGTGAATATGTAGTTTGGGACTGCCCCGTTTTATGGGTTGGTTGTTTTCTAAGAAAGTTTAGTTTCAAAAAAAAAAAAAAAAAAAAATCAAATCAAAATCAACATTTCCACAAACACTCTTTGATATACAAAACCTTCGAAAACCAAATTTTTCAAATCAAAATCAACATTTCCACACACACTCTAAAGCCCTAAACCTCTTCATTCAAACCCTGCAACTCAATCGCTCAACTTCATTTTCACCATTGTTACACAATGTTCTCTCCAGGCACCAAGAAATCCGTCGCTAGAAGGACAGCTCCTACACATCCGCCTCCCGCCGACGGTTCTCCGGCGACTCCTCTCACCGGAAACCGTAAGCCGGTGACGGATAATAATATTATTCCGGAACGTCCAGATACCGGCACCCCTGCCCCCTGGGCACCTCGCTTGTCTGTTCGCGCTAGGTATGATTAATCACTTAACTCCGTTGATTATGTATTTATATAGATCATTTTGAGGCATTATTTCTAAGTTTTGTAGACCGTTAGATGTGCTAGGGTTGAGAAGTAGACCAGATCGATGTGTAATTGCACGAAATGAATGTTGCGATGGTGCATTTACGTTAGTTTTGGTGATAGAGTTAGGTTGTTTGGTTTGTGATAGTTTTGAACTGTGTTAAACCCTATGGTATGTATATTGGATGCAGGTTTTGTGTGAATGAGGTACGGTAGATGATGTTAGTGTTGGAATTGGGGAGTTTTTAGGTGTAGCGGCTCGAGGTCAGGTTAAGATGCTTATTGTGGGATGGAAGAATAGCTTTATTTGAGTGATGCGAGTTTGTTCCGGTTGGAGGTTTAGTACGCCGTGTAAATGTGATTTTCTGCAATGAGTTTGTAAAAGGAATGCTTCTGAATTATTGACCGGAGTTGTTGAGTTTTGAGTGAGGTTTTTATCGTGTTGTATGGCCCTAGGGGATATAGGAGTTTGTAAGGTTGTCTGAATCTAGGGTTTAAAGTGCGAGTACATGTTAGAGTTTTTTTATTCTAGATGCTTTGACATAAATGCATAGTTATCAAATGCGCTAGGCGCATAGGGCTCGCTTGTCGCCTAGGCGAGAAGTGCAAAAAAAGCGAGGGCCTGAGAAAAAAAAAGCACAAACAAATAAAAACATTAAAAAAACAAAGTTATGAACTGAAAAAAGGCAAATCCTCAAATTCCAAAAGTTTTCAAATATCATAAACCTTAAAATAATCTGTAATAAACAGGCTGGTGCAATTTGATGAGTAATCATATCTAGAAAACATAAAAAAATAAATTAACCTGCTAGCTTAAAGTTGCTCCCATTGTCGGTAATAACCTGCACAACAGGTGATCGCTTTTAACAACAGAGCATAAATGTTCTGAGTATGTAGTTAATTTGTAGAATGTGTTTATGTTCTTTTTGTGTTCAATTTCTGTTAGGTTTGGAGAGTGTGCTCTATATGGAATTACTAGTCCTTGTTCTTCAGAGTATTTCATGATATCATAGGGTCATAGCATCTTTATGCTCTTTGTAGATTGCATAGTTTTATTTTATTTGTGTTGTTTAGACCAAGTTTTATATGAGTTGAATGTTTTAGACTTCTAGAAACATTCTGTTCACCATGCATAATGACGGTCTTATTCTAAACATTTCTGATGAAGTAATTGGAGTAATAGGTGTCTCATTGACTTAAATGTGGACTGGCTTTTACATCACAATATCACATAGCTTTTGAATTAAGTGAATATGACATGTTGTTTTGATGGATGTTCTTGAAGCTGGAATTCATTTATTAACCTTTTAATATATTTTCTAGAATCCCAACTGTGAAGAAAAGTGACAAAGCGGATGACGTAGACCCCATTCAACCTGTATACGTTGGAGAAGTTCCACAAGTAGTTCGTGATGAGCAAGCTAACATGTTGCAGAAACATCTTTCTGGTTAGTAGTATACATGATTTCAATTTCCCGAAAGGCTATCATGTCGTTTCTTGTAATGTCATGCTGATATCATTTCGACAGGTGATACAAGCATATCCGGTGGAATGGACAAAGGAACCTCACTAGCATGGATCATATGCGGAAGCAAACTTTTCGTCTGGAGCTACCTATCACCAGCAGCTTCTAGAAAATGTACGGTTCTTAAACTTCCGTCCATCATACTCGAAGATGCAGATATTAACAAGACTTCGGGTAATGCATGGTTGCTTTGTGTTCTTGATTGGGACCACAATACGTTGGGTACAAACAAGATTCTTCAACAAAGAACTTGTGTCGGTGTTCTCTTATGCAATAAGAAAACCCGAGCATTTGTATATTGGCCCGATATATATTCTTCCTTACCTTCATTCACTTACATTGATCAATCAGATTCTATAACCACCACCTTAAACAAGCAGCAACGGGTATCTTATAGCTCGTTGATTGCTTCCGCTATTCCTGATAAGAAGTATTTCTGCATTGCTCTTGCGTGTAGCTCTAACGGTCAACTTTGTAAATACGTTTGCTCACCTACTGGCATTCAGTGTCAAGAGACTGTAACTGTATCCTCTCAAGGAAGTCAACTCTCTAGTCCTAAGGGGTACTTGCGGTCAATGGTTTGGCATGCACCGTATAATTCTGTGAAAGAGTCGAAAAGGAGGTTTCTGTTGTTGACTGATCATGAAATACAGTGTTTCTCCGTCGATCTTTCTACCGATTCTAGCCTATCGAAGATTTGGTCGCATGAAATAGTCGGAAATGACGGTGATGTTGGTATACAAAAAGGTCTAGCCGGACAAAAGAAAATTTGGCCACTTGATATGCAAATGGATAGTAACCGGAAAGTAATGACGGTTCTTGTTGCCACTTTTTGCAAGGATCGGGCCACTAGTTCAAGCTACATAGAATACTCTCTTTTAACTATGCAATACAAAGCTGGGATCGATGTGTCATCCGAATCGAGTTTCCGTTCACACGATAAAATCTTGGAGAAAAGATCTCCAATTGAAGTAATAATTCCAAAAGCTAGAGTCGAAGATGAAGACTTTTTGTTTTCAATGAGGTTAAAAGTTGGTGGAAAACCTTCTGGATCGTCAATTGTACTGTCTGGTGATGGAACTGCGACAGTTGTACGTTACTGGAGAAACACTAGTCGGCTTTATAAGTTTGACTTACCATATGACGCTGGGAAAGTTCTAGATGCTTCCGTTTTCCCTTCTGACGATGGAGAAGACGGTGCTTGGGCTGTTCTCACTGAGAAAGCTGGAGTGTGGGCCATCCCTGAGAAGGCGGTTTTGCTTGGCGGAGTTGAGCCGCCAGAAAGAAGTTTGTCACGTAAAGGAAGCTCTAAAGAAGAATCGACAAACGTTTTGTTTGCAGGAAACATCGCTCCAAGACGGGCTAGCTCAGAGGCATGGGATTCCGGAGATCGACAACGTGCTGTTTTTACTGGAATCGCACACAGGACCGCGCAAGATGAAGAATCTGAAGCTTTACTGACTCAGTTTTTTCATGAGTTTCTTCAGTCTGGTGACGTTAATGGTACACTGAATAAACTTCAGAATTCAGGGGCGTTTGAAAGGGACGGAGAGATAAATGTGTTTGCTAGGGTTAGCAAGTCGATTGTTGACACGTTAGCTAAACATTGGACAACTACTAGGGGTGCAGAGATTTTGGCTCTATCTGTTGTATCTACACAGCTTTTGGATAAGCAGCAGAAGCATAAAAAGTTTTTACAGTTTCTTGCTCTGTCTAAATGCCATGAAGAATTGTCTGCTCGACAGAGTATGATTACTAATCAATTTATTAGCATTCTACTCATATTTTATCGTTGTTGAATACCCTGCTATGCATTACTTAACCATTATTAGCACTATATATCACTACACTTTGTTTTTATTTAAAACTGTGTGTTTTGCGGGTGAGTGGGTTAAGAACACTATATATATCACTACACTTATGTTTTGATTTGAAATTACGACAAAGTGTTCTTGAAGCTAAAATGACTATTTTCTGGTAGATAAATTAAAGCTCCGGGAGTTCATCTCTAGATATTTTATTTGATGATACTCTATTTTATAGCTTGTTTAGACCTGGTTACCTATTAAAAATAGCTCAAATAACCAATTTTGTGTATTTACTCGAGTCTATTTGGATAAAAAGAAAATGCTATACAGGTCAAAATGGACACTACATAAAACAGTGCATGAAATTCAGTGCGTTCAAATGGTGAATTGGGTCAATTGGGCTGTTAAGGATATAGCTATGCTGAAGTGATGGTGTCTCCTAAATGATACACATTAAAATTGATATAAACCATGTATTAGTTATTTATAAGTATGAAAATCTTAAGTATGTATTTTATCCAGAATAATATTATGTTTTATACTATAAGTAACAATTATAATGCACAAAGTTGTTCATAAATTGTATTATTATCTTCTTTTATTTTTGTTAACTAGCAATATTTATCTTTGTTATTTCTAATATATTGGTTATTTGTGAAATTTGAAAGAAGGAAAACTAAGAGAGTCCATCAAATCCAGCGTGACCCATTTTACCCATGACCCATTTGATCCGCGTTTGAAGTTGACTTCTCTTACCCATTATAAATCCGATCCAACCTGTTCTTCCAACACCTCTAGTTTTTTTTTTTTGTTTCACTATTAGCCTACGCTAGTTAGTTTTGAATAAATAGATTGTTGTTGATATACTATATATAGATTACACCTCTGGCATTTTTAACTACTTGCTAGGAGCATTCACCAATTTATATACTTTTGTGCATATTCTTAATATCCAATAACACTCATATTTTTCCTTTTTATCAGGAAAATCGTTGCAGATCATAATGGAGCATGGTGAAAAGCTTGCTGCTATGATTCAACTCCGAGAGCTTCAGAACCTGATTAGGCAGCAGACGTCAGCTAACTCACAAAACAATCTTTCCGGTTCTATTTGGGACCTGATTCAGCTAGTCGGCGAAAAAGCCCGTCAAAACACCGTTCTTTTAATGGACAGAGATAATGCAGAAGTGTTCTACAGTAAAGTATCCGAACTTGAAGAAGTATTTCATTGCTTGGAGAGAAAGTTAACTCTCATAATCAGTGAAGAGATGCCGTTAAAATTTCAACTTCAAAGAGCATGTGAACTGTCCAGCATGTGTGTAACGTTACTAAACACGTCAATGAACTACAAGGATGAGAATCACATGTGGTACCCCTCACCGGAAGGATTAACGCCGTGGTATTGTCAGACTGTGGTAAGGAGCGGGATGTGGACTCTTGCGTCTTTCATGCTTCATTTGTTGACCGAAATGGACCACCTTGATACGTCTTCAAAACTTGAGTTTCATTCTCGGTTCGAAGTTTTGGTTAAAGTATTACTTGAAGCGTACTCTGGTGCTGTTAGAGCTAAAGTTGAACGTGAAGAAGAACACGGTGGTTTATTAGAAGAATATTGGAATAGAAGAGACACACTTCTTGATTCACTTTATCAGCAAGTGAAGAGTTTCAATCAGGTAAACCTATCCATTATTTGTTTTCGAGTAAAATGCCATTTTGTCCCCGAGGTTTGGTCAGTTTTGCGACTTTCGTCCAAAAGTTTGTTTTTCTGCATCTGGATCCAAAAGGTTTGAAATATTGCTATTTTCATCTAGCTCGTTAACTCCATCCATTTTTCTCTATTAAGTCAGGGGTATTTCCGTCTTTTTTTCTAAATTAAAGGGCAATTCAGTTCTTTCACTTTATGTAAAAAGACCGAATACCCCTAAAAAAGACCGAGTTGTCCTTTAGGTTAATAAAAAAGACGAAATTACCCCTGACTTAACGTAGAAAAATGGATGGAGGTAACGGGATGCAAATGACAAGATTTTAAACCTTTTGAATCCAGATGAGGAAAAACAAACCTTTGGACGAAAGTCGCAAAATTGGCCAAACATCAGGGACGAAAATGGCATTTTACTCATTTTTTTGACAATGTGAAGCTTAAATACTTGAAGCTTGATTGACACATTTACTGAGTTTATCGGTATTTTCAGGGTTCAAGTGAAGTGGTGGAAGAGCAAAACAAAGAAATCGCTCTAAAACTTTCATCTAATTTGCTGGCTATCGCAAAACGACATGAAGGATACCGAACGCTTTGGAATTTGTGCTTTGACCACAATGATTTGGAACTACTCCGAAGTCTAATGGTATGGATGCAGACAAGTTATTCATTTGATATATTTAGCTCATCTTACTGACTGTATATATTCACGCAGCATGACAGCATGGGTCCAAAAGGAGGTTTTAGCAACTTCGTGTTCAAACAAATGTACAACAACAAACAATTCTCTAAACTTATGAGACTCGGTGAGGAGTTTCCAGAAGAGCTCGCAATATTTCTGAAGGAGCATCCAGATCTCCTCTGGCTTCATGAGATATTCCTGCATCAGTCTTCATTGGCTTCCGACACTCTTCACGTTTTGGCACTTTCTGATGGTGATAGTTCAATCTCTGAAGTTGTGGACCCCACATCTTATGAGGCCAAAACCGAACTGACATTGGCTGACAGAAGGCGGCTTTTAAACCTCTCGAAGATTGCTGCTGTGGCAGGTTTGTCTTCTGTACTTGGAACTCATTGTAGCTGATTATATATGATTTTTTTTTCATTTTTTTTTGCATTTGCAGGAAAAAATCCTGATTCTGATACCAAGTTGAAGCGCATCGAAGCTGACTTAAGAATTCTGAAGTTGCAGGTACGTTGCCTTCAGTCTGTAGTATGTTTCTCAGTACTCGCAGTGACGTTTTAGCCACACTTGATAGTTCTACCTAGAGCTGGCAATTTCGACTTGTTAAGTTACAAATTGGTCGATTTGGGTGGTTTAGGTCAAAGTCAAACAAAAAAAATAGCCAGCAGGGGAGCAATGGATTTTTTTTAACATAAAGCCTCCTAACTTGCAAAATTTGCTTTTGAATCATAATTAACACACTAATAAGCTGTAGAGTTTCATTAAAGAAACTAGTGGGTTACCACTCGCACTCCGCAGCGGGTTCGAATGTAAATAAAAATAAGCAAATCGCGAGATTAAAAGTTGTTTGATGTTTTAGTTAAGGGGCTAAACATGTCAGTTTTAAAGCTGAGGGGCTAAACATGTCAGTTTTAAAGCTGAGGGACTAAACATGTCATTATTAAAACTAAGGGGCTAAAGTTGTTTATTATTAGAGTTAAGGGACTAAAGTTGTTTATTATTAAAATCAAGGGGCTAAAAGTGTTTGATGTTGAAAAATAGTATATTTGTAGTCATAGTTATCGATAGGGGGCCAGAAACCTGCAATTTCTGCCGGAAACTTGCTGGAAACTATGAAGAAGAAGAGCGGCTGCATTTTTGTTGCGTTTGAGCCTTTCTAGGGTTAAATAAGTTTTTGGATTTTAACATTTAACCCCTCTATCTTTCATTAGGTTACATTTAGTCATTAAAACTTGTAAAATTTACATAAAAAGTGTAAAATTAGTTTGTGTTATTTAACATTTAACCCCCCTATTTTCGCTAGCTTACATTTGGTCCTTAAACTTATAAATTTATACATAAAAGGTATAAAACTTACGTTTTATATATAAAAAAAGTTATGTAGATAGCTATTTTTTATTTCTTAATTTTTTAACTACCTTATCGCTAAACACGAAATAGCGGGCACTATTTCATCGCTATCGCTACGTAGCATGTAGGTACGTTGTCGCTATTCGCTATCGATAACTATGTTTATAGTATATATAATGACAAGAAAAGGGTTTTTGAATCAACCCATTTTCGACATGTAGCAACAATGCAATGTGTAAACCCGAATCCAATTCGGCTCATTACGGCACCTGCCCGACTATATCATCAGTTGCTTTACACGTTTATAAATTTATGACTTTGCAGCAAGAAATTTTGAAACTGGTTCCCGAAAACGAAGAAACACAAGAGCTAGCACAGAAGCTTCTTCCACCAGCCGAGCTGATTCAACTATGCCTCAATATTCAAAACAAGCAACTGGCATTGTACGCATTCGACGTGTTTGCATGGACCAGTCTCTCCTTCCTGAGGTGCAACACAAGTCTTCTAGAAGAATGCTGGAAGAACGCCGCCAATCAAGACGACTGGGAAGCCATAAACCAGACAACCGTGGCTAAGGGCTTGACCGATGAGGAAATCTTGGAGGTTCTTAAAGAAACTGCTCTTTTTCAAGCTTCACGCAGGTGTTACGGACCCGAAGCTGAAACTTATGAAGGCGGGTTTGAACAGGTGCTTCCGTTAAGGCAGGAAAGTTCGGAGATTTCGTCAGTAGAAGGTATCTTGATGCAGCATAGAAGTTTTCCTGATGCTGATAAGTTGATGGTGACTGCGATCATGTTTGGAAGTGTCGCAACTGATGCCTCGTTGGAAGATGGTCCTTCGCCTATGGAGTGAAGGGATGAGTATTCTAGTTGCGTGTTAGTTTTTTGTGATGATGATGACTTGCACCATATGATTGATTGGTCAGCTTTTGGTCCCTAATATTTTGATGGGTTTTTGTCGATTTATAAGTTGTATTGCATTAAGAACAAGTTATCGTTGCACAAAAAGGCTTGATGTCAAAACCACTTATGTATGTAGGGTTTTATGATTAGTAGCCCCTTTTGAAAATCAAATACATATGGATCGAGTTGAACTAGTTTTACACTGGTTGTGGTGTTTTAAAAGTTGGATCATGAACCAGTTATGAACTTAGAACTATGTAGTTTTCCAAGTTAGAAAAAGCCATAGGATACCTGTTGGTATCCGGACCGGCTTAACTCTTTCGGGCCCTAAGGCGAAGTAAAAATTTGGTGTTTGGATGTTATCCGTTTATATTAACTTTTTATCCAGGAGACAAATGTTGCATGAAGAAGATTTTAGTTATTGGTCGAATAATTTTGAAAGTTATTTCACTATGTATTTTTAGTTTTGAATCAATTCGAGAGTTTTATATTATTTCACTATGCATCTTTAGTTTTGAATCAATTCAAGAATTTTATAATAAAACTAGATATAAGTTTGGCTGAATATACTAGAATCCAAACCAATATTACCGTAACCCCGATTTTTCTATAATTGTATTTGAGAACAAAAAATTAACTAGTCGTACTAATTTGGAAGCTTAAGTATGTACAAAAAATCTTAAAAGGGTACAACCTTTCACAATTTTCAAAACACAGAAATGATTTTGTTTATTGTTTATCTGGTGGCTCAGAATCAACAAAGCCAAAAAATCTAGTATTCCACGTGGCACAAGGAGAACCATCATCTCACCCCTCAAAATCAGAAACCATATCTAGTGAACCAATCAGATGATGCTGAATTATACACATCCTCATCCTTCAATCTTGTTATTAAGTTGCATAAATAACCCTCCAGTCTCCACTTCTCAACCATCAACAAACAACTTCAACAACCTACCATCCATTCACACCCCCAATGGCCACCTCCGCAATCCAACAGTCAGCATTCGCCGGCCAGGCCGCGTTGAAGCCACAAAACGAGCTCCTTAGGAAGACCGGCAGCTTCAATGGCGGCCGCTTCACCATGCGTCGAACCGTCAAAAGCGCACCACAAAGCATTTGGTAAAACAAAGCTCACACCTACTTGTTTTTAGTTTTCATATACCAACAAACTAGAGTTGTGTGCATTTTTACCGGTGGTACCCTTATAGTTGTCAAATCATTAATATTTCTCTTCTCCCGCTCTTTACTTGATTTGATGTTCTCGAGGGGATTAAGTCATCAAGGTCAAAACTGAAGGTGTACTACAGTTGTAAACGAGCTAAGCCGAACCTGAGTTTGGCCCGTTTAACTTACGAGAGCTCAAGTTCGGCTCATTTAATATCCGAGAACTCGAGCCCGGCTCGTATTGAGCTTTAACTCTACGGTTCTAGCTCGGGTTATTATTTATTAATTAATTTATAAATATATTTTTATATATGAATATAAAACTAATTTATTAAATAATCATAGTATTATATAAATGCATATTTAATTTATTAAATACAAATTATAGGTCCCTTTAGGCTAGTGGGTTAGTTTGAGCTTAATTAGCGAAGTTTGGGCTTGAACTCATTTATTAGAAATAAAAACTTATTTTTCCCTAATCTCGTTTAAGCTAAGCTCAATTCGGGCTTTTAACGAGCCGATTTCCAGCGGCATGGCTTGATGAACCTAACATAGATTTTATGGATTTGGGTTTAACATAAACGGATTTGGGTTAGGTACAGGTCAAACTTGCTAACTTGTTTAGCTAAACACATTGGGTTCATGTCAACCCGACAGGTTTGCGGGGTGACCCGTTTAACCATTTAATTTTTTATTTTATTAATATGTGCTTTTATCATAAACTATTTTGGTAGGAATATTATTCCCAACCCAAGTCCAATACTTAAATAAAGAAATTGAAAAGTAAATATAATTAAAAAATGTAATTATTTTATAGATATTTGATTTTTTTTCGTAGAAATGTTTATGTAGAGTAGCAAAATGTGAAAAAATATAAAAAAAATTGGGTTAAAGGGGTTGTGTTCGAGTTAACCCACAAACATTCGTGTCGTGTTCGGGTTGATATGCCCGGCACGATTTTCGGGTTTAAGACGTGTTCGGTTCGTGTCAATTTCTGGTTCATATCTGGCTAAACACGCCAACCTGTGAACACGACCAGTTTAGCATCTCTAATTATACCTCTAGATGGTACGCTTAACCAACCCCATAAACTAAGTGAAGTTTTATTTGTTTTGACAGGTACGGACCTGACCGTCCCAAATACTTGGGCCCATTCTCTGAGCAAACCCCATCATATCTCACTGGTGAATTCCCCGGTGACTACGGGTGGGACACCGCCGGATTATCCGCTGACCCCGAGACATTCGCCAAGAACCGTGAGCTCGAGGTGATCCACTCTAGGTGGGCCATGCTCGGTGCACTCGGGTGTGTGTTCCCCGAGATTCTTTCAAAGAACGGTGTCAAATTCGGTGAAGCGGTCTGGTTCAAGGCCGGTTCCCAGATTTTCTCCGAAGGTGGGCTCGACTACCTCGGGAACCCGAACTTGATCCATGCACAGAGCATCTTAGCCATCTGGGCTTCTCAGGTTGTTCTCATGGGCCTCATTGAAGGATACCGTGTTGGTGGCGGCCCACTCGGGGAAGGGCTGGACAAGATTTACCCAGGAGGGTCTTTTGACCCACTTGGGTTGGCTGATGACCCAGATGCATTTGCTGAGTTGAAGGTTAAGGAGCTTAAGAATGGTCGATTGGCTATGTTTTCCATGTTTGGGTTCTTTGTTCAGGCCATTGTGACAGGAAAGGGCCCAATTGAGAACTTGTTTGACCATCTTAGTGACCCAGTAGCTAACAACGCTTGGGCTTATGCTACCAACTTTGTGCCCGGAAAATAAGTTGAATGATTGTAAATTTGATCATGGTTATGGGACAATGTTGCAAGTTTTTGGCTATTTTAGTTTTTTTTTTAACGGCAAAGGTTACATGCTCTCTATTTTTAAATTATACCAAATTTATCCTTTGTCAAGAATTGAACCCTGTTATTTCCCTTCAATGACATAAAGCATATACCACCCACCAAAGTGGTGATGGCTTTTGGCTATTTTAGTTACTTTCTTTTATTTTCACAAGAATATTAGCTACAACTTTTTGGTTTTATGCTTGATTTAAATATACTTTATGGATTGTCAATTTGGATAAGAAAATTTAATAAATGGAATTTAACATTTTATTCATGACTGGTACTAACTTTATCATAGATAATTTCAGAATTTTATTAAAAAGATATAAAGATGATGTAGTTGGGGCTATTCATGAGTCGAATCGAGCCGAGCCAGGGCAAAACTTAGGCTCGGCTCGATTATCAACTGAGGTGGCTAGGCTCGGTTTGGATTGGATTTGAAACCGAGTTGGAAATCTGAGCTCGGGTTCGGTTTGGTTTTAAACCGAGCTGGTTCAGCTCGACTTAGTTTGGCTCGATTTTGAACAGAAAAACTAATACATGGCTTTCAAAATTCAATATTTTAAATTATTATTAAATGATTCATAAGTACATGTCTAAAATAAGCTCAACCTAATACATTACAAGCGAAAATCAAGTTTAACTGTAAGATTAAATATATTATGTATTAATATTTAATCTATAGCCATTATAATCATTTACATAATATAGATCAAAATATATAATAACCTATTAAGATAATTAGTTGGTAATTGTTGATGGACCATATTACCCTTATTAACTAATTAGGTTTCCTCCTGGGTGCTTATATAAGGAGACTTATGTGGAGGTTAAGGGGTTAGACAGTTACACAATTAGAGATACCCCATAAGCATAACATCATCACGTTCGACCTCCCTCTCCTACGGCCAATACCCTTTTCGGTTTAATCAGTCACCATCATCAGTTAGCACCCTAAGGAGGAACCAAATCACCTTGACAAAGAGGTCGAACTCCATGTCATTTTCTCTCACTGGATTCTCCACTGCACTGTCTGCGGTGACAGGTATGTTTTCATGTTTTCCATCATGTTTAAACATAACTGATCCAACATTTGGTATCCGAGCATATGTTGATTAGTCAGTTAACTGTTTCCGTATCCATTAATTCTGGGATTGAAATCATGAAAATGGAATTTTGATAACTTAATAAACCTAACAGCCGGTTTCGAGTCATAAAGGTCCACTCGAGATCACTGTTTTCGGAAAAAGGATTGATTATATGTTCACTCGATTTCAACTGGGTTATGTTTTGACTGAAATCTATTTAGAAACTATTAAAATTCAGGTTTTGGGTTCCAAAATTAAGTATTAATTTTTTTAGGGTTCATCACATGTTCTTAGAAAATTCGAAGATTCCTTTATGTTTTGGAATATGATTCGGATTATTAAGTGTTTTTTCCTGTTTTGATCTGATTTTGTCCTCTAAAGATTTTCGAAAACTGTTATTAGATAAACAGATTATGATTTTCGAAATATTTGGTAAAATTAGATCAGCACTGAAATAGGAAACATTATCACACAATCCTTTAAATTTCGAATTTTCAGTTATGTTTCACATTCACAGCTGTTAACAGGAAGTTTCGAGATCCCTTCTAACGAGCCGAAACCAAGATCTCGACTCGAGACCACGAGATCTAGACTCGAAATCATAAAGGTTCTCAAATATTCACAACTCGAGACAACGATTTCGACTCGAGATCATAAGGTCTCGACTCGAGACCATAAGGTCTCGACTCGAGACCACTGCGGTTTCGACTAAGGGCTTAAATTTTCATAACTCGAGACTGTGGTTGCGACTCGAGACCTTATTATGAGTCGAGATCTCATAAGGTATAGTAGTCGAGACCATGGTTCCGACTCGAGACACAAGGTTGCGACTCGAGACCTCATAACTGACTCGAGATCTCATAACTCAGTCGAGACCTAACTCGAAACCTCATTATTTTAGGCTGTTTAATGTGAACTAAGATTTAGTAATTACTTAGTTTAATTTGTCAGAATCAGATAATGTTTTACAAAACCAAAATGGCTTTACTTGAATGAGCTTCTGATATATCATTTCTGGCCAAAGCTGATTTGATACATCTACTTATCATTCAAGTGTTACGAAAGCTATGTTGAGTGTGCATCATAAACATGAATGTCTTAATATCTGGCCAAAGCTGATTTAATTCCTTCATAGATGGCATACTCAACAAGTGCATAACTAAAGTGATTGTCTCAATTTCTGGCCAAAGCTGATTTGTTACAACCACTTTGCACATATGCTTAAATGATTACACTTCTGGCCAAAGCTGTTTTGTCTTCGTTTAAGTAGAATTTTAACTAAGTCTATTATTTTGATGTTAGTAATAGACAATATCACAGCTTCATAACGTAAAATGGTCATTATTTATGCCTGCCTTAGTTTAACATGCCCTTAGATCACATTAGGACTTCCTCCTTAGTATCATAATTTGCTCATCTTATTTCCACTATCAGCGCCCAATTGCGGGATTCCACCTTTGACCGGTGATAACTATGCTGCATGGAAGGATGCTCTCATGCTTACACTTGGATTGCTGGATTTTGATTATGCTCTAAGAGAGAATAAGCCAGCGGACCTTACCACTCAAAGTACTGCTGCTGAGCAGTTAACTCATGAAAAGTGGACTAGGTGTAACCGCATGTCTCTCATGTTTATGAAGCAGTCCATAAGCAATGCAATCAGGGGAGCTATTCCTGATTCTAAAGATGCTAAAACCTACTTGGAACATGTGGAGGCGCAGTTCAAAGGGACGTCTAAGGCACACGCTAGTACCCTTATCCTCAAGCTGGTGACAACTAAGTATGATGGGAGGAGCGGCATTCGCGAGCACATCATGATGATGAATGACATGGCCAATAAGCTGAAGGGGCTGGAAATGGAAATCAGTGATGGTTTCCTCGTTCATTTTATCATCACTTCGCTTCCTTCGTCCTTTGAAGCATTTAAGATCAATTACAACACCCAGAAGGAAAAATGGATGATGAGTGAGCTGGTCGCCATGTGCGTACAGGAGGAAGAGCGCATGAGGATGGATCGCACTACTGATGTTGCCAACTTCACCACCTCCAACTCTAAGAAAAGGAAGAACAATCATCAGAGGAAGGATGCTTCAAAAGTCCAAAGGCCTAATCCTAATACAAGTGCACCTTCCAGCTCTAAGAACTCCTTAGGCAGTATCCGCTGCAAGTTCTGTAAAAAGACAGGACACATGCAGAAGGAATGCCCTGACTTTAAGGAGTGGCTGGCTAAGAAATGTAACGATTATTTTATGATACTTGAGTCCTATAATTTAAGTGTTCCTGCTAATTCTTGGTGGTTTGATTCTGGTTCTATGGTTCATGTTACCAATTCAACTCAGGGATTCCTTTCAATCCGGAAGCTGGAAAGAAACCAAAGAACGCTTAAGGTTGGGGATGATCGAGAATTAGAAGTGAAGGCCATTGGAACATTACAATTAGTTATGAAAACTGGTTTATGTATTAAACTTTATGATACCTTGTTCCTGAGGTAACTCGGAACCTTGTATCAGGACCAAAGTTAGACATGGACGGTTTTATTGTTTCCCATGGTCATCGCAAACTCTCTATCCTCTATGATTCTGTTCTTTATGGTACTGGTGTTCTGGATGGTGGTCTCTATAGATTAGAACTAGATGATGGCTTTTCCAAATCTTTGTTGTCATATAACATTAATGAATCACTCACAAAGATGGAAGAGAAACGAGACTTAGAGACTTCATCCATGTTGTGGCATCAGCGTTTAGGCCACATTTCAAAAGAACGATTAAATCGTCTAGTAAAGGATGAAGTCTTACCTCCTCTCGATTTCTCTGATTTTGGAACATGTGTCAAATGTCTTCAAGGTAAAATGACATTAGCGAATAAGAAATGTGCCACTAGGAGCTCTAATTTATTAGAACTCATTCACACTGACATTAGTGGTCCCTACCAAATCGCTGGCATAACAGGACATACTTCATTTATCACTTTCATTGATGATTATTCTCGTTACATGTACTTGTATCTTATTAAGGAGAAATCTGAATCTCTTACAACTTTTAAAGATTATAAGGCTGAAGTTGAAAAGCAATTAGATCGTCAGATTAAAGTTGTGAGATCAGATAGAGGCGGTGAATATTATGGAAGACATAATGATGTGGGTCAAGCTCCTGGTCAATTTTATGAGTTTTGTAAAGGCCAGGGAATTGTGAACCAATACACCATGCCTGGTACACCTCAGCAGAACGGAGTCGCTGAAAGAAGAAACCGTACCCTTATGAACATGGTGCGCAGTATGTTAGCCAACACTAATTTACCATTATTCCTCTGGACTGAAGCGTTAAAAGCAGCTGTTCATATACTCAATAGAGTTCCTTCTAAGTCTTTCCCTAAAACTCCTTATGAACTTTGGACAGGAAGGAAACCGAGTCTTAAATATATGAAAGTATGGGGCTGCATTGCTGAAGCAAAACTTTACAATCCTTTCCTAAGGAAACTTGACCCTACAACAGTTACCTGTTTCTTTATCGGGTATCCTGAGAACTCAAAGGGTTATCGTTTCTATTGTCCTTCCCATGTCACCCGTATTGTTGAAACCAAGCGTGCTGCGTTCCTGGAGGATTTCAAGGTCAGTGGGAGCAGTACCAACCCTTACGAAGAATTGCAAGAAGTACAAGACGCGGGGCGGGGGGGGGGGACTCGTTGCTTGCCATTACTCCGATTACTCCTCTTGTACCCAATGCAACTACTGTACCTGAAGCTACTGCACCTGAAGCTACTGCACCAACTCCAAATTCACCTCTATAATCAGAACCCATTATACCTCATGACGAAGGCACATCAAACGCTCAAAACCAAGACAACGCTGAACCCGATAATCCACTCAGGAGGTCATCTAGGCAAAGAAGGCCTACTAATTGGGATGATTATGTTACCTACCTGACTGAAATGGATCCCGGAAAGCTCAATGATCCTATCTCTTACAATGAAGCCATTAGCAGTGATCAGTCTTCTGAATGGAATAAAGCAATGATTGATGAGCTTGAATCCATGAAGAAAAATGACGTTTGGGATTTGGTAGAATTACCCAACGGAGTCAAACCCGTAGGATGCAAATGGTTGTTCAAAACAAAACTGGTTCCGAATGGGAACGTTGAACGCTACAAAGCGAGAATGGTTGCAAAGGGCTACACTCAGAAAGAGGGAATTGATTATCAAGAGACGTTTTCACCTGTCTCTCGTAAAGATTCATTAAGGATCGTCATGGCCCTAGTAGCTCATTTTAATTTAGAGCTGCATCAGATGGACGTTAAGACCGCTTTCCTTAACGGAGATTTGGACGAAGATGTTTACATGAAACAACCTGAAGGCTTTAAACCTGAAGGTCAGGAGCATCTAGTCTGTAAGTTGAAGAAATCCATTTACGGGTTAAAACAAGCATCACGTCAGTGGTACCTCAAGTTTGATGAAGTCATGAAGAAGCAAGGTTTTATGAAGAATCAAGTGGATCAATGCACCTACCTCAAGATGAGTGGGAGCAACTTTACTATACTTGTCCTTTTAGATGATATTCTATTGGCAAGTAATAGTTTAGACATGTTGCATGAGTCGAAGCGGTTACTTTCGCATAACTTCGACATGAAGGATCTCGGAGATGCTTCTTACGTCATTGGCATCGAAATTCACCGAGATAGACACAAAGGGATCTTAGGATTGTCCCAAAGGGCTTACATAGATCGTGTCCTTACACGTTACAACATGCAACAGTGCAAACCCTCCGTCGCTCCAGTAGTTAAAGGAGATGTTTTCGGTTCATTATAGTGTCCGACAACAGAGGTTGAGAAGGAGCAAATAAGCCAGATACCTTATGCGTCAGTAGTCGGGAGCTTGATGTATGCTCAAGTCTGTACTTGCCCAGATATCGCTTATATTGCTGGAATGCTAGGCCGTTATCAGACTAATCCTGGCCTAGATCACTGGAAAGCAGCTAAGAAGGTACTTCGATATCTGCAAGGGACGAAAGACTATAAACTGACTTATAGAAGAAGTGATCATTTAGAAGTGGTGGGCTATTCTGATTCTGACTTTGCCAAATGCAAAGATGACAAGAAATCCACTTCGGGCTATATCTTTATGTTAGCAGGCGGCCCTATCTCATGGAAGAGTCATAAACAACAGTTGACCACAACTTCCACAATGATGGCAGAGTACATTGTTGTTTATAACGCAACCTGTCATGGAATGTTGCTGAGAAATCTGGTCACTGGACTCAAAATTGTTAATTCCATTTCTAGACCATTGAAGCTTTATTGTGATAATTCAGTTGCCGTTAGTTTCTCGAACAGTAACAGTTCGACTGGAGCTGGTTTATATCTCGATACAAAATATCTGTTCGTACGTGAACGAGTTGAGGAAAATAATCTTTGTATCGAGTATATTAGTACTAAAGATATGCTTGCGGATCCGATGACTAAAGGTCTCCCTCCTAAGGTTTACGAAGAACATGTTCGGAATATGGGATTTAGTAAAGACCTTGTTTAGCATATTGTACTAGCTTATTTTTATGTTAATGAAATTTCCTCAGTTTGATTTTGTATGTCTCTTAGAATATGTTCAACCGGTATAATGGCATATAGACAAATAAAGTTACAAATCAAACAAAGGGCTTATGCGTATTTTGATCATAACGATTAGGTTTTAAATTAAGGCTATAGTATGATTAATGGGGGTCCTGAGTCGCATAATGATTCACCGGCTGTATTTCTCTGCTATAGTACTTGTTTAAGGCTAAAATGAGTGTTAACTCCTGATCAGGCTTATCTAATACTCATAGTAAATGATTACTCGGCTAAGTGGGAGAATGTAAGATTAAATATATTATGTATTAATATTTAATCTATAGCCATTATAATCATTTACATAATATAGATCAAAATATATAATAACCTATTAAGATAATTAGTTGGTAATTGTTGATGGACCATATTACCCTTATTAACTAATTAGGTTTCCTCCTGGGTGCTTATATAAGGAGACTTATGTGGAGGTTAAGGGGTTAGACAGTTACACAATTAGAGATACCCCATAAGCATAACATCATCACGTTCGACCTCCCTCTCCTACGGACGATACCCTTTTCGGTTTAATCGGTCACCATTATCAGTTAGACCCTAAGGAGGAACCAAATCACCTTGACAAAGATGTCGAACTCCATGTCGTCTTCTCTCACTGGATTCTCCACTGCACTGTCTGCGGTGACAGGTATGTTTTCATGTTTTCCATCATGTTTAAACAGAACTGATCCAACATTAACAACACAACATAAGTTCTTAGTTTCAACGAAATACGATATAAGTTCATTAGCATGGTAATCAACCTTCAAATATCTTATATATATCAAATTACACTCCTAATTACATGTAAATAATAATCAGTTTTTTATGATATATTATAATATATATAAATAAAATATATTAAAAGTACGTTAATCCGAGCTAATCCGAGCCGAGCTGGTATGCGAGCCAAACCGAGCCGAGCCAAGCTTGACTCGCTTTCTAACTGAGCTGAGCCGGCTCAGTTCACTTTCAAACCGATCCACATTGAGCAAGATTTTTCTGAGCTAAATCCGAGCGAACTCCGAGCCACGAGTTTTTTGAACAACCCTATATACAGCACAACAAATTTGAGAATTTGTATGTAAATTAATGGGTATATGTTTTAAGTTTACAGGAAAACAATAAGAAAAGTCTATAGAAATTTAAACTAAAACAATGAAGGCTATGTGTGCTTTCTCTCTCAACAAGCATATATATGAAAGTTAAACCTTATAAAACACATACAAAGTTTGAACAATTAAACTAGAGTAAACTGCCATTTTGGTCCCTGTAGTTTTGTTAATTTTGCCACTTTAGTCCAAAACTCAAACTTTTTGCATCTGGGTCCCTGTGGTTTCAGTTTTATTGCCATTTTGGTCCAAAAATGAAATCAGGTCATATTTATCTTATAAAATTATGTTATTTTGTCATTTTCCGCAGGGGCAAAATGATCATTTCTTTTTTATAAATAAATACCATATTTTATAAGACAAATATGACCTGATTTGCCCATGAGGAAAATGACAAAATTGCAGGATTTTATAAGACAAGTATGACCTGATTTCATTTTTGGACCAAAATGGCAATAAAACTGAAACCACAGGGACCCAGATGCAAAATGTTTGAGTTTTGGACTAAAGTGACAAAAGTAACCAAACCTCAGGGACCAAAATGACAGTTTACTCATTAAACTATATTGACATTTTAATTAATTAAAGATACACTTTCTCTATTTATATATACTATTATTTTGCGACACATGTGTGCATTTATAAGTTGTACATGTTGCTTTAGTGGTTTTTTTATGTTAATTTATTTATTTATACATATTTATATATATATATATATATATACTATTATTTAGCAACAAGTTTATTCATCTATAAGTTGTACATGTTGCCAAGTGTGTGCATTTATAAGTTGTGCATGTTGGTTAAACACGGCACAACGTGTGTGTAGTTAAACGTTTTTACGTCGTCTATTTTTTGTCGTTTGACAGGTTCATCGTAACGCTCGGATCCTACGACTTAGTTATTTTTTATATATTTTACGTTTTTGTTTAATTTATTCGTATTAACACGCTGCAACTTTAGTGTTAGTGGTCGCTAGTAGTAGTGTGGTATTGGTGTTCGCCCATGCCGCAACGCGTGGTGCTTAATACTATTTATATATAAAAATTAAACCTTTATTCCTATATTAGTGTGAAAAAATTACAGAGAAAATTATACAAACCCATTAACCCGCGTTATTAGATTTGAGATTTTTAATTATGTTTTTTTTTATAAAACCCATTAACCCGCGTTATTAGATTTGAGAATTTTAATTACGTTTTTTTAATGGTTTCCTACATTATATTGATTAAGAGTACAGATCAAACAATTTAGGGGCCAGTTCAAACCATAGTTCTAAGAAAAGAGAAAACATGTTACAAATTTTATAGAAGAAAAAAAATAACAAAATAAACACATTTAAAGGAATGACTTCATAGAATATTTTACAGAAGAAAATAAAATCACAAAATAACATATTTAAATGAATGACTTCATAAAATATTTGCTTACACATTTAACTCACCCTTTCCTCACCATTAATGCCAGAATACATATGTTGACATAAATTCGTTGCAATGATTTAAACGATTGAGTTGAGACACTCCCATGATTTTAAGATTGAAATCCGGCTACAAACATTAAAAAACAAAAACAGTTAGAAGGGTTTGGGGACCATATCCTTGAGGATCACCCTTCTACATTCAAATTAGTGTTTGATAGAAATAGATAAGACATGTATCATGTATATATCCGCCTCTAGATCGAAGAGTCCGACCTTTAGAGACAAGTAGGGAACCGCTAGAAACCTTGGCATGCTTATCCGCCTCTAGATCGAAGAGTCCGACCTTTAGAGACAAGTAGGGAACCGCTAGAAACCTTGGCATGCTTAGTGCAATAGAATCCGAAGTCCAAACTCTTACAACCAATAAACCATCCCCTATATAGAGACGCACAAACTGATTAATAACTGATTAATTCCACTTTTTACTTTAACCGGGTTTTTTTGCGCCCACCACTACCCCTATATAGGAAAGAGATTGGCCAAAACCTATGGGCTTGACAATTCCTAAAATAGGAGCCCAATAAAAAGCCCAAAAGGAGCCCATCTACTCATATGTCCATTCTAGTATGAACCCCTAAGAGCACACGGTGTGTTAGGGCATGAAGAATGGGCGTAATTCGACATGTGGACTGTCACACCCCAACCGATGGCGGAAACATCGGGATGTGGCACTAAGCGAATCAGATTGTTCAAGAGAATCCATAATGACTATTTTCGATGACAATATTTATAACGTTTAATTTCCCCTACAATCAAACAAATATTCATACAATAGTCAAAACGAATTACAAGTTTCTTAAACAAATCAAAATCCGACAACTAGATTTAAAATGAGTTTCTAGCCCTAGATCCATTTGCAGAATAAAATCCTCAACCTGTCACATACGTTAAAATAAAAGTCAATACAACAATGTAAAGGCGAGTTCACAGGTTTAGCATAATAATAGTAATAAAGCGTTTAGCGAAAACCAGCATGATTAAACGTAATAATGTGAGCACTTATGTTATCAACACCGAAATCAGCAAACCAATAAGACCGCGAGTGGGATGCGCGATACGTGTCCACCGAAGTGTCCACGCACGTAAGACAGATAAAGCGAACCTTAACAACCCCCGTACCTACGGATGGCGGGTCAACCTATAGCAGCTATCATGTCAAGGGTGGTAGGCAATCTCAAGGCATAAACATAACACATAGAAGTTCAGCGATTCACGTAAAGTCATGCGAGAGCGGTTTTGCGTTTAAAGTGTTTTTAGCGTTGTCTGATGTGGTTTTGTATAGAGAACGTATGTAATACCCAAAAAATGCGTTAAAGCGAAAAGGGGTCAAGTGAAACTCACAGTGGGTGCGTAACAGTAAACACCGATGAGCCTGGAGAGGGGAGAAGAGCGTCGTTTTAGCCTGCGCATAGAAACAGAAGTGCATCAGTCTTCGATAGCGTTGAACGGTTGAACAGGAAGTGGTGCGGGACGAACAGACGATTCGTACGAGCCAATACTCGCACAAGGGATTACCCTTTGTGCGAGTCACCATTCGTGCGAGCAGGTGCTCGTGCGGTTAATCTGTTTTTGAGTCCAAAATCGAGTGTCTTAGCGTCATTGGTCAGAAAATCGAGTGTTCATCCCTCCAGCCTTGAGCCATTGATCGAACCATGTGCCCATGTCACATAGAATACATCATGTTTTTTTAGATAAGTTTACCATGTCAAATAAGTAATAATTTATTCCCCTTTAATCAAATGAGTAACTTTTTTTTAAATTATTTTAAAAAATTCTAGATATATGTGTTTTAAAACAAGGTAAACTCTTAACATACATATTTTTTCCTACTGTAACTAAGATGTAGAGGTGTGTGAAAGGTGTCTTTACATTCGGAATGTCATAACTTTTTTTTTTAAATTTAGATTTACTTAGTTGTCGTATAGTGTCTGATGTCTTTATTTTTCCACTTATATATATGTTTCATTAGTTCAATTGTACATGTAAAGTATTGTACTATACATAGTATTTTCTCAACTATAGTTAATTGGTTTTATTGATTCAATTTTCGTCTATTCATTTACATTACTTTTATCTGTCTAGAAGTCCTTTTTCAGACCTTTCAAACGGTATGGGACATATTACATTATCAATAGTTTTTATTGGTTTCCTTACTAATTGTGATAAAAGTAATTATTTCGTACAATTCATATTGGTTTATAGCTTTGAATACGAGCATACCTTATATTAATGTTAGTGATAGCGAAAGTAAGGAAACTATATTTGGATGGTAGAAAATATAATATTATGCCAACATTAATCCTTCCGAATAATCTATTATCAGATAAAATCAGACACGATACCTTTGAACAAGAAAATGTCACAACAAATATTAGTAGTGGTACAAAATTTTAAGTTCCTATGACAAATCCTAAAACAAATAACATATCATATTATTTATTATGAATGGCTATACAAACTCCAATATTTATTTCGTATTTGGTCTGCATATTACTCTATATTATATATACATAGATCATATTATGAACACATTTTTTTATTTTATATTATAATTATGATTCACCCGTGTATTACATGGTGCAACAACCTAGTAAATATAGTATATGAATTAATCATATAATCTCAACACAAGGTTTTAACTTTTAAGATGCAACAAACAACCTAGTAAATATAGTATATGAATTAATCATATAATCTCAACACAAGGTTTTAACTTTTAAGCAAATATTCGAATGGATCTTTTAATGTCAACTAGGGAAGAGGACCAAAAGTGTGACGGTTGGGTGAAAAATAGTGATGATCGATACGTGTAATTTGTTAAATTTAAAGATGAAATACAAGATTTCATCATAACAAATGGGTATCCGTGTAACTTACTCCTATTTACACAAGTAATAGACTTGTTAGACTCGTATGGTTGATATGTATATGTATGTATGCGTGTGTGTGTATATATATGTATATATTGAGGTCATTTATCATTAACTTATACACACAGTAGTAATACTCAAGAAATGACTTGAATAATCCTGGTGATGAGTGGTCAAACAAGGTCAATTTTGGTCAAACATAGTTGATGATCAAAAAACTGTTTTAACCAACTAATCGAACCTCACCGTTTTCTAACATAAATATACTATAAATACCGATCATCACCATTCTGTTGATTCCCCCCCAAATTTAATTCAAATCTTCAAGCTTTAAGAAAACCCCATTTTTATTTGAAATCTCCATCTTTCAGAAAAAACCCAATTCTAGTTTGTAAGGTGTTCATGGCTGACCCTGACCCTAGAGTTGCAAATACAGCCATAACCCTCAGAATTGAAGGTATATCGATTTTGTTTATCAGTTTTTTCTACAAATTTGATATTAATTGTCTTGAATTTCATTTTGATCTCAGGTAATATTTATTATATTGGTCCCGGATCTTTAGGGCCGAGGGGCCAAAGACTGGTGTTTATCGGGAGGACGAAGGATTTGTGCTATCTTCTTGATGATCAAGATGTGTTGATTAACGTTAATCGAAGGTCTGGAGCAACTGTTGCGGTTAAATACGATAACCACACTAGGGCTCATAATCACCTCTATCTCGAACTTTGGGGGACATCTGCGCAAACAAATAGATCCCACATTATGATACATGATCTGATTAGAGAGGTTAGTAATTGCCACATTTTATCAAAGTTTTAGTAGTGATGACTTTCTTGTGAAATTATGAACCGGTTGAATTAAGTAGTGATGTTGATTCTTTTGTATATTGTTGTTGGAATTTTGATCCGGCAACAGGCCCAAAAGCCCATCTTATTAGCCCGAAATCAGAAATGTTTTCCACACGCCGGACTGGAGGTGTACAGGTAGCTAAATACATCGTGTCCCTCTCATCACTACCCACCATAATTGGTTCCAAACTTCTCATACCCTCAAACCCTCCGTAATTCTGGTCCACTGGTGGAATAGTAGGGGTAGACGCACTTAGATCAACCGTACCAGTATCATCGTCACCCAATGCGACTGCCTCCACGTTTTCCCAACTGTCAATCACTTTGACGCATGTTCACAACTTAAGGTTATGAATAAAATTACATGAAACATACTTTGGGGGCGGGCGGTAGGGCAATAACTAATATTTTTAAAACAAGGATATACCACTTAGTCGTCTGAGTGATCTCTTTTTTTTGTGTGCGCATGCCTTTTCTGCCGAATATGCATTCAACTCAACCAGTATCTGTGCTATTGTCTTCGAAGCGGCTTCCTCTGACATCAGGTCTGTGACATTTTTAGATACACGATTCGTTGAACCCCCCCCCCCCCTTGTGGGAAGGTGTTTTCACTATACCGGTTGGTGATCCTTGATTAAAAATTTGGCCCTCTGCAAAGCTGTCTAATCCTTCCAGGGGCCATATCGGCTCATCATCCAACACCTTAACGTACCTATGCTTTAACCCCACAAACACCGTGTTGTTTGGTTCCTCCATTAAACGAGCTCCTAAGTGCGTTTTAATCTTAACCAGAAGTGCAGCCATCATAGTTACCCACTTCTCAATGCAGTCTACAAAATCCTATTACAAGTACACATGGCTTTAAAAAAAGTAGGTGGAAATTTTTTTGGCGCTAAATACCTGTGTGTTCCCAAACGCCTCATTGTCTTCGTCAAGCCCTACATCAACAGCACCAACATTTATCGCCTTTAATTTACCATGCCCAAATCCACCATTCTTTATCTCGTAATCTTGCCGACGTGACAACATATCCTTAGTCCAGAATTGAATAGCCCTAACGCCAGCCTTGGTGTTCATCGCAGGGAGCTCTGTGCTATCAACATACAATAACTACACAACAAACCAGGTCGTTAACCACATGGTTGTTTTTCGAAAATCACTATTGTTGGCGAGACTTACCGTCAACATACTGATGGGCCCCGCCCACCAACTATTCGGGTCTTTTGGCTTCCATTTTTTCTTTTATTTCCGCAAACATTCTACGATGTAAGCGCACCAGTCGCACTCTTCGAAGTTTGTATCAGCCGTTAGACGTTTCAAAATTTTGTCATTAATATATCCATTCATTTGTGACGTAGCCATCGTTTTCAGGAAAAAAAACATGAAATCAATGCGGAAGAACATCATGTCATCATAATTGTCTTGTTGGATCTCGTTGGATATTAAAGTTGGGGATACGTAAAAGCCTGGGGGTACCTAGCATGCTATCCCTTCAATAACGGGTGTAGTGTCTCCGTGGCTCAAGGTCCCCAAAGCTCAAACCTCCTTCACGAATACCTAACAGCTTGCCGATCAAAGATGCGGTGACAACCAGTTTGGTCTTTCCCATATTCAAAGTCAGATTATTAGCGTCAAATTGTTCAACAACATGATAGCCGAGCTTTTCAGGGATGCCGTCCATAACAAATCCCAGTAGACCACCTAAACCCATTTCCCTGATAGCTTCTTCCTGCCTCCGTGACATGCACGAAATTGCATTGTACAGCTGCTTTGGCGAGGAATGCGTCTTTAAGCTCGGTATTTCAATTGTTTATACAGCCTTTCGTCTCCTTTTGTACCCAGCAGACCCATCAGAAATAGTCACAGTCTCTTTACGTTCTTTATCGAAGACTGCGTGTCAAGAAATCGCTTTGGAATGTAGCTATCATCTTTCGAGTTTGACGACACATCGTCATCCATTTTGTTATATATCCTTCTCTTCTGTCAACCCTCATTCTCTACAACATTCGTGAAATCATCATTACGTATAACATACCAAATAATAAAAGCAAGATGTAACGGACCCTTATTTTTGTTACCTGAACTGAAGTATATCACTTTAGATGTCTCATCAATTCTCTGCTTCCCACGACTAGACCGGCGGGTGGTTGCAACCATGTTTCCTGTACATTAACCAGAACAACAAACCGTAATATATAATACCAATCTTACACTTAAAACGCCAATCAATCCAGCAAAAACATCAAATGTTTAATCCATTCAACACCTTCATCACATCAAACCCTAGAATCTGATATGCACCCACAAACAACCCCCTATTTTTGCAATAATAACACCCTTGTTTCCAATCAGACTAACAAAGACAGAGACATTAGTAACTATAGTAATAATAACACCTAACCTCTTTTTCACCAGTTGAACGTGGTGCAGCAGCGTTTTCCTCGGAAAAATTGACGATCCGCTTTCACTTGATCAACCGACGCGCCAATTTTTGTAGGTATGTACGTTGATCTGGTAGTAGGGGGTAGGTCGTAACAGGTGTTGTAGCTGCCTAGGAACTCGTCAACACCGGTTTACTCTGTCCGATTGGATTGGGTCTCATGTGATGGGGAAAACAAAACCGGATTTATGCTTCCAGATCATGTATAACTCACCGGGGAGAGGGAGGTAGTGTATGGGAGGGAAGGGGGGGGGGGAGAATTGACATCTGATATGCATGCAGAATGAAATTAATGACGATGTGAAATTTCCCTCATAGTAAATTACCAAAATGTCCTTTATTCAATATAAAACAAAAAGTCATTAATGAGGTTGAAATCATCACTTCTTTTTTGTGTCTTTTTATCTCAACCATTAACACAAAGTAGATCAATGGTCTCTATTGGTTCCTACGGTTCTCACAACTCCACGCGGCTATTAGGAATGCCCATGTAACCGACGCAAGGTCCAGGAAGTGAAGTTTTTCATCCGAGGAGCCAAGTGTGAAATATGTCTTGTGTTTGCCTTGACCCCGCGAGCGACCTAGGTTACACCTGTTTGGTCGGCACAAGATTGGAAAAGCTACCAAATTAGTCTGTTAAGGGTATGGTCTCGCGCATGACCTGCTTGGTCGGCGCTGGATTTGAAACCATACCCCTTCAGTTACATATTTTTTTGCTAGAACTTTGTTTATCTCAAGGTATAGTTAAGTGTCACGGAGTTAGTCCTTCAACTCGCGTGCGGCTCTTAGTCACCGTGCTAAGATCAGCCTTGACATCAACCTTGCAACTCGATTCAAATGACTTGAACAAAGGAACAAAGAGTGTGAGCAAAGAGAACACTTAGATTGCTTTTAGAGAACTCTTACAAGGGAACTTTGATACAACTTAGAAGGTGATTTACAAATGAGCCAACATCACCTATTTATACTAGTTGCTTATGGATCTAGATTATTCCTAATCTAGATATTTCTAAGTATAAAATATACAAATATCTAAGATATTTACATGGATTAATCTAGAATGGTTAAGGAAAAATATCCAAATATCTTGGATATTTTCCTAAGAAATCTCACTACAAAAAAATGCCATTTAATGGCACACACTTTTAACGGCATTTAGTTTTTGCCACTAATTAAGGTTTTTAGTGGCACTTTACATATGCCATATTTGTTTGACTCACACCATTAGTGGTATTTAACTTTTATTCCACCAAACTAGGTTTTTGGTGACACTTTACTTACGCCATATTTGTTAGGGATTTTCATGGCCCAGTTTTGACATTGTTTAGGTCAAACTTTGAACTAAACCGTTAACAATGACTAAATCGAACCATTGAAAGATAACCGGACCGTTTCTAATGGTTGGCTCCGATTTGGTTTCATTGTTTACCTTTTAAGTTTCTAATGTTTATTGTTTTACAAATTTAGTAGAGCAAGGAAGTCCTGATGAAAAGTATAGTATTTGCCTTCATTTGAAACCAGGTCACCCCAATATTACATGTTATTGAAGCGTACCTATTTCGATGGCCATAAATAATATTTATAACAACTATTAAAAGAATAAAACCGTAACTTAGGTTTCTTTTGCGCATTAAAAAATACCAATTATATATATATATATATATGGTTCCCATTAAGTCTAACCACCATCCAAATCAATATCCACCGTCGGATCATGCTGAGATAAAATCTCAGCCGTTTAAACTCCCAAAAATAACCGCTCTAATGGCGGTTCAGGGCGGTTATTTACGGTTTCTCAGCTGGTGGTTTTACTCCACGTTTTTTCTGCCCATGATCTCTGCATGTCGGTGGTTATCTCCCCATTATCTCCCATCTAGCGCACCCACTCTCCCTCTCTCTCTCTCTGTAAGTTTCACCTACAATAATGGTATAATGGGCAGTTTCACTCTCTCTCCTATTCATGAGCAATTAGAGAGAGTTTGTTTTTCTCTTAAATAACTCATCTAATTCCCCATTTTCAAATTCGCAGACCCTCATCCTATTTCCTCCCTCACGTCACCGCTCCACCCTCTCCGACGACCCCCCCCCCCCCCCGATCTCCCTACCCTCGTCTGCTATTTTGGATTGTGGTGTGACGGAGGGTATAATGTTGGGAGATTGAAGAGTTTGATAAGGTCAGATGGTGCTAATTACACTGCCGAGTTAGAGGAGTTGTATGCTGCTACCCAATGTGTCAAATTCGCAAAGCCTTAGGTAATTTTCAACATCTATATGGTTGAATTGTTCCCATTTGAGTTATAAAGTATCGTAAGAACCCCTATTAAATGTTCTTTGGTGACTTTTTGATACTTTTCTTAAACCGATTCACCAGTTCTTCATACCAAATACTATCCCGATGGCATTCCCGTCACAATCATTGATACTCCATCCAGGTTAGAATTTATATTCAATCGATTTAATATCTGATTGATTAGATTCAGTTTGTTAGAAATTTGGATGATTTGTTACTGTAGCATCACAATCCGTTCACAATAATGGCAGTCGAACAAAAGAAGCACGGACTTCGCGATAGGCTACTTATCTAGGTTAAGCTTTGTTTCGATTGTGACAAGGTCCGTGTATCACTCTCTCCAATTTTTTTATTTTGTAGCAGATTAGGTTTACTTTTAGATAACTAAGGCTTTGAAATTTCCTTTGTTATTGATTTTAGAGATTTGTTTCGACTAATGTTTCCTCTGTTGTGTTTGTTTGAGAATGTGAGTTGAAGTCGTGTTTTAACTTTCCTCGAGTTGCTTATTGAACCCTATTTATTCAGGTACTTCAACCATCCCTGCCTCAAGTTGCTTGTGAATTGTATTATATTTGCAGGCATTAGCTAATATGTATATTCATGGGTTAGCGGATTTGGAATCCAAACCATTCAAAGAGCCGATTTTAGAACTTGAATTTGATTTTGAAAGGCGAAGGTCAACTAAGAATGATGTAAGAGAGTTGATTTATTGAGTATGTACATCTACTTTCATTAATGTCTATTACAATCCATTTATATTTTTAAGATGGTTTTCTTACCTAGAATTCTATAATTGAGTAATCCATATTCATATTAGTACAGCATGGGAGGTTGGAACTTGGAATGATTATTGGTCTGTCTTTGGGAGGTTTCCTTGCACATGTTTATATCTTCAATTGTCATCATCATCATCAGATGAAGATGCTTTCTTCACTTCACATGTGACGTCCCGGTGTGTACGATTTATAACCATTTTTTTGTTTACAAAATTAGAATACTTTTTACACTTTGTAACTCACAATTAACATTGTTACGTTTCCGATTGATTTTGTTAAGAAGGCTGGTTTGGATAATCAGATGGAGTTGAAGGTCAAGACTGTTTAAGCATCTGCATATCTTAACGGAACGTTCTGCTTGTAACAAGAGGTATGGTCTAAGCAGATGGGAAAGGTACATAAAAGAAGTTGGGTTATCGACTGGTTACAAGTATGTTTTCAGGATCATCAAGAAAGATTGTATGTTGTTAAATTCAGTAGCATAGGTTACAACAAATAATGGTACAGTTAAAACCGAAACCTTTTAGGCATTTTACCTTCTGAACTTTGCTCATGTTTCGATGAATGGTTATAAACATGTTTTTTTTACTTTATATGTTGGTTGGCTTGTGTGGATTAAGTTAATTCTATGCTATAATTCCAACTTGACTTTGTGTTAGTCAACTAGCTTCATTAGCATGGATTGTCTCAAACAAAAAATAAGAAAAAAAGATTTTTTTATGCTACCATAGTGCAATATTAGCTATTACTTATGATCTTTTAATGACTAAAGTTCGAATGCGGGTTAGTGGTAACCCAGGAGCCAAAGAATATCAACTGAATGTATCAAACGAGTCATGTAGTTTTTGGTCCATACTAAATGGGTCAAACGAGTGAGCTTTAAACAACGGGTCAAGCATGTCACGTTTATAAAATAGGTAGAACTGTCATTTTCTTCTACAAGGGTCGAATGGGTTTATTCTACTAAATGGGTCAAAAGGGTCAGGTCCATAGAATTATTTCTGTTGTTATTGCTAAGCTAGATATATAAAGGAGCATGGCATAACAATATAAGTAAAATTGTGAGACAGAGTTGAAAATATTATAAAACAAAATTAACATTTGAATGTCAAAGTTTAGTTAAATGGTATGACTGTTACTCTCAAGTTAGTCAACCAAATAAAAGCTGAGTTTAATTTTAAGATTTGAACAATTGCGTTTAACACTTCTATGAACAATTGATTTAATGATGATGAGACTTGCGTAAAGAATCAGGCAAAAAGTGTGTCAATGGTGCAAAGTCCCTTAGTCTCAAGTTACGTGTGTTCGAGACCTGCTCAATTTGTACAAAAGTGAAGTGGTTGCGAGTATAAAGAGGAGAATGCTGCAGCTTATTATAATGGCATCAACCTGGGCGATATGGAAGGCGCGGAATAGAATAATCTTTTCAGGGAAGCGGGCCACTGTCGATCAGATTTTCGGAGATAAACAAGCTATGTCGTTTATGTGGGCAAAACATCGGGCGAAGAGGCAAGGTTTAGAATAGGCGAACCGGAGTAATTTCAATTTTTAGTTTTTATGTTTTCTATTGTTCTGGGCGATTTTTGTTTTGAGGTTGTGCAGGTTGGGCCACCAGCAGCTTGCTGGTCCCTGTTGTGTATTTTCTTTTTTGGTGTTGAATGGAAAAGTTTGCTGTCCAAAAAAAAAATTACATCTATTTTATCCTCATTTATTAAATCAAGTAGATGAATTTAGTCATTATGGTGCCTTATTAATGTCGTGATGTTGGTTTGTTGTTTTATGCCCTCAATATTAGTTGAGTTTAGTCATTATGGTGCCTTATTTTGAGCTCCTTTTGACTGTTTGACTTCTTAGGGTGAACGGAGTGGGGGCGGTAAACCCACTAGGTACCGACCCCCCTCCATTGCCAACGTGTTTACCGAATGAGCTTTACCGAAATGGGGGAGGAAATCGGTGAAGGTTCACTGACTCGGTGAAGGGATGGAAAGGGGGAGAGAGAGGGTGTGTGGTGGGGTCCATTTCTTCTCAACCAATCACACATTTTTCTTTTTTTTTTTTAAATAGTTTACCTAAACCCCATTAAGTTTAGGTAGACCACCACCAACGTTTTTTAGCATTAGGTAAACAATTGACATGACACTATTTGATTGGGTGATTTGGGAGTTTACCTATTCCAAGTGTTTAACCACTCAATAAGTTATTTTTGTAGTATTTTGATAATATGTTGAGAAGGAGTTTTTGTGGTTTGAAAAGAAGAAAAGTAAAAATTAGATGGTTGTGACTTTTTCAAAAAAAAAAAAAAAAGAGAGAGAAGAGAAGAAAAGGAGAAGCAATCCCAAACACTCTTAATATAGATTATCTTTGTTTGTTACATTGTTAGCGTAACCCGTCCACCGGACGGGTATTAAACTAGTTATATCGTGGTATAGTTTGGTTTTTTACGACCGGTTTTTGGTTGAAACCATAAACCAAACCGTAACTGCGAAACCAAACAGTTAATCGGTTTAGACGGTTTCAAGCCATACTGTGAACACCATAATAGTTCGAGATATTCGACCATGGAGCTGCTCTAGTGGTAATCAGAACCATCTCTTGAATTCTATTTGTTATTCTTGTTCTTTGATTGAAAGTTATGTATGATTTTGCAAAATATTATTGTAATTTTATTTGGAATTCTACTTGTTCCAGATGTATGATAGCCTTCTCGATAAGCAAACAATTCGTTCGTAATACCTTCAAGCTAGGTTTTCAAAATCAACATTCTTTTTTGTAGGTTAGATGTGCCTTGATATCTGCTATTAGAGGAAATTATGAGGCTTGTTTGGCCTATGCTAAGTAACTGAAGAAGTTGTGATGAACCAACTTTTCAAGTCAAGCTTCTCATCCATTGCCAAGCCTTTCAATCCCATCAGATAGCTATCATTCAAATAGGTAGCTATAATTCAAATAATGTGATTCTAAAATTCATTTAAAGAACTACTATGTATTGGTGATTGAGTTAAATTAGATAATAATTAGTTTATATCTAACAAGGTTTTGTTGAAAGTATGAACAACTTATGCTCACAAGCTCTTCGATAAAATGCTTGAAGAATATAAACCACTGAAAATTAAGATTATTATTTTAAAATCAAATTACCACGGATGTGATTTTATCAGGTTGCAATAAAGGGGACAGAAATCTGATTTGTGATCAAGAAGCTAGTTCAAAATTGTGTCTAGGTCGTTAGTGCACTGGAAGTAGAAGAGCGTATCATGATTTAATTAACCTTTTTATGTGTATAGTTCCGATTTGTCATATGACGAACTTAAAATCGTTGAAAGTATAATGAAATTGAAACTTTATTTGTTGAAATTTAGGGAAAGTTCAGTTTTAGTTGGCCTTTTATTTTGATGTCTTATGCTCATGGAGCTTAGTGAAAATGACAATGTTTTGAATCTGTTAAGGCATGTTTCTCAAACATTATGACTATTAGTTACACTTATGTAATGATCTGCTTGATTTTTTTAATTTGAAACATATCTTTTTTGCTTGTGATAGGGTGTGCTAGAGGCAATAAGGTGTGCTGGATATCCAATAAAAAGATCTTTTGATGAATTTTTTGAACGGTTTGGATTTTTTTTTTTTTTTTTGAAACTTATGTAATTATGCTCTGTGTTTAATATCCTAAAAGGTGCAATGAATTAGGACATAATGCTGAATCATGAAACATACTAAAGTTCAATGTTAATAGAAAAGATTAATTAGAAGGTAAGTAATAATACGCAATACATTTTATATAACATAATATATATGTTATTTTTCATCATTTTTCAAATAGTAATCATTATTTAAATATATATTTCATATATTAGTTAAAAAATATACGTAAACAATGGGCTTGTTTAGAATTGCGAGCCGGCTAAAGCTCGTTTACTAAACAAGCTTATTTTAGGCTTAGGATCGGGTTCGAGCTTGTTTAAGCTCGGCTTGTTTCGAGGTTTTTTTGAGCCGAGCTTGAGTAGCTTGACTTGTTTACACCCCCTAGTTATGAGGCACTAAAGATGAATTTAACATAACTACTTATATGTAGTTCTAAAAGGTAAAAGAACTTAATCATATTACCTATAATTTTGTACCTTTCATATAGGGAAAAGCAAGGTTTTCTTTAGGGGGGACAAAGGGCTTGCTCTACCATATACCAAGGTAAAGTGTTTTGGGTGATAATCAAACAATACTCACCTCAATGTTCAATTTTTCATTGCTTCTAATGTATTTTAATGTGGTTAGAATCCAAACAGCTTAAACTCATTTTTAGTGTAGTTATTTTCTTGGAACAATCTATTTTAATCAATTTTATTATTACCTATTTTCATTATTAATTTATAGTCTAACAATCTGTTTCTTTGGTCTTCAGCTAGTTTTTTCCGATACTATATACTTGGTCGATGCAATGGAGGATGGAAAATAATTGTGGAAGACTATAAGTCTGCTCTTGGATCTAGTAACATCAGTTAAGTTATTCGTGATTGCAAACTAGATTGTGTCGTCTTTAATGTATTCAATTCTCTTATGACATTTTCATCCAGTAATTCAAAATGTTTGTGTGATATCCTCTAATTACTTCTATTTTGCTATGAATAGGTGTGAAAGGAGTTGGACCATTTGGAGCGTGGTTTTCTTTAAAATCGATGTCGCACTTGATAACTATGTTTCTTTAGAAACAAAACAAAAAAAAAAAAAAAAAAGAAAAAAAAAAAACATGGCTAGAGTTGTTGAGGGTTACCAGAGGTATTTCATTAACTTTTTTTTAGTAATTTCACTCCTTATTGGGTCAATCAAGTAATTTCACTCTTTATTAGTAATTTACATCTTAACATATGTGCATATAAGTTGATTATTGCAGCCTTTCAAGAGGCATGTTGAGATGGGAAGAATCACTCTCGTTGGCTACGGAAATAAGTTATTGATCAAAACAGGGTATATTCATTGTGTTACTAGTTTGATTTGATTATCGACAACTGTTGTATGTTTATTTAGGTTTTTGTGTTTGTGTTTGTATGTGTGGTTTTAGATTAGTTAAATGGTTGTTTAAGGATTGATTTGATTGTTTTGGAGTTAAGGGGACAGGATATTGGGAGTGTTTGATGATTCAGGTCATTTTGATTTTGAAAGGTAGTAATGTTAAACTGTTAATGTACTGGTTAATTTCTATGAGTTAGTTAGTACTGATTATGAGGCTGAATGCAAGTTTTGACATTTCGACCTTTTGTGTAGGTTGATTTCTACGAGTTAGTCAGTATTGGTTATTTGGTTATAAGTAGTTAGTACTAGTTATGAGGATGATTTCTATGAGTCAGTTAGTACTGCTACACAAGTAGAGATGATTACCGAATTGCTAAATTGATTAGGTTTACAAGGTATGTACCATAGTGAGATTAACTAATCCAGGATCTATACCTCCATCCATGATTAACAAATCTTGTACTTAATCCAAACCATACTTTTAGGGTATACATATTTGAGGCGCGCAGGAAATTTGTTAGCCTTACGGACCGACCGTAAGCCGTAAGTCCATACGGTTCGTAAGGTCGGTTTTCGCGAAAATCTTATAAATTAAAGGCAGCCGACTAGGGTTTGATATCATTCGCATAGCATACGGCAAAGGATCATCTTGGGGCGATTTTGGAGCATTGTGAAGCTGTTTTGAAGTCTTGGAAGCTTTCGGTTCAAGTTTGGAGCACCTTGTTTGTTAAACACTAGTTTTTCGTATTTATTTTGCTTTGAACCGTGATGTCTTCTATTTTCAGACTTTATTCAGTGATGTTTATGAATATTATGAGTAGCTAAATCAGTAAACTACTTAGGTTGAGATGAACTAGTTGATTGTGACGTTTTGACTCGGTTTTGGCTATTTTATGCGATTTACATAATCTTGTCTTGTGGTTGATCTTGATATTGCATGTTGGTGTGGTTGTATTGATTGTTGATTGTAAATTCAGCGGTTTAGGCACGTAGAAATACACCCTAGACTTAGGATTTAATTCGAATCGTGAATTCTTAGGGTTTTCTGTTTGAGTCTTTGTTTAGAAATAAATCAAGTTAATCAATTATTAAAATCAACAAACTAAAACTTGCATCCTCATCTAGTGACTCGAAAGACGATTTAGGTGTGCTAGGTTATTAGCTAATTGTTGTTGGGTAGATTGGGTGACCGATAGCTCGGGCTCATTTATTTCTTCGCGTTTAGGGTTTCCTGGATTTCAACTTTCAAGAGTTGGTTTGCTTCGCGAATTAAGGGATTTGGGTATGATAGTTTTCATATACTTGATATTCGTGGGATTTGGTGTCGATAGGTCGAGCCGGTTCGTTCTAGCACTTCGCATTTCGTCCCTATCTTTCGGTTAATCATCTCTAGCGGGAGGTTCATTAGGTAGATTAGGATACTTAGCCACTGCTGTAGTCAGAATAGCGTTGCATGATTCTAGGGATTCGACACCTAAGTAGTTCTTTCTCATCATATTTAACCTAAATTCAGCTCCCGAGATCGTTGCGTGTTACGTTTGTCAGTCTTGTTTTGCCATTCTCATAATTAATTAGGTTCTTAGATAATCATCAAAATCAAACTTAAAATTGACTTTGTATTCGATAACGGTTCAGTATCTAGGGTTTGCTCATAGTGTCCACGGATTGATATTCGGTCTTGCCATCTACACTACACCGCGACCAGTGCACTTGCCGATTGTGTGTGGTTTAGTTTGCGATTCCATTTTTAAAACTTGTCTAATTTTTGATATACACATTTTCACACATCAGACCTCTATGCTATAAACCTAGGGGGAGATTGTTGGAACCTGAAGGTTTATACATAGAGGGTTACAAATAGATCAGGGTTGATTATGTAAACTTTGTTATGTTTGTGTTTTTGGGTTGATATCTTTTGTATTGGGTCTAAGGGTTTTGACTGGGCTTTAGGGGTTTCGGCCCACATGTGTGTTAGTATATAATTAACTCTCATTCTTCATGATGAGTTTGATCAGTTTTGTGCACTCTCTAGCCAGTCGAAACCAAGCATAAGGAGTTTTGTATCAGTGATCTCATCTAATTGGTGAATGCAAGTTCTATTTTGATATTTATTATTTATCTAGTTTCGGTTTGATTATCTCTTGAATCATTTTGTGTTTGTTTTTCGCACTCACACAAGATTAGGATTGATATCATTGAAAGATCCCTACGGGACTTACAATAATGCATTAGGACAAACAAAAAATATCATTAGGGTGTTTATAATCCTGCTGACATTGAAAACACACCAGCTCTCTCTGAGGGCAAGTCTTGGAGTTTAAGAAAGCTAGGACGTCGGTTAAGTAGCAGTCGAAAAGTCCAACGTCATCAATGTAACGCCCCAAAAATTCGAATGTTTATATTCACCATATGTTCCTATATGATATATCATGAAATAAATAGCTAGGCTATGTAACCTAGTTAAGTGTATGGCAAAAACTATTAAAGAAGGAAAGTTGTGCCAATTATGTTTTACTATCAAACAAGAGGGACTAAAGGTAAAGATTTTGGGGTGGAGTTCTAATTAAAAAGAAAACTTTTGTGTGTGTATGTGTGTGTTACGTGATATGGAGAAAAAGAGGGAAGAACATCCTCTAAAACATAACCACAAATTCAGCAAATTAATGGAACAATTGATGGTTTATCTAGTGCATGAACATCAATCTTTGATCACCTCTACTTGCTAAGCATAAGGTATGCTACAATTTATGATTTGGTGATTATTGATGAAATGGGTTGCGTTCAATCCGTGAGTTTATGTGAAATTAGAATGATAATGAATTAGAATCATCTCATGAAACATGAATCATGCTCGAATTTTGGATTACTTTGATGTTTTAATGAAAACCCACTTGTGGAAGTAATGTTACGAAGATGATGATGTTGCATGTGCTAAATTGAGTATAGTTTTGATATGTATGAAGCTTGATGTTGTAGATTATTGTTAAATGAATATGATTATAATGAAAGTTATGTGAAAGTAGTTGAATATGATGAATGAAAGCAAGAAATAGGTAATAAAGCATGAATGGGTTGTACATTGTGCTTAGATAGTAGTACGTACGCCAAGTGTTTGATGAAATGTCTAGGTGAAATTAGAATGTGAGATTATATGAAAGAACTTGATAAATATGAATGAAAATGATGTAATTAATAGTAAACTAACATGAATAATGTTGGAGTTATGTTATACTAGTTACCTTGGATGACATTGCCAATTGTAGAATCACAAAGCATTAGCATGTGAAAGTATGTGTATGCGAATGTGTATGTGTATGTGTATATAATTCGGTGATCATGTAAGTGTATATGTCGTACAATACAAGTATGAAATGCGTAGGACGTTAATACAATGGTCAACCATGTTAAGATGAATACATGTTCATAAATCAAAAGTGTGTAAGTAAGACAGTTGACTTTCTGAAAGTCAACAATGTATGAATATCATGGAATAACCCTTGGACACGATTGTTAGAGTAGAGAGTCAATGTGTTATGTGCTAGATGATTTATGTGTTATGCATGATGATAGTTGAGTTGTGTGGATTCGAAACGAGATGACTATTAGTATATGTCTTATTTATACGGCATTTGACTAACGAAAGTCAATTAATCTATGAATGGAAAGAAAATGAATATTTGTATGTATGCTCACATAAGCTAACAATGTTGTGAACGTAATGATACGTAAGGATGGAAATCTTATCAATTGACTCAAGCATGGATGGCTATCGGGTCAAGAGGAAGCAAGGAGGCAAGCATGAACATGGATGCTAAAGGTTAGTGATTTCCGGAATCACTTCTTATTTTGTTTAAGTGACGTTATGTATAAGTTACTAAGTGTGATAATTGAAACCAAGCAAGGATTTGCAAATAATGGAAATGTTAGGATTAGAATGGTTGTAATGGTCGTACGATAATAACCCGGTGAAACCTCATCATAGGGGGCAAACGGGTCAAAACTTTTAGTCGAAAGATTTAACTAAAGGATATGGGATTTGGGTTGGAAAAGGTAGGGAATGAAGTGAGGATTTGAATAATGATTATTTCACATCTTAGAACCCCCGAAACACATGGTTAGAGAGGTGAATGAACAAACTCATACATAAAGCGGTTCGCCTTGGAATGCAAAGCAAGTAAGTTTGAAATTTTAAAGATTTCATATAATGATTAATGTTACGGGATGTTATGGGGTATTGCGTGGTGTTACGGGACTTTACGGAACGTTGTGGAATGTTACGGATCAGTTCGGGTTGGAATGGGACTTGGAAACGGATCACTCAAGCCGAAAATAAGCCAAATCAGCGTCTGAAAGATGGGGGAGGCTTCCCCGACGCCCCCTAGTGCGTCGTCGACGCGGTGTGTTGTTTCCGACGCGTTATTTGACTGTCTACGCTGAAAATCCCTGGTCTAGAAATGTTGTTTTCGTTGCTTTGACCCACCGTGAGTTCCGTACCTTCCGAAACTTGTTCCGTAACCTATAAGGAGTCCCGAAATGCATTCTAAACTCACTGAAGAGTGTTTATGCAGTGTGATGAGCGTGTACGTATGTACGTGTGGGAAGGAAATAAGTCTAGAGGCATGTATAAGTATGGGTATGGATTTACCTACATGTTAGCAATGGAATCCATAGGTAAGCACGTTTAGAATTAGTACGCACGTAGGTCAATACGTATGAGACTTATTTATATGAATGACTGTGACTAGGATGTGTTAGTATTATCATATGGGAATGTAAATGGTATGCAAGAGTTTGTATGTATGTATGTATGTATATATGCATGTATGTATTTAAATGTGTGTGTATGAATATATGTATGAATGTACGCATGCATGAAGTAGGACTTATAGTTCATGAAAGAAAGGGGCCTGTATATATGTATACATGATTTCAATACGTTTGAGTATTTACGTTACTAGTGGTGTGCCTTGAGAATGAAATGAAAATGCAGGTATATTATTATATCCTATGAAGATTTAATGATTTGGATGCGAGATAGTACTCGGAAAGATAATCGAAAGGATCAGCATGAATAGAAGAATGCGGAATGGTCATTTAATTGCGTAGGTTTGGATTATGAATGATGTTACCAAAATATTAATGATGTGCATGTATTTAGTAGTTGCAAGTTGCACGGAATTAACATCACTATGGAAACTAAGAGGTTGAAGATCGAGTCAAAGAGTAAGGATTGTACGGGAAGAGCGGTTTCACAGCTTATATTTATGAATTACATTTAACGCGTTAATCAAGAATGAATGTTGTAAATCCTTTCTAGAAGTGACTGACAAATTATAAATGGACCTTCAAGTATGTCATGTAGACAATATAAGAAAGAATTTTTAAGTCAGTATTTCCGCTGCGTCTCTTTTCAGTTAAAAGATGTTAGGGTCTTACAGTCAATTGTTTTCCTCCATGTACAATATGCAGTAATTTATCCTCAACAAAGACCATCACGCCTGGCTCCATATCACCCACTCTGGAACAGAGCTAATAATTTGCTTGATCACCACCTCTCCATGTTATGATTTCCCGATCATGTATTCCTTCATCACCCTGATCGTGAATTGAGAGTCTTAAATATCAGATTCACATAAACAAGCCTTTAGGACTCTTAAACTTTGAAAATGCATCTGACTTTCATCTACAGTTTAAAAAGGAGGAGATGGAAGTAACTCATTGTCGAAATAAAAGGCACATAGCTTTTCAGAGGGGCCCTCATCACAAACAATCCAATGAACATGGCCATTCCGAAATGGACCATGGATGCCATCAAGCGAGTAATGGATATTACCAAGACTTCTCTATTGACCCTAGCTAGGAGGGGGGGGGGGGGGGGTAACCTCGGCTGAGATAGTGAAGAACGATTTAATGGTATATCCCCTTGGAACATCCATATCACTTTGTATTTCCTACTATCTGTAACCCAACTCCAAAACCATAAACGATTATGGCCTAACCTTCTCTATAGTCTTGATGCCTAGGGAAAAATCATATATTCTCTAGTGATTAGATTGCATATGAAAGTCTCGTCACAAAACCAACCAAACTGCCACAAACACAGCAAACCCTTGACAGAGCCCACTTCAAGTATTTGGGAATCTTTGAAAATGATGGCAAGATTTAGATCAAGGCTCATGATGCAATTGATGATGATCAGGTTCATCTTACATCACCAACCACTTCAAAGTGTCTGGTTCATAGTAACCAGTTGTCATGTCCTTTTTGGATTGATGATGAATCATGAGGCCTGCAGGTAATCTTGAGGGGTGAAGATTCACAAAGTAGAATTCGAAGCAAGATTCCGCCATTTCTGCAGTGAATGTTCATCTTCAGTGGATTGACAACAGCACGAAATATAAAGAAACCAGAAAACATTTGTTACAATCGATCTGAAGTTAAACTTTTATTTACAAGGCAGTAGTGACAAACCAAGGCAACGCTCAAAAACCCCCCCAATAGCAAGCTATATTGTGATGAGCCTTTCCCCATAAAAAATAAGATTAATATCGAATGAGCCAATGACTCATATATCAGATATTAAACTGATAAGAACAGATACTACACTTGATCTTAGCCAAAAGGCCGAGAAAGGTATGCTTTCTACCTTATTGGGCCTTTGTTTATATAGGCACTCCCTTCATGTTTGTGCTCTTCATTCAGCCGATGTGGGATTAGTAAGTATGTTTTCATCTTTCAGATTATATCTAACTAATAAAACTAGCGTTTGAAGTACTGCTAATTAAGTCCCTATAAACTGTAAAGATCATAAGGCCGGACGGGGCGTCCCGTGGTGAGGCCACCACCACGCGTGGTGGGCCATGATACACCACCGCCGGTCGATTGGTAACGAGTGATGGATTAAACACGTTGTCCACACGACGCATGAAGAAGTTTGATGTTACGGTTGAAATTGTTGGGTTGTGAGTGAAGTTGTTGGAATGTTGGGTGTGGTGAGTGATGGGTATTTCCACTAAAATCCATCACTAGTGATCAGGGGCGGACTCACATTGGTGCCACCGGGGTCCCCGGACCCCAATCTTTTTAAAAAAAATAGTAGATTCGGTATATTAAATTGTATATGGACCCCATAAATACAATTAGGTGGACACCATAGAAATAAAAAGAAAGTTGGTGTAGTGATAAATCTCCCTCTTTTCCACCAAGAGGTCATGGGTTCAATCCTTAATAAGCCCATTTTTCTTATTTTTTTTTTTTAAATCTAGTTCAAACCTCACTTTAACTCGACCCAACGAGGACCGACCCGAAAATGGACCCCATTGAAATAAAATCCTGGGTCCGCCACTGCTAGTGATGGAATAAAGCTTGATGATGTGACGGAACTTGATTGGATGTTGTGAGTGATGAGTGGGTGGTGAGTGATGGACGCCCCTACCCCTAAGGTGTTCATCAACTGATCCACAACACTCAAAATCCATTTCTTAAGGTACCTGACTTGACTCAGGCTTCATCCATAACTTACTGTTTCGAACTAGATATTGTTGAAAGAAGTATAAGTGGGATTCATACAAATTAGTTTTTGTGCTTTGATTTCTAAGACCCCTATCTACCCGACGAATTCCAGTCCAGCTGTGTTTAACTTAAACAGATATAACCTAGCAAAAAAAATTAAACTGGATCAATTCAGAATGATTTCTCTAATATTAAACTAGTACTTAGAGGAGGAACTAACAATTTATTTCTGTTCCACTAGAATCTAAGTCAACAGTGAAAATAAGGTAACTTCATATATATAATTCATTGAGATGAAACAAAGAATGAGTACATCATTATCATCATACTCAGTAAATCTCACCAATAAGCAATAACAAAGCTAAAGTATGATCTGAGGGTAAGGTGTAGAGTAGAAAACCTTGCATCTACCCCGTATGAATAAAGAGGCTGCTTCCAGTGAGACCCCCGGCTCGATAGGAGTTTTGCATCAAACGTTGGACATAAGGCACATAACACTCAACAACTGAGACAAATGCCGATTAGTGCATGTAGCCCCTTGTCTTTCGGTCATCAACGCCACCACATGATACATGATTAACCATCCCCCTCTTTTAACGTTATTTTCACGAAATCAGTAAAATAACGTTAAAATTAGTGTATTTTCACTTTTGCCCCGAGCGCCCACACATATTAATGGAATATTACAAAATATGCCTTTTGTATTTTAGGACATTATCTTGTATTTATGATTGTAATTACCATAATGTATATTTATACCAATAATGAATGAGAGATCAACAACGATTGATTCACATCATTCTACATGGTATCAGAGCCATTAACCCTAATTCTAATTTTCCCTTGCCGCCACCTTCTTTCCTCTCCTTTTATTTTCTTTTTTTTTTCTTCATCAATCATCTCGGCAGATCAATCCCTCCTCTCCATTCATCATCATGTCTTCGACTTCTATTCACCCTATAGTCACTGTTTCAAATATTAAGAATTCATCCCTATTACCCTTGATATGAAGACGGGCCATTACAACGTTTGGTCCGAATTCTTTAAAATCCACTGCAAAGCTTATGATGTTATCGACCACCTAAAACCCAGACCACAACCCGCGACCTCATATACTGACAAAGAAAAAGAAGTCGCCTCCTCCAAACCACTAGAGTCATGGGAACGTCTTGACGCCATTGTTCATACGGTACCATCTCTCAAGATCTTGTTTTTACGATCATGAAAAATAATTTCACCGCCTATGTCGCCTGGTGTACCCTAGAAAACCTTTTCCATGATAACCAAGCATCCCGAACCATATATCTCCAAAATAAATTTCCAAACACCCATCTCGATCAATTTCCTAACATGTCCGATTATTGCCAAGCCATGAAACCTATTTTTGACCAACTTACAAACCTTGGCTCGAACATCACTAAAAAACAACTTGTCCTACTTGGCTCAAACATCACTGAAAAACAACTTGTCCTACAAATCCTCACGGGGTTGAATGACCAATACGAGAGCATCTCTCTCATCATTCAACAAACCGACCCCCTCCCGGATTTTTTCAACACTCGCTCCCGATTATGTCAAGTCGAAGATAGGAAAGCCACCCACGCCAAAATTGCGGCCCAACAAGCCGGCACCGCCCTTAGTGCAACCACCTATCAAACCCGTTCCACTACCAGTAAACGCTCCACCAACCGAACCGAATCTGACAGGTCCCGTGGTTGTGGCCTCAGTCGCGGCATAGACCGATCCAATTTTGGTCGAGGTCGTCCCCAAAACACCTACCCCGCACCATTTGGCCCAAACTCTTACTGGGCGTTTCCCCCTTGGGCCGGCCCAACCTCCCAAAACTACTCCCTTTGGGCACAATGGAATCAGCCGCCACCCTGTCCATACCCATTGAGCCCTGCCACTAACCCCACATCCCAAGGCCCACCTCCTGGAAATGGCATCTTAGGCCCAAGACCGAGCCACTCATCCTCGGCCCAATCCTACAACACAGGACATTGCACAGGCACTTTATAATTTGGCTCTTCATCAGAATGATCCGTCTTAGACAATGGACACGGGCGCGTCAGGTACTTCATCACATCCCAAAGATGCCTTGTCTAACCGGAATGGTTTAATTCTATGTCCAACGAGTTTAATTCCTTAATTAAAAACAAGACTTGGGAACTTGTCCCAAGGCGACCAGATATGCATGTTATTCGAAGCATGTGGCTATTTCGCCACAAATACAGGTCTGATGGCACTTTGGAACGGTATAAGGCACAGCTGGTATATGACGGTCGTAATCAGGAAATTGGCATGGACTGTGGGGAAACCTTTAGCCCGGTTGTAATACCAGCTACTATTCGCACGGTTTTATCTCTAGCTCTATCTCAAGCATGGTCGATTCGTCAACTGGACGTCATCTTCATGGGAACCTTACAGAAACGGTATACATGTACCAACCTATGGGATTTCGTCACAGGGACTACCCAGATCATGTATGTCTTCTTAAGAAATCATTATACGGTCTCAAGCAGCCGCCTAGAGCATGGTACCAACGGTTCACAGATTTCATCATTTCCATTGGCTTTATTCAAAGTAAATGTGACAACTCTCTATTTACATATCATCACTGGGGTGATATTGCATATTTACTTATTTATGTGGATGACATTATGCTAACCACCTCATCTGACGCACTCCGCGTGTCTCTCATGTCCAGCCTCGCGGCTGAATTTGCTATGAAAGAACTTGGACCTCTCAATTACTTCTTGGGTATAAATGTCACTCATACCGGTGACAAATTGTTTCTGTCTCAACACTCTTATGCTTTGGACATTATTGCTCGTGCAGGTATGCAAACTTGCAACCCCGTTGCCACTCCTGTTAACACAAAGTCCAAACTCAGCGCCATCTTTAGTGAGCCCTTCCATAATTCTACGTTGTACCGAAGTTTGGCGGGTGCCCTTCAGTATCTCACCTTCACCAGACCTGACATCAGCTATGCAGTTCAACAGGTTTGTATGCACATGCATGGTCTGAAAATAGATCATTGGAATGCCCTCAAACGAATAATTCGATACATTCAGGGAACATCGAGTTTTGGTCTTGCGCTTTCTTCTTGCGCAGATGTTTAACTACAGGCTTACACTGATGTAGACTGGGCTGGATACCCCGATACACATCGGTCCACCTCAGGTTACTGTGTTTACATGGGTCCCAATCTTTTATCCTGGTTCTCTAAACGCCAGTCGACTATCTCCAGATCAAGTGCCGAAGTAGAATACCATGCAGTAGCAAATATAGTTGCAGAAGTCTGTTGGCTTCAGAATCTTCTCTTAGAGCTTCGCCGCCCGTTGAAGACGGCAACGCTCGTTTATTATGACAACATTAGTGCTATCTATCTCTCAGGAAACCAGTGCAGCATCAGCGTACCATGCATATTGAGTTGGATATTCCCTTTGTCCGAGAGCATATTCAGCGGGGCGACATTAGAGTTCTCATACATCAACTCGGTTCCAAATTGCAGACATCTTCACCAAAGGCCTGCCAAGGATTTTGTTCGATGAATTTTGTTCCAGTCTCAACATTCAGCCACCTCTTGGTTCGACTCCGGGGGTGTAATGGAATATTACAGAATATACCTTTTGTAGTATAGGATATTATCTTGTATTTATGATTGTAATTACCACAATGTATATTATACCAATAATGAATAAGAGATCAACAACTATTGATTCACATCATTCTACACATATGTATGTTATATGTGCATACCGCAAGCGAGGCGGCAAACAAAGAATGGGTACAAGCCATCCTAAACTTTGTGATATTTTATATAAAAGGTAGGATACAACATTAAGACGAGTAACTATTCAAGGTCTAGTATGGGCACAAGAAGCCCTGTCCTATTACAGAAAAAAAAAAACACGTATGGACCACTAGGTATAGTTATTGAAACTAAACTTGCAAAACCATGTTTAACTTAAAAGACATTTACCCATAGGTGTGGTGTCATGCACGAAAATAGAAAACATCGATTAGATATGAATTTAAAGACATACTGGACACACCTTACTCATCATGCCAAACACATATGCAAATAAACAGATATTTGTATAAATGAAATACTAGAATGCGATTATGCGTACCACTGCAAAAGGGTTACCAATTACTGATGTTTGTTCACCTAAGAAGCTTACCTATATCCATGGTAAATCCGTATTAGTGCCAAATAGTTTCAAGCATAATTAGGGCTGCAAACAAACCGAACGAACATGAACAAGGCCTTGTTCGTGTTCGTTTGTTAAAAGAAATATATGTGTTCATGAACTGTTCATGAACACTTACCAAACGAGATATTATTGTATTCAGACAAACAAAAATAACATTCATGGATGATAGATCCCCTTAATCAAACATGTGTTTTCAAAGATGTGTAATGTATCACTTGTTTCCCCAAAGTAGCATTTATTTAGTTTTTAAAATTTGACCACATGGCAAGGACCTTTGAGAGATTTTATCCAGCATGCTTTTGATTAACGAAATTAAACCAGTTTATCTCACTCAGTTGTCGATGGTAATGATCAGCTGCAATAATCCCTCTAATCACTTTATTATGTATTATAGCAAATGAAATTACAATGCAGAATCAATAAATCAAACATCCGCACCAAGAACGTCTAAATTATAGAGTTGATGATAAGGGATTAAAGAAATACAACAGAAAAGGGAATGGGGGAAATTAGGTTAGAGAATATGCAAATGCATGTAGGAAATGACGCCTGATGGATTAATATTGTCACGACCCCTGCGCCCGGTTTGACCCGGTTCAGGAGCCAAGGGACAGAAAACCCGTGGTATTTTTGTTTACAGTGGAAGTCTTAACAGAATTCCCATCTGCCGTTTCGACTGTGAAAATCTGCCTAAGGTTGGTTAAAGGTAAATTAAGAGCTTGGCAGAACGAAGTATTTATAAAACTTTGGTCTGCACCAGAGTCAAATAATACTTTTGCATAAACGTTGTGAACTAAGAACGTACCAGCTATGACGTCCGGAATTAGTTCGGCTTCCTGCGTAGTCAATTGAAAGGCTCTTGCATTTTTCTTAGTAGTTCCTTCTGCAGGTTTTGCCTTGGTATCTGTTGGTTTAACCAATTTAGGGCATTCTGGTCTGAAATGACCAGTTTCTCCGCAGTTGAAACAGACTGTTGTTTTCTTTCAGCAATTCTCTTCACGATGTCCTGCAACTTTGCAAAAGTTACAGTTTTCATTACATTTTCCAAAATGTTTCTTTCTGCAGTTCCTGCAGAATGGCGGAGTAGATGATTGTCCAGTTCCTCTTTTCTTGAAATTACTATTATTACCCACACGAAATCCTTGGGTAATTTTCTGAGCTAATTCCTTCTTCCTATTTTCCTCCCGCGTACGTACTAATCCGTCAGTCAGAGTATTAGCTAACTCTACTGCATCATCAATCGTGCTGGGTCTCACAGCTTTGACAATATCACGAATCTCGCTAATCAAACCCCAGATATAGCGAGAGATAAGTACTGGTTCTGGCGAAGCCAGAGTAGGTACAATTCTGGCATACTCAAGGAATTTTGAAGTATACCCTCGACAATCCATATTCACCATCCGGTGGCTCAGAAATTTATTCGCCATCTGCTCTTTTTCGTATTCAGGGCAGAATTTCCTTTCTACCAGACGTTTAAATTCCTCCCAACTCATGGCATAGGCCATGTCACTTCCCTTAGCTTGCAATACTGTATTCCACCATTCTAATGCTTCTTCCTTGAAAAGGTGAGAAGCGTACATGACTTTATCCTCCTCGGCACATTTACTTATTTTGATTACTGCCTCGGTTTTCTCTAACCAACGTAGTGCCGCAGTTGCCCCTTCATTGCCTGCAAATTCAACTAGTTTACAGGCAAGGAACTCTTTATAAGTGCAACCAGGTGTTGCAGCTTTCATTCTTTTATGTATCGGGGCTTGAATTCCGTTATTATTATTACCGCCTCCATTGATACTATTACTGGCAGTATCGTCATGCGTACGTTTACTAGGGTGAGCTTGCGAAGGCTTAACAGGGCTTTTTACTGCAGCGACGATTGCTGGAATAGCATTAACTATTCCCTGAGCAACGATGTTTTCTATGTCTTGCCGGTTTAGGAAGTGATCCTCATTATTGTGTTCCGATTGGTTAGCTTCGTTAACTGGTTCATTAACAGTGTGTTCCATCTGGATGTGTATCAATCACGAACTATTATTTACTACAAACACTTTGGTACATTGTACAACCAAACTTTATTTAAAATAGCAAACACAACAAACTTATAGATCTATTTTACAACTGAAATTCAAAGACATACTATTATTTTATTTTAACTACAACGGTTATACTCTATATTTATTTTATTGCCTCGTACTTATTTATTTAACTTTCATGGTTCATCTAGGTTTGGCAGCTTATCTTAATTAAGGATCGAGATTTGCTGCTGTAGTGGCTAACATATAAAGATCTGACCATTTTTTCATCTAATTCATCTTCCCATGGCGGGTTTTTACCTATTTCCTGAGACTTTTTATTAATTATCACTTCTTTCGAATTGGATGTCCCTATTTTCTCGTGACCTTTTCTAATAATCCAATCTCTCTTCTTGGGAGTAAGTGGGTTTTCATAGTGTGCCTTACGAATAAATATTCCTTCATTAGTATTCACTGAATATCTTGAGGAATTTGATTGGGACGAGGTTCTCTTATCCTTTTGGGCATGATCTAGTTGATGATAAATATCCGAAAGCTTTTGCTTACCCATTCTGTATATTAACAAGTAGTTAAATAACGCAAAAAAAATCAATAAAGGAACACATAATCACACAAACATGTACAGCCAAAACTGTCGTCTTTGCGACTATTTGATTTTATATAATTTTAGTAGTATGCGTCCATACACACTGATTATCTTACAACGCTTTATTTTTAAACTATTTTACTATTATTATACACTACAACCACACCATCCCATGCAATCCCTGTTAGCTGGCATTTCAGAAACGACGTTCCCTCTCGTCGTACTTCCAGGAGATCTGTTCTCCTACCTCCCGAATCCTATTTCCGGCATCCACCATCTCCTCGCCATAGTGGCGGAGTTCAGCTAAGTTTTCATAGCTCATTGGTGGGTTTGGGACAGGTTCCGGGTTGAATTGAGGGAGAAAGGTGTTAGGGCTATTCATAATGTTCTGAAATTGCCAGTCGGCAGTCCACCACTCCTCTAGTGCTCCTGGTAAAGGTCTAGGGTGCATAATAGGGTCTGAAATGGCAGGTTCTAGGTTAACAGGCAGTAGGGCTTCTGCTGGGTAGTTAAAGAGAGTTTCATCGGCAGGTCCGATGATGTCACCTAGTGCCAGTTTACGATCCAACTCTTCTTCCCAAGATAGTGGTTCCTGGTTTTGCCTGGAACTCTCCCCAGTTTCTATTCCCTTTCCCTTATCTTTTGGATCTTCCTTTTTCATAGTTTTCTGTGTTGCTGGCTTCTTTCTGCGTACACGCCTCCAACCTACCCACCTATGTCTCTTTTTCGCTACTTTTGGTTTTTCCTGAGGTTGGGCTTTAAATACCATAGGCTCCTCCACATCTGCCTGGTACCCAGTAGTAATACTGGTGATATCCATATCTGTACTATGGATTGAAATATTCTGTAGGGCTTCTGATAGTTCGTTCATGCTGTTAGCACACACGAAGACGCACACAATCCTAAGTTAAAATTTTGTAAACTAAAAATTTCACAAAATCACATAATGGCAATTTGATAAATTAAGTATTTCTAAATACTTAATTGGCTTAAACCGGTGGCTCTGATACCACCTTTTTCTGTCACGACCCCCGCGCCCGGTTTGACCCGGTTCAGGAGCCGCGGGACAGAAAACCCGTGGTATTTTTGTTTACAGCGGAAGTCTTAACAGTATCGTTTTAAACTTGAAAATGCCAGAGTATTATTTATTTTATAATTCGGGATAAACCCCGTAATATACAGTGGAGGAATTTCATAATTTCTTTATTTTACAAAACATGTTTATTTATTCATTTATTTGAGCCACTATTTCAAGCTTGAAAGTGCTCCATAGCACTTGTTCCTGATTCATAGTAGGTCACCTGAAACATGTTGTAAAAATATTTTGTCAGCGGGGAAATACTGAGTGAATCATTCATTTTGATAAAATGACCCATTGTTATAATATACAGTATTAAGAGCGATTACAATGTTTATATATCAACCAATTACCCAACGATATTTGTCACTCGACTCGTTTCTGTGACTATGGTCATATCACCCATTGGCTAACCCGTTGTCCAATGGTGATGATTATCAAGTAATGTATACAAAACCCCACATACCGGCTGTAATTGAAAACTACAAAGACTTAATCCCTGTAATTATAACTTTGAAAACAAACATAATTTTGAAAGCAAGTTTGATAAAAAAAAAAAGAGAGAGAATGACTCACATTGCAAGTTTATACAGGCAGGGTTTTGCCTACTGATAAGCCGAATAACCTAGTTTAAACAACAATGCACACGAACCAGGTTAGTAACTAATACAGCATTTACGATAACTCACGAGATACAACCCTCACAACGAATGACAAAGGGCCATACTAAACATCCATCGAATTAACGACGAATGACAAAGTATAACCCTAATGCGGGCAGCACTTAAACATCCATTGGATAGTTTCAATCGATCGGATATTTAATCGTAGCAGCGATCGAGTTAATACCCGATATTGTGGCAGCACCTCACTATATGAAATTATGATTTTGAGCAGCCTAACTTCGTATTTTGAAAGTTTCGTCGACACAGAATGAAAGTCCCTGAGCTAGGCTATTTATAGCCTGAAATTGGGTTTTACGCGGCCCGCGTAAACCCACACATAAATCTCACGCGGCCCGCGAGGCCGCCTAGTCTAGGCGTAGGTCTGGTTGGTCACAAGTAGGGTCACCAGGTGGTCAACACGTGGTCCCGGAATACTTATCCGGTCAAATATAAGTTGGCGCGGCCCGCGTAAGCATCCTTTAAGTTTTACGCGACCCGCCTAGAACCCTAAAACTTATCCGGTTGTTCATTAAGTTGTAGCGGCCCACGTAAGGTTAAGCTATCCCTTACGCGGCCCGCCTAAAACCAAATTTTCTTGTTTTTCTTGGTTTTTCATGTACAGTAGGGTTTTAGGGGTCCGAGTTTATATTTATAGGTTGGTTAGGGACATTTTTGAAGGTCCTTACAAATATTATTCTAAATATTAAAACGTTGACAATTTTGGTTGAGGAGCTTCCCTTAAAACAGATTTCACGCCTCTACCAAAGACGACGCGTCTGTCTCCCAAGATACAACAGCCGAAGTAGTCTGTACTGCAGGAGATGGCAACGCGCCCGAGGTTACACCGGATTAAATTATAGTGTTACAACTTGTGAAAAATTATGATACGAAGGCGATCAAATCGTATAGAGAAAACATATCTCTCTAAGTACCCAACACATGGGTCTTCAGGTATTTCATCTTTTCTAAGAACTCTCCATGTATTGATGAATTTTCCTTATATCATGTCTCTTGTATTTCTCTAGTGTACTTTTCATATGAGGCACATAGTGTTCTAAATATCCAAGAGTCATTTAAAGAGTTAAGAGTCTCAATAATTATATACTTAAACTCTAATAAAACTCATCAAATGTCATCAAGAGTTTCACCATATGAAGAGTTAAGATTCTCAATAATTATAGACTTAAACTCTAATAAAACTCATCAAATGTAATCATTAAAACTATACTTAAGAGTTTCACCATATGAAGAGTTTAATTAGTAATTATAATTTCACTTAATTATAAATTAACTAAATATCCATTCATTGATTTTCCAACATTTTGTTGATATTCGACGTTTGGGTCTTCATAAATACAAAGAAAAGTCTTAGCCAAAGCTATTTCTTGTTTGGTTGAGGCCATCTTTTTGAGAACTTTCGTATATTTATATAATGAGGTTTTCACTATCATCCAAATCTTCTTCTTCCTGTTCTTCATCCATATCTTCATCATCATTAGTCGGGAGCTGGCTTTCTTTAACATAGATTGGTTATGGTATGGTAGGTTTTGGTAGCAGGCGTTTGGGTAACAATATGTAATATAGTCAAATGGTGGTTCGTGTTGTGTGAGAAATGTGAACTGACCTGGTGCAATTTGAATAGGCATGTTTGGCGCACGTGGATGCTATGGGCAGAATCGTGGATATTAAAAACGGTTGTGGCAAAACTGTTTCATTTTGGCTCAAACTTGAACCACCCTTCGACTTAGAGGATTTGCATATGGCCTTTGATTTTTGTTTTGGATCTATCTAATTATTAGAAGATATTTAAGTAGAAGAGTAGAAAATAGTTGTTGGTGAAAAAAAAAATAGATTAGAATGATGAAAAAGGAGGCTCCAGTTAATTTCTTGACTGACCCATTAGAGGGGAGGTCCACTTTACGCCCGGCGGACATCTTTGTGTTTGGATGGGAAGGGGGGAAACACGCTTGTGTAGACCTAACTGGAGTCTCCCCCCTTGTCGGGCTCAAGGACAAGGGCTTTGTCGTAGGGCAAGCGGTGCTCAAGGCGGAGGCGAGCAAAGTGGCAAAACATGAGAAAGCCTGCCTGGAGAATCAACATGTGTTTGTCCCGTTTGCGTTTGATACCTTTGGTGGTCTCGCTCCTGACGCTGTGCGACTTTTGAATCGGGTTCAAAAAGTCGTTAATAGTAATTCTTCGTCGCTAAAGGTTTCAAACTTTGTATTTATTAGAATTGGTTTTTCTATTCAAAAGGGGGTGGCGGCGCAACTTGTTGCCCGACTACCTGCCATTGCTTTGTAATTGCCCTTTTTCGTGTGGAATGATATTTTAATCAAAAAAAAATTTGTAGTATAAAAAACTAATATAATTTTCTCTATAAACCTACGGTACAATTAACGTAAAAAATTAAAGGAATATTGGATTAATAATTCTAACTATTCAATGTTGGTCGTCAACAGTCCCAACTTTAAAAATAACCACTGACAGTCCCAACTATTAACATATTGGCCTCCAATGGACCCTGACTAACAGAACCCTAACATCGTTAGTCTCCGGTCGCCAGAAACACGTTTTTGGCCAGAAAACTCAACCTTTTCGTCTCAAACCTCTTTGTAACTTTATTACGGATCTTTAAGAACATTTTTCTAGTAAAAGCCTTTTTATTAAAGTCGTCAGAAAACTCCTTTTCCGTCGAAAAACTTCTTGTTTGCCGGAAAACTCAACTTTTTGGTCGGAAAACTCAACATTTCCGTCCCAAACCTCTTTATAACCTTATATCAGACCTTTAAGAGCTTTTTTCTGGCAAAAAACGGTTTTCCGGCGATCGAAAACTAACAGCGTTAGGGTTCTGTTAGTTAGGGTCTATTGGAGGCCCATATGTTAATAGTTGGGACTGCCGCTGATTATTTTTGAAGTTGAAATTGTTGACAGCCAAGGACGAATAGTTTGAATTATTAAAATCCAATATTTCAAAATTAAAATGGTCAAAAAGATAAATGTTATCTCGTCAGCTTCAACATTTGGTTCGCTATCTAAATTTCTCATCCCGATCCCCATCTTGAGCCAATTGCGACAATGCTCCGCCCAACCTGATGAACCCGAATCACGAACCGAGAACACCCTTTCCCCCTTAACTTAATTTCCAACCGGCAAAAACACATGACCCGGACATAAGCCAACCAACTCATATCGTGTAAGACTATCCTACACACATTTACAAAGGGGGATTCCAAGTGTTGTTTATGAGCACCTCCTTCCTTCAGTTGGTTGTCTAGTTGATGCACTAAAACCGGAAGAAAAGAAGAACCTCAACTGATTCCTTCACAGCCGTCTGCCCAAATCTCAAAACAAAACCCTAGCTCGTTGGGTAACAGTCTCACGAGTGAAGCCTCAATCTCTCATTACGAAATGGTAAAACCCTTAAACCCCAAGTCTCTTTTTCATATCAGAAAATACCCCCCTTTATTGGGTTCTCTCAAATTTTCATCAAAATCCAATCTTTATGCTAACTCTACATACCCTAATTTAGTCAGTAATGTTTCAAGAATCTTATCTGATCCTCATTGGTATAAAAACAAAGAACTTAAGCATGTTAGTCACAAAATCCAGCATACCCATGTTGCCAGAATTGTTACCTCCCATAAAAACATAGATGTAGTTATTCGCTTCTTTTATTGGATATCAAAAACTGATTGTTACAAGCATGATTTGAATTGTTATAAGCTGATGTTAAGTAGGTTAGTTAGCGAAGGCCGGTTTAGCGATACGGATCACATTACTGTTTTGATGGTGAAACAGTGTGGGAATGAGGATGAGGTTTTAGGGGTTGTTGAGTATTTAAACGGGCTTAGACGTAAAGGGCTTGGTTACAGTTTGTATAGCTCTAACACGTTGTTGATTCGAATGGGGAAGTTTGAAATGATTGAGGCTGCGCGGGATTTGTTTATGCAGATGGTAAGTTATGGGGTTAAACCGAATTTGTTAACGTTTAATACCGTGATTAACATGTTGTGTAAAAAGGGGAAGGTTCAAGAGGCGAAAACGTTTCTTGATCAGATGGGTGAATATGATTTGTGTCCGGATGTTTTCACTTTCAGTTCTATGATTCTTGGGTATTGTCGGAATAGAGATTTAGAATCTGCTTTTAACGTGTTTGACCGGATGGTGAAGGAAGGGTGCGATCCGAATGCAGCGACATACACTAATCTTATAAACGGGTTATGCAGCGTGGGTCGGGTTGATGAGGGGTTGGACATGCTCAAGGAAATGATGGACAAAAACATTGAGCCGACTGTTTATACGTTCACGGTCCCAATCTCTTCGTTATGCGCAAGTGGGCTCGTGAAAAAGGCTATTGATCTTGTAATTATTATGAGGACAATGAGTTGTTCGCCAAATGTGCAGATCTATACGGCTCTTATAAGCGGGCTTTTCTGTGCCAGACAAGCCCGATTAGCAATTGGATTTTACCATAAGATGTTAAAAGATGGTTTGATTCCGAACACGGTTACTTATAATGCTTTGATATATGGGTTAGGCGAGATAGGGCGGTTTGATGCTGCTTTTATGATTTTTTATTGGATGGAGGAGCAACATGGTAATTTGTCAAATGTTGTAACATACAATGAAATCATTAGAATCTTGTGCTTGATGAAAAACTTTCAGAAGGGTATGGTTCTTTTGAGTAAAATGACGAAAGTAGGCCCTTTGCCAACGGTTGTTTCGTATAATATCTTAATTATCGGATTCCTTAAACAAAGGGATGTAAATAACGCAGTACGATTATTAAGCTTGATGAAGGCAAATGGATGCAAACCGGATGAGTGGACTTACGCTGAACTTATTTCAGGGTTATGTCAAACGGGTGATCTTGATGGAGCGTTGACTTTTTTCCGTGAAATGGTTGACCAAGGATTGACACCTAATAAGGTTCATTTTACTAGTTTAATAGATGGTCATTGCAAAAAGGGGGAGGTAGAAGCCGCACTTTTGTTATTGGAAAAAATGGAAACGCATAATTGCAGGCCTGAGACTGAAACTTACAATGCAATCATATCTTGTTTATCGAAACAGAATCAGTTGAGTGAAGCGCAGAAGGTATGCGAGGAAATGGTAGAGAAAAACGTGTCTCCGAACGTGATTACTTACACATCTTTAATTGACGGGCTTTGTCGAAATGGCAACGTTGATTTTGCATTCAAGATTTTTAATGAAATGGAGAAAAAGAATTGCCTGCCGAATTTATTAACTTATAGTTCGTTAATTTACGGGTTGTGTTTGGAGGGTAGGGTAGATGAAGCAGAAATATTACTTAAAGAAATGGAAAATAATGGAATCGTTCCCGATCATGTGACATATACTTCATTGATTAATGGATATATTTCACTATATCAAGTGGATCACGCATTTTCACTTCTTCAAAGTATGATCAAAAGGGGATGCAAACCCAATTACCGAACTTTTTGTATCTTGAAGAAAGGTTTAGAAAATGAAAGCCGGACACATTGCAGATCAGATGAGAAAGGGTTGACTTTCGCTGATCTTTTCGTTAAAATGTCGGAACACGGTTGTAAACCGACGGTTGACACTTACAGTGAAATAATTGTTGGTTTGTGTAAAGAAGGAAAGAGTAGCGAGGCAGTTGAATTGTTCAACAACATGAAAGCAAAGTTTATAAGTTCGGATATGAACATATACGCTTCACTTATAGTTGTTCACAGTAATAACTTAAAAGTGGAAACCGCTTTGGAGTTTTTTAATTTGATGACGGTAGAAGGGTTTGAACCTAATATCCAATCGTATAAAGCAATTATTTGTGGTTTATGCAAAAACGGGCAAGTGAGTAAAGCTCGTGAGTTATTTGAGAAGATGCTGGATCAACGATGGGATGCAGATGAGATTGTTTGGACGGTCTTGATTGATGGGGTTCTTAAGGAGGCTGATGTGGATACGTGCGTGCAGTTTATTCAAATAATGGGATCGAAGAATATTAATCCTAGTTTTCAGACATATGTAATGTTGGCAAAAGATATTTCAGCAGCAGCCAATGAGAGTTGTGATATTCATGAGGTTGTTGATAAATTGAAGCAATACAGAAGTAAGTCAACCGGTTAAGGTTTCTCTATATGAAAAGTTGTATATAAATATGAGCTGGCACCTGTTTCCAGCTATGCAAACTCTTGGCGATGAGCCGAAGATAACCGGTTTATAAAGGTATGAATATGGTTCATTTATGCATGTTGACTTTATGATAATGCTTCTAGAAAAACATGGTCTAATCAGTTGGTCAAATTTGGTACAGAAGTTTCTGGATGAAGCACACCAACGAGTTTTGGAAAGATGTGATAGAACATGATCGTTTTCAGGTGAATACTGAAGTTGCTGATTAGATTTATATTCCCATTCTTTTAAAGTTCTGAATATATGGTGTATATTAATTTTTTTTATTTATGTTTCAATTTATGTTCTTATTTATGTTTATTTTCTGTTCTGGCATAATTTGTTGAACGTAATGATTGAAATTTATAATAGAAGCGTAATGCCTAAAAGCACTTGTATAATAAAAAATTGTCCTGATATGGTACTCAATACTTTTTTTCGTTTACATATGGTCATTAATGTTTCAACTTATGTTACCTGCTTAATGGTGACATGATGTTTATCTAGGGGTGCAAACGAGCCGAGCCGAGCCCGAGCTCGACCAGGCTTGAGCTCGAGCTCGTTTAACATATGAAAGCTCGAGCTCGAGCTCGGCTCGAAGGTAATTTTTCAAGCTCGAGCTCGGCTCGGGCTCGACTCGTTTAGTATTTATTAATTAATTTATATTAATTATAATTATTATTATGCATATAATTTAGTTATTTTTTATATTTATATAAATGGTAATTATTATTATTATATAAATATATGTTTAATATATTAATAAAAAATATATAAATAGAAAGCTCGTTTAGGCTCGCGAGCCGGCTCAAGCTCGATAAGAGAAGCTCGGGCTCGGGCTCGGGCTCGTTTAGTAAACGAGCTTGTTTTTAGGCTCGGGCTCGGGCTCGGGCTCGTTTAAGCTCGGCTCGTTCGAGCTTTTTTTCGAGCTGAGCTTGAGTAGCTCGCGAGTAGCTCGGCTCGTTTGCACCCCTATGTTTATCGATTTTATCAACACGTTTTCCAATTGCAGGATTCAGAGATTCGACAAAAGGTTTACTTGTAGAATGGAGAGAACTTGGTGTTGGATTTATTTCTACTGATAAGCTTGCTCTCAGGTTCCAATTTTGTAGCAAGATGAAGTGTTTCTTGCCATCTACGAATGTGAGGCAAGTTTATCGGTTTTTTGCTTTAGTAGATACATTCTTTAAACCGTTAGAAGCCATAGTAGAATGAGGTTTTCTTTACTGATAGTTTTACATTAGATTTTTCTTTGTTATTAAAAGCTCAAGCATGTTCAAATAGATCGAGTAATAGCTTACAACTACAATTTTTTTATCTTCTGCTGCTTCACATATGTTGTGAAGCTGTTTTGACTTTTAAGGTCAACCATTTTTTCTTCCAGAAGATGATTTTGGTTGCGAATTTGCGCCGAAGTTATTTGTACTTGTTAGAAACTGTTTGTTATGTACCAAATATATGAATAATTTGCAACAAAGTGATCCATGGCTATTGTTGGATTTGTTTTTCATTTGCGTTTTTATTGATTCTCTATATCTGAAATTTATGTTCTTTATCTATTGGTTTTGACTCTTGAGATTAAAGCCCTTTTTTAACTACCAACAAAAGCCCGATTATCCGGGTAAACCCAATGACAAAAGGCTACCCACGCCCGTGAACGAAGACATCGCTTGTGACCCGGCCCGCCAGTCCGCCACCAGCCCACCATTCCAGAGGAAACCCACCGCCTGTGGCAAAACCCCTGGCTTAACTTAGAGCAATTTTGCTCCAAGCGAGACTCGAACCTGGGGCTGCCAATACACCAGAAGGTCATCAGCTCTTGATGTTAAAGCCAACAAGGGTCTTTTGATAGTAAAGTCACAAAATATGCTTCTACACTTGTGCTAGAAAAAAAAAAAGTTCACCTATACTCGTAAGATATGCTGAATCTTTATTGCGTTTTTACTTTTTACTTGCGCGCAGGATTTTTTATAATCACCTCGGACTTGTGATACACAACATTGTATATTGTGTTAATTTCTTCACTGCGTATTGATCTCGTTTTTTACTAGCGCACACTGGACCTTTTCTACATCAACTCGGACTTAACCACATGAGATACACAACGGTGTATAGCGTGTTAATTTGTTCACTACGTATCATCATCATCATCCAATGTCCCTTCTATGGTATTGGTAGTTAGCTCTTATTTTCAGGTATCACTAAAACATCCTTATTCAGACACAAGAGAGATGGATGAGCAATATATTTTGAAAGTATAATGATAATGAAAAACAAAAGAAATACTAAAATATTTTGCAAGTCTTTATTAGAAGGGTTGTGTTGTTGTAATGTTGTTTGACCTTAGTGAATGACTTACCAACTTTATGTTGTTTGTATTCTACAATTTCTACTTATTAGGCTAAAGGGTGTGGGGTCATGGTTGGGACATGATTCGCCACCTAGGAACATGAATGAAAGGCTACACACCATGGTTTGCATGGATTAAACTATGTCAACAATGGTCCTCCTTTCCAGTTTTCAGAAATCATTTCCTTTTTCTTTAAATAAAGATAAATTAAAATAAATAAGGGGCTAGTACTTTGGGTCATGACCACACCCTTAGACTAGAAGGTATGGTTTGGATGGGCTTGGAGGGGATGAGCCGCCACATAGGCGCCACGTAGGAGTGGCTTGGAGGGGATGGACCTAGGGGGGTGGGGGATGAACCCCTTTATGTATATATATGTATATATGTATAGGTATATGTGAGAGGAAAAGGAAGAAGGAGGCACGGCGGACCCGGCTGTGGGTCGCCGTTTGTGACGGAAGCCGGAAGAGGGGGGCGGTGTGGGGGTCCGGCGCCGGGCCAAGCCGGCCCCCATACCTTCTAGTCTTAGGGAGTTAGGGTAATGGTTTTGGATGGTGGATTAGAGTTGGGTGACATGACACTGATGTGAAGGGTCATGGTGGTTATGAGAGTCATGATCACACCCTATAGCCTTATATGTAAAGAGCATGATTTGGGGAGGGTGGCAACTCTAGGTCTACATGGCACTTGGTAGAGAAGGTGGGGTCCACGGTCTACTAGTTACCATGTGTCTCTGACTTGCTATATGATCCAACCAACATATCTTTCTAACATCTTTAAAAACATCTTTCTCTGTCAGGGCCGGATCTAGGGTTTTTTTTGGGTTTTGAGGAACCTTCTTGGTTTGAAAAAAATTAGTGAAAATCTACTAAAAGAAACATCTTAAAAAAATTATTGGATCCGTCATTGTTTTCTGGTGTTCACATGATCCGTCATTGTTTTCTGGTGTTCACATGTTTGCCTTATGACATGTAAAAAACATCTACATTGTGTTAATAATGAGGGGTGCTCATGGTTCGGTTTGAAACCGTCTAAACCTCTCATCGGTTTGGTTTTAGGGTCCGTTATTTATTTATTTTTTGGTTGGTTGGTTTTAAAATCTTCAAACCGTGGTGATCGGTTTGGTTTATGGTTTATATCGGAAACTGGCCGTATCAAACCGAACCAGACCATAAGATGCACTATTAGATGTTTAAATATTTTATTTCATATATAGTTCATATGCACCATTAAAGTTCATACAATGGTCATATTTTTTTATGTTTTTGTTTCTAGTTATGTAGTGTAAATGTAGAACCTCTATAGTGTTCAATATACAATTTTATTATTGTTTTGAACTGAAACTGAAGTTATTCAAAAAAAAAAAAAAAAAAAGGAAAAAGAAAACTGAAGTTATTCATTTGTGATTAAAAAAACCAAATCAACATTGAATTTTGGTTAATTTGAACCAACTTTTACCATGTAAAGAAAGTAATATAGGCAACATTTTTAATAGACACCTTCATCAAAAGCTAGATGCATATCTAGATATTTCAGTTCTATTTAATGTCGGGATTAAACCGTGTAATCAAACCGTAAGTAACGGTTCGGTTTGGTTTTAGTTTCCAAAGGTTTGGTTTCGGTTTTTTATGATGGAAAACCGTTAACGGTTTGGCTCATAGTTTGACCTAAAAACCGGACCACAAACACTCCTATTAACAATAGAGTAAACTGCCAAAATGCTCCCCGAGGTTCGGTCACTTTTGCCACTTTAGTCTAAAACTCAAATCTTTTGAACCTGGGTCACGTGGTTTCAATTTTGTTGTCATTTTCATCCAAAAGCAAAAGCTAATCAGATTTTTCAGTTAACATTTAGTTTGTTTTTTTTTTTTTTTTTTTTTTGTCTTTTTCCTCCCTTTAAATGAAAGGCAAAATAGTCAGATTTTTTTAATTTGTTATAATAAAACGTTAAAAGACTATTTTGTCATTCATTAAAAGGGAGGAAAAAAAAAAAAAAAACTAGATGTTAACTGAAAAATCTGATTAGATTTTGATAAAAAAAAAAAAAGCTGAATGTTAACTAAAAAATCTGGCAAGATTTTGATTTTGAATGAAAATGGCAATAAAATTGAAACCACAGAGATCCAGATTCAAAATGTTTGAGTTTTGGACTAAAATGACAAAAGTAACCAAACCTCAGAGACCATTTTGGTAGTTTACTCTTAACAATATAATGCAAACATTCACATCATGCCATGCTTAGTTGTGCATTATATTGTTATTATTTGTTATAGTCTTCATAGCATCTTGCTTCTTAACTTGCCGTAAGGCAAGAATGATGAACCATCAATAACTTGTTTTATGTAGTGTTTGTATGAAGAGTTAGAATAGTTGAATCATGAAGCCTATAAGGTGTTTCTAACGATGATGTGGAAATATCATATCTTCGGCAATGAATACACGGTAAACATAATAATCATTATCAACATTATCTTCATTTAATGTTATTTATTTATTGCAATTAGGGACGTTCAACTGAGGCATAGAACTTGCTCGAATGTACTATTTTTTTTTTTAATAACAAATGTTATTTGTGTGTACGTGTATATTTTGAAAACAATAAATTTACATGAGCAATATATAAGTTTTTTGGTTATCGTTATAAGGGTAACTTGTTTAAAAGATTCTATATTAAAAGTATGGTTGTAAAAGTCTCGTCTACGCTTCGAGTATTCCCCGAGTACTCGCTACAAGGTAGGCTGCTGAGGTCTGAGTACTGATCACCTAGGTCAATAACTTCCCGAGTAATCTCCGCCCAGGCCGAGTATTCTCAAATCCGACTAGGAAGCGACTAGCGACTTTTACAACCATAATTAAAAGTATTTTAGTTTAAGGGATAAGGCATTTTAGGCTAGAAATAACCTTCAAAAAAACTGTATTTTCTCTATAAATTTGTTCATGGATGGTTAACTTTACAAAACAAACACACCTAAATTACAAATCAAATTTTAATTTTTGTGTAAATTCTTATTCCATTACAATCCATAAAACGGACACTACCTATAGTTTTAGTTTGACGATTTTTAACCTAAACTGGAACGGAAAGCATAAGTTAACTAGTTTTTTATTCAATTTTTCTCGGTTAGTCAATTAATTATTTTTATTAACACATTGACATCATAGAATGAAAAAAGTATCAATCGAACATACAAGCTTAATCACTACTATCGTGCTAATTTCCTAGTATAACCAAAATAATCATGGACATAATCGTTCCTAAGGCGATCATATTTTTATTAACTTATAAATAAATGGTTATTGACACAATGAGGAACAACTATAAAGACTAATAACTTATGTCACATCTCTCTCACACACATCATTAACATATAACACGTACATTTTGATAGTTGATACTGTACCAACTTGACCATTTAATTATGGTTTATGAGGCTATTGACCTTCAACGTGATCTTTGTATCAATCATCTTTTGTATCATTCAACTTAAGTAGGTTCAACACGTCTAACCAACTATCAACATTTTGTACCCAAACTGAAATGATAAACTTTTTTATTTAGGTCTATCCAAATCTAGTCATTTTTTACTTTGATTTCAATTTCTTATATTTTTTAGACCGTAACCTGCTAGAGTATATTGGATACATAATCTCATTTTCATATCATTTGATCACACCATTGAGTAATGTTATATTTTATAAAATCTTCATCACATTAGCAATTAGATTAAACCACGTAACGAAATCAAGCCATCAAATCAAGTTCGAATCCGATTCCAATCACGTTTACCGCATTGAGCCTTCGGACGGCGATTTTTCCTGAAACTAAAGATAATGGGCTTGGGCACGTATGTAATCGCGTTTAGCTATTGGGTTAGACTTTTATTTCGTTTGCTTTAAAAAAACAAATCCAATAAAAAATTTAGGATGTTAACAAAAGATGAACTGATCTACCGGTCTGAACTCTAGAACCAGTAATCTCCAGAAGCTTCCATAAACCCTATATTTCTTCAAACCCTACCAAAACCCTTTCCGCCATCACTCCTTTAGATCTCACCGCACAAACATGCACCGGCTATCAAGGCGTTCTGTCAACACTCTCCTCCGCTACGGCGCCCATCGCCGCCGTGATGCCGTCTCTGCGGCGGCGGCTTCTGCCGGTTCTCCCAATTTCAATGAATCGGTATAACTCTTCTCAATCTATTTACATTTCTACCATCAATCAATATCTTTATGTATATATGTACCACAGTTTTTGGAATTGGTATTACTCTGAACCGATTGTGAGACCTTTTATATTGATATCCTGTTGATGATTTTGCAAATTAGGTATTTGTATCAATTAGGTCACACGTAGGCATGAGATTGGTACCAGTACCGGTACCTTAACGCATAGTACTAATACTGAAGTTTAGCTAAAACCTAAACCGAATACTGTATATGTTAGGTATGGTATGGTATGGTACCGTTAGAAGTCTCGAACCATTATCGTACCACACCACATAAATCGCTACTGAAATTGAGTTAAATGAAAAACCGAATACTATATCGAATATCTTCGGTCGGTACGGGTATTGTATGGTATATATGTACGGCACCGGTATTGGGTGTGAAATTTTTCATCCCTATGTAAGAGCATACTTCAATTGTGTTATTGAAGTATTTGATGTTAACAGGGTGCAGAGAGGGATGCCAGTGGTAGGTGGTATTCAGTTTTAACTACTGCGTCATCCACTGGGCCTGTTTCCACAAAGTCTTTGAAATTAGGAAACATGATTCCTTCTGGGAAGCGGTTTGAGTCGACGGCTTCAGACGTTCAGACACCTGAAGCACCTGTGGAGAAGTATGAGTATCAGGCAGAGGTGGGCAGTTGGTGACTATAGAGTTTACTGTTTCTTTTAATGTAAATTTGAATTAGTTTTTTACAGTGATTGTTTGGTATCATGTGATATGTTCTGCTGCAGGTAAGTCGGCTTATGGACCTTATTGTTAACAGTCTATATAGCAACAAAGAGGTGTTCCTTCGTGAACTTATCAGGCAAGTTTCTAAAATTTTAAACAAATTTGCAATGTAGTCGTTTTTTGTTTTAACTCTTTATCTAGTTTATAAATTTTTAATGTGATTGAAAATTGACAATTTGTGAGTGCATGTGTGTTCTTGTTTATCTAATTTGCATATAATCTAACAATGTGCACATAAAAAAACTTTTATATTTCAGCAATGCAAGTGATGCGTTGGACAAGTTGCGATTCCTTAGTGTTACGGAGCCACATCTTTTGGAGGGTGCCCCTGAACTTGACATACGTATTCAAACTGATCAAGAAAATGGAATAATTACTCTGACGTAAGATTTGCAGCTTCTAAGAATATTAGTTAAAACTCTACATGATTTCTTTTCTAACGTGCATGCTATATTCAGGGACTCTGGCATCGGTATGACACATCAAGAAATTGTTGATTCTCTAGGAACAATCGCCCACAGTGGAACCGCAAAGTTTCTAAAAGCTTTGAAGGTGGATACTGACATGCTGTTATTAACATAAATAAATTTTATACTTTACACCTTGTTTATATACAAACTTTTGAATTTGACAGGATAGCAAAGATGCTGGTACAGACAGCAATTTGATCGGTCAATTTGGTGTGGGGTTTTATTCAGCCTTTTTAGTTGCCGATAAGGTATGCCGTTTTTGAATTGCATGAATTTTTACTGTATATGGTCTTCTTTCGGCTCATCGTTTATGTTATTAACAGGTGGTGGTGTCAACAAAGAGTCCTAAATCCGATAAGCAATATGTTTGGGAAGGAGAGGCCAATTCTAGCTCTTATATTATCCGAGAAGAAACTGATCCCGAGAAATTTATTCCTAGAGGAACCTCAATCCAGTTGCATCTCAAGGTCAACTATGCAAATCATTATATTCTATTTTATTTCTATTATCTCTTTATTATCGGTCTCACTGAATTTATCATTCTTATATTTTTTGTACTCAGCGCGATGATAAAGGTTTTGCTCATCCCGAGAGAGTTGAAAGACTCGTAAAGAATTATTCTCAGTTTGTCTCGTTCCCAATTTACACATGGCAAGAAAAGGGCTATACAAAAGAGGTACTTCTGACTTATCAGACTTTTGTATATTCACATATTTTTATGTTGGTAAATGTAATGTTTGGCTGCCATTTTTTTCTTGTTCACTCATTAGTGTTTCTGTTGTCACAGATTGAGGTTGATGAGGATCCAGCTGAGGCCAAGAAGGACGGGACTGATGACAATGTTGAGGTAAGTGAAAATTATATAAGTTATGAACACATGTTGCACTCAATACAGATCTAACAACCATATCATGGTGTTCTATTGTAACAGAAAAAGAAGAAAACTAAAAAGGTTGTCGAGAAATACTGGGATTGGGAACTCACTAATGAGACACAACCTATATGGGTGAGTTTTCTTTATGTGATGTTTATTTAAGTTTTTGTAAGGATGTGCATCTCAAGGTCTTTTTTGCAGCTTCGAAACCCTAAGGAAGTTACAACAGAGGAGTATAATGAGTTCTACAAGAAGACATTCAATGAGTACTTGGAACCTTTGGCATCTTCACACTTTACAACAGAGGTGAAATGCGATATTTTGATTTCACTTATAGTTTTGCTTGTTGGCATAAAGCCATAAATATTGTAAATGTGGGTCCCATGTGAGCGAGATAACATTTTGACTTTTTTTTTTCAAATTGCAGGGTGAGGTCGAGTTCCGGTCAATTCTCTATGTTCCTGCTATTACTCCAATGGGGAAGGAAGACATTGTGAATCCAAAAACTAAGAATATTAGACTTTACGTCAAACGTGTCTTCATTTCAGATGACTTCGATGGAGAACTGGTAAGATTGGTCTCTTACGTATTTTGTTTGAGAAAACCTTTCTGGTTTTGACTTAATTTTTAACCGGTTAATAATATCTGTTATTTGATGTTGGATTAGTTTCCACGATACTTAAGCTTTGTCAAAGGTGTTGTCGACTCTAACGACCTTCCCTTGAACGTATCACGTGAAATTCTTCAAGAAAGCCGCATCGTAAGTACATCTGGCATTCCTTCTTATTTTAACAAGTTGTTTGGGGATACAGTAAATACTGATTTTAGTTTTTATACTTGAAAGGTGCGGATAATGAGGAAACGGTTGGTCCGGAAGGCATTTGACATGATTCTTGGCATATCCGTGAGTGAGAACCGAGAGGTAAAGCATCTTTTTTCTTATGGATTGAAATTCTTATCTTTAGTTTAATTATATGATTAATAAGAAAGAATAACCCTTTTTATGCTTTGCTTTAGGACTATGAGAAATTCTGGGAGAACTTCGGAAAGCATTTGAAATTGGGATGCATCGAAGACCGTGAAAATCACAAGCGTCTTGCTCCATTGCTTCGATTCTTTTCATCACAGAGTGAAGAAGAAATGATCAGTTTGGATGAATATGTTGAGAACATGAAACCTGACCAAAAAGATATCTACTATATCGCTGCTGACAGTGTCACAAGTGCCAAAAACACACCATTTTTGGAGAAATTATATGAGAAGGATCTTGAAGTACTAATTCCCTTCTTTTTATTTTTTATTTTTGCTGTTAGTAAAAACCGCTACTTAATAGTTACGGGTTTCTTTGCAGGTACTGTTCCTCGTTGATCCTATCGATGAAGTTGCTGTCACAAATCTTAAATCATACAAGGAAAAGAACTTTGTTGACATCAGCAAGGAAGACTTAGACATTGGTTAGTCTTTTAATTAAAATATGTTTTTTTATTCAGTAATGAGCAATAGCACAATTTTAACAACTGATGTCTTATTTTGCGTTGAAATTACTAGGTGACAAGAACGAGGAGAAGGAAAAAGAGATGAAGCAAGAATTCGGACATATTTGTGATTGGATGAAGAAACGATTGGGTGACAAAGTTGCGAGTGTCCAAATTTCAAACCGCCTTAAAACATCACCATGTGTTCTTGTATCTGGAAAGTTTGGTTGGTCTGCAAACATGGAGAGGTGATTTTTCTTCATAATCAAGTCTTATATAAAGACGTCTTTATTTTATTTTATTTTTTTGTTAATGTAGTTTTCTTGTAATTATTTAGGCTGATGAAAGCACAGACTGTTGGTGACTCATCTAGCTTGGACTTCATGAGAAGCAGAAGAGTGTTTGAGATCAATCCTGAACATCCAATTATCCAGACACTAAATGTATGATTTTATTTATTTATTTATTTATTTATTTTTGATACCACAAAACTACTGTTTGGATATTTAAATCTTTTATCTGTGCAAAAATGATGCAGGCTGCTTGCAAGAGCAATGGTGAAGATGAAGAAGCTCTTAGGGCTATTGATCTTCTGTATGATACTGCATTGATTTCTAGTGGTTTCACTGTGAGTCGTCTATCCTTCATGCCTATACTGCATTTATGTAGCGTGTTAAAAGCTAATGACGCCTGGAATTATTAATGACAAAAATTTATGGTATTTCGATTTGATGCAGCCTGAGAGTCCATCTCAGCTTGGTGGAAAGATTTATGAAATGATGAACATGGCTTTGTCAAACAAGTGGTCAACTGAACAACCAGCTTTCAACATGCACAGCTCACAGACACCAGAGGCAGAGATTGTGGCTGAACCACAACCAACCCTTGAAGCAGAGGTGGTCGAGCCGGTTGAAACCACTTCTCAGAAATGATGCCTGCAGATGGAGTCAAGTTGAAACCAGGGCTCAGAAATAATATGGCTAGAGGGGTTCTAGTTTATTAATGTTTTGGTTTTTAGCAGTTTGAAGGGGGAAAAGAACACGAATGTAGAGTTACAATACTACTTACCAGAAAGGGAATTTGATTTTGAATGTTGGTTATTATTGCATGAGCTAGATATATCTTATTCAAGTGTTATGTGGATTTATATGTTTAATTGGGTACCAAGTATACAAACAGATGATTTTTAACAAAATAGGAAGATAATTCTGTTTTTAAAAATTAATAAATAAATGGATTGTGGGTTCTGACCCAACATTTATCAGGTTACCAAAGCTTGAAAGTCCTGTTTCGGATCTTGTTCTAGGTCGTAAACGTTGAAGAAAGCAAACAACCTACTTATCCACCAAATTGACGTGCGGAATCCATCAATGAAGTGTGTAATTATGACGAGTAAACAAACGTAAAATCCAGCAGAGCAGCAACGTGTTTACAAGATTTGACAAAGCTCCAAATGACATGACCCTTTAAAATGGCGCATGACCGCTCTATTTATAGACATAGAACCAGCGCATGACCACTACAACGCATCTCTCATGCGCTGCACAAGACACATGCGGCATTACAAAACAAACACAAAACTCAAACTCAAACGTTACACAGCACTAAGACATGACAAATCAAATTGGCTAAGCAGTCCAATGTTTATCAAAGGTTTGTTTTATTGAAATATCTAGAATGCTAAAAAGGACAATAGGGCATACATAACATGTTTGAAAATTGAGAAGAATAAAGGTCAAATGATTTCTTTGGTTTGGTCCACTTGAACAGTTTATTACATATTAACAAAAGGTGGATAACATTAAGAAGAGAAAAAAACGAAAGATAATATTCATGCTGCAACGTGAGTATAGTACAACCCGTCAACGCATAAGGGGTATTAACTTAATTAGCAAATTTAAAAGGTAACTAATTCATAATAAGTAATTAGTACAAGTTTCTCACCAACATTTGAGTCATCTTAAAACCAAATTGCGCTACAGCCGCTCGAGATCTCACCTTGTGATCATCCCACTCGGTTCCAGCTACCTAAATTTCTCACCAATTGCCACCATCACTATGTGTTTCGATCTATACACTATTAGTGTTACACACTTAAATGACCAAAACGCCCTTCCGCTTCACCCTTCTTTTCCTCTTCTTCTCCATCCGCATCCGCTTGAAGAAGCTGTTCCGGTGTAGCAGCAGGGTCAAGATCCCAACACCCGTCTGGCAAGTTCAACCCTTGACCTTTTAGCAAACAAGCGGGAACCTGGTGCGAAAACCGAACCATTTCTTTTCTCGGAATTACACGAACCGCGCTCTTGTTAGGGTTTCTTTGATACACAGTCTTGTACCCTTCTAGCTTCGCCAAAGGTGTCACACACACCCCAACTTTTTCCGAATAATCATCGAGAATCTCCACCATTTCGTATTGTTGCATTGCTTTTTTCGACTTTTTATTCCGATACACAGCCCATATATCGCCTCGTTTCGGGTATATTTTAACCGACCCTCCTTTGCCAACATTCTCCCTTCCCAAAAGATGCGAAAAAATGTTGACTTGGTCAACAAACACAGAATGCGCAACCTTGAAACTTCCACACGATTTATTAACTCCAAATTCAGCGTCGGGTTTCGAGTTCAAGTAAGTGATATGAAGCTGAAACGGTTTCACCGAGATCACCTGGCGAACCACGCAATAGAGACGGGGCATCCCGTCTTCTTCATCATATATAGCCCATATTTGCTTCGGCTTAAACACTTCCTCAGTCCGATCAGTATCAAAATCATGGAAATCCGGATCGGGGACCGTTATCGCCATCAAACTACTTTTCTTGACCGTTTTCCCGTTCTTTTCAGCCTTCAAAGTCGAAGCCATTTTCATTTCTTTTAACTTCCCACGAATTACCGATCTAGCCTTTTCAATTAACAACTTTCTTGCATCAAAAGCGGGAGCAACCGAATACTGTCTCGTTAATACATCAACCCCGCCATTTCCATTTAGATTATTCAAATCCGAATACGGTTCAGTTCTTAAACCCATTTCCCCATTTTCGATCTTTCTTTTCTTAGGAGGCCGGCCCATTGGGCCCGTGTTCGATCTCACCTGGTGTTTCCCGTTCGACTTTTGCCTACTTGTGTTACCCGGTTTAGATGGTAAACCGTTAGGATCCAAAGTCGATGAACCAGAATAAGTATTCCACTGAAACGATACGGTCCCTGCGTACTCGTATCCTTGTGTAGGATGAACAACCGACGAGCCGTTGCCCGTAAAACATACTGACGTACTTGGTACATATGGACCCGTGTTATACGCATGGTTAGCATAACCGTTTTCAGACGTATACGACCATGGGGCGTAAGTAACGGGAGCCGCACCCGTTTCAACGGCTACAAAAACCCCACGACAGTTCTTACAAGAAAGTCGTTTATTCACATATTTTCTAAGATACTCGTACTGAACACGACACGATGTACACACAGTCCAAAACGTATCAAGTCTTGGAGAAGTCTCGGAACCCGAAACACCGGAAGTATTATAACCAGCAGCCGACAAGTGTTTATTTCTTTTCGCATCGTACGAGCTTCTTTTCACGTTATCAGATAACACAGCCCACGCTTCAGAGACGAGTTTGAACGCTTCATCGGCTCCAACGGTTTTGTTTTTGTCGGGATGAAGAAGAACGGCCATCTTTTTGTAACGTTTTTTCACTATTGATTTGTCTGCAGATGGATCCAGCCCGAGAACCGAATAGAAATCAACTTCTCGATTCATATTCGTCGTTGTTGCAGCAGCGTATATCTCGAATGTAGCGACCATTTGGGATATACCTTCCAATTGAGGGCATAAAGTTTGAGCCCGTAAAGCAAACTGCTTCGCACCCGTGAAATCTTTCATCAAAAATAGCTTCTCCGCAGTCTCTTTAGCCCTAAGAGCTTCTTCTATGTTCGGATCCATCTTTAACGTTCAACCCTACAAAAAATTACATCTAAATAATGCACAAAAATAGTATTCCAATTTCATAAAAAATCAAAAAATTCCCAAAAAAAATCAAAAAATTTCCCAACTTTAGCATAAAACTACAAATGCAGAGTAAGATTTCAAAGAAATTAGTGAAAAAAAAACATCCATTTAAGTCACATGCATATGGTAACTTGACTAACTTCAATCATCATCACCAACAGTTTGCAAAAATAACCAAATCAAACTAATAATCATTAACCCACAACAAATCTTCAACAAAACATGCTAATTACAAGCTTAATTACAAAACCCCCAAATTAACACAGCTACAATTTCAAGAAATTCAATTTAGGTCAACAAGTTTTCAACTTCAACTCAAATTAACAATCAAAACACAAAACCCAACTCAAATCCGAACATAATAATCAACAAAACAGTAAGATCTCAGCTCCGATCAGCTAAAAATGTAAGCTTTTGAAACTACGAAAACCCTAAATAAATAATAAAGTATTAATACATTATACGGTATAAAAACACAAAATTGAAATGAAACATACTTGAATCTGCATCCAACAGCAACGGAACAGCGACTAGATCTCAAATCCGTTTGTAGCTTTGCTTCAGATCTACGATCAACGAGGAGCTTAACTTTTGTAAATTTAGAAAAAGTGAAAATAAAAAATAAACTTAACCTTTAAATAAATAAATATACCTTGTAATTAATTATTTATACTAAAATAAATATATTAGGGTATTGGGTAGATTTGATAATTTAATTATTTAAAAGTTTTTATTATTTAAAACCTTTTAAATAAAAGCAAATGATGAGTTCCGGCAGTGGGCGGGAGGTATAGAATATTCCGATCGTATACACTAGTTGAAATATAGATTTATTTAGTAGTGTAAATATGTGAATAGTAGATGTTTTGATTTATAGAAGATTAAAGTTGTAATGTAGTGTTGTATTTTATACTTTTGAATTTGTATTTTGGTGATGTATAAATTAAAATTGGTGACGTATAAACCGCTTACTAAGTTTAGATATTGTGTATAGGTTTTTAGGAAATTGTTACTCGGTGATAATTAAGTTATGGCGTTATCTATAAGTGATTGGACTTTTGTAGAGGCTGTTGTTATTTAATAAGGCATCGTTATGGATTCCGTTGATATGAGTTAAAGGTAAATTTTTATTTCTATACCGTTACGATCTAGTAAGTTTGCATTTATATGATTGATCGTATTTTTTTCAATTTAAAGACGAGGAGGTTATAAGAAAAAATAAACTTACTTGTTTAGAAGTGCTAATAATTATTTTATTAGACAACATTGCTGGTAATGTTGATCTCAACTTGTTAAATTCTTAATACGAATACATTTTTTAAGATTTATGAATAGAACGTATACTTTTTTTCTAGCATGGAAATGAACTCATTTGTTTTATTAAAAATGTTAATAACAAGAAAATATACAATAAACTTAAATTCAAAAGTCTTGAAATACTATAAATAGAAATTTAAATTGGGAATAGGTCAAATAACATAAAAAATAATTTTCTGAAATACAAAAACATTGAAATAATAAAAGTAATGATCGGTCTATTTGTATGCTAAATTTAGATGGAGACTAGAACCTTCATATTCTCAAACCTAATTGTCACATTGTGTATCATGTGGAGTTTTTAATGGTAGGTTTTAAGAAGCTACAACTTTTCTGTATTATTTGAAGAGTTTCGTTTGAAAGCAAGAGTAGTTGTATATACTTTTTCTAGAAGTATATGGTATATGTGCACATAAAACATTAAAATACACATGTCACGTAAGTTGTATAACAAAAAAATACTTTTATATTTATTAAACGGTGTATTTAACTTTTCGTAGAAGTATATGGTATATGTGCACATATAAAACATTAAATACACATGTCATGTAAACTACACAATAAAAAATACTTTTATATTTAATAAATGGTGTACTGGTATATAAATTTACTGTTATAAAAGTTTACTAGTAAGAAGCTAAACCATAAAATATAATTGTAATATAATAGATGAAGAAAGAAAGGAATTACAAATGCAATCAAACGAATTCAATCTAAGTCTTTATACTCTTTCAAAATTATGCTTATAGCCAATTGATATATGTGATTTGATGACATGAATGCTTATCTTTATTTATATAAGAGTTTGTCCACAAAAATTTACAAGAACAATGAACATGCATGCTTTTTAACAAACAGATGATAATTATAATGGTGTACAAGATTTGAGTTGGTTGTTCTACTACTCGAATCAGCAAAAGAACATCTAGTTCCATATGTGATGATTGATGAACAACAATCATGTTCCTACGCCTGGTTGTAAGGTTTATTAGGGTATACGGGGCGTCTTCCGCGGAAGGCAAGCGGCGACTTGTCACCGGGCGGGAACACCGCCGCCAACCCCGGTGACCACCCGGTAAACTTAAACGGGGGAGTGTTCAGCGATAAGGTAAAAGAAGAGAGAGGGAGGGTTAATTGTGGGTCACACTCTCTTCCACCCGTTCACACTTTTATCTTTATTTTTTTAAATAAAAAATTGTTTGGGTGAAGTGGTGCCAATGTTTGAATGTAAAATAAAAAGTGGAGAGAAGAGTTTACATGACAGAGTAGGATTGACTGCGGTGGAGAGGAGACTACTCCAAAGGGTGGAACACGCTTTACACCCTTAAGCATCATTAAAGGGTTATTTTTCAAAGTAGACTAGCATTTGATATCAGGTATTGGTACCGAACCGGTACCACTTTTCCCGTTTTTCGGTACCGGTACCGGTACTCATTTTTCCCGTTTTTCGATACGGGTAACCACTTTTTCCGTTTTTCGGTACCGGTACTTTCGGTACTAAACGAGTACCGTGCTCATCCCTTACATGTGTTTCTTCTTGGTGGCCTAATTACATGTGTTTCTTCTTGGTGGCTTTATCGCTCTTATTTAATGAGACATTATCATTGATGTCGTTTATCAGTTAAAATTAAAATATTTATATCATACGATTACGATATCTTAAGTTTAGATTAATATGACAGCTGTTTAATGTAACAGGGGTTGGGACAGCTGTTTTGTGAAGCTTTCAAGGGGAGAGAGACTGTTGGACTTGGAGATTGTATTTTTACTTATTCAGATAAGGATGGTGGATCCTTTGGGTTTTGACTTTCATCATCAATAGATCTTATATAACCCAGCACACAGACATTTTTTTCTTAATCTACATACATTTTTAGGATATATGAATAGAACTTATACTTTCTTCTATATATTGGTATATAAAAAATGAACCCATTTGTATATAATAAGAGATGTTACAATATGCTTAAATTTAAATAAAAATTAAATTTTGATGAAATACAATAACATTGAAATAATAAAAAGTAATGATCGATCTATTTGTTTTTTTAATGACCAACAAATCAATTAGATACCATTAAAAAGTAATATTTTTCTACATCTCACACTTCTTAGACCTTATCAATAGTTTTGTTATTCATGAGATTTATTGGATATGACTGTTGTTGTACCACCAAAAAAGCTAGCAAGTTGTTAGACAGAGTATACCAAGCAAACAACAAAACAATCACTAACAAACAAAAATTAACACAAAGGCAAAAACTAATTAAAACATCTTAGATTGAAAGACCTCCACTGATCCTAAGTGAGAGAAGTATAGGATTCCTCACCCACAAATAGTCCATGGCTTTTACCTCCTCAACAACCTTATTTAAACAAACCGACCCTTAGTTGAAAACTTTATTATCAGCCGCATAGAGGGGTGGATGTCTGCACCATTAGTCGATAACCTGCCAAACCATCTGGGCAAACCCACACGAGAGTAGCAAATGCTTCATCCACTTCTCTAAAAAATACACCAAATTGATTAAACATTAATTTCCACCTCTAGAGAGAAATCCTGGTTGACAATCTATTCAATTGGACCCTCCAAGCATGATCCCCACCTTTTTTTGGCACCCAATTATTCAAATCATAAGATAAGATACATGAATGCATGTTGCATATCTAACAAATCTATACACATATATGTTATATTGTACTCAACATAACTTTAAACTAGATATTTATGAGAATATTACTGGCACACAATACTGATTTTATCATGCATGTGTTTATATGTTTTTCTCTACCGTTTTATACTCTTCAAATACATATAATAAAAATTGTCAAACGAAATTGTACGAGGGTGTGAAAATAGTTCTAGTTAGCATGCAGTCATTGGATTCACATAATGGAGTGTTTGATAAAATGCCTCACTAATCTTATAAACGTTTTGTAATTTTACTTCAAAAAAATTTTAAGCAATTGAAATGTTATACTCAAAGTTGTTGTTCAAATCCCGATTTAGTTATTAAATAAATTTACTTATAACCAACCCATATATGTGATTTGGTGAGGGATGATCTTTATTTACTAGAAATGATGAATTCACATGCTTTTTAACAAACCGATCTCAATCATAATGGTGTACAAGAGTTGATTTGGTTGTTCTGCTACCAAAAGTAATAAAAAACCAATGACTTGTTCCATATGTGATGAACCACGACACGGATGTTCCTACACCCCTTATTGTTGAAAGATTTATTAGCCGACATTAAAGGTTTATTCAAAATTGTGAATATCACAGCATATGCAATTATTGATTCGTGTAAAGTAGTCATTCTCCGGTAGGTTTACGCTTGAAGATGATTATGTGACTTCGACTCCCATATATATCTTTGTGGGGTATAATGATCGTTTCTTGATGATACACATTCTATTAAGTTGATAAGCAATCGAGATGTACATGTGTAATGACTATTCAAATGTCTTCCCACACTACAAGTAAGCAAAAGTTGCTACCAAACTTGTTGTATGAAACTGTTTTTAAAGTTAACCATAAAGATATAAATAACATTAATGTTCTCTTTATCATTTGTTTTTAAGAAAACCCAAAAAATATTATAACAATACTATATAACTTTTATTTACTTTTGAAATATTTGGAGTTAAATTTTTAAGTAACCAGTGTTATTATAATCCTATGAAGAAAAAAAAGGCAAATTAAAAGGTTAAATAGTTAAAATTCTTAAGAAAAAGAGAAAAACACATATTAAATAACATCTTGGTGTTGGTTCTATAGTAGCTAATATAGTCTTCAATTATAAAAAAATGCTACAAAGAATCAAGAAATTAAGATTTAAGTTTCAATTGCTAATGACATGTCAAAAGAATAAAATGTGATGTAGAGATCACAAACCTGTGACTATTGACGTGGACGTATATAGATAGCATCTAACACAATGAAAATCGGTTGTTGAATTGGTGATTCAGTAGTGTGATTTGATGAAACGCCCTCACACGTAATAACTTAAAAACGACGCAGCGGAAAAAGAGCCTTAAAAATTTCTTTCTCTATTAGACACATTTCTTACATGAAGACTCATATACGGAATGTCAAACATTAACTAAAAGAAATATACAACATTCTTTTTCAATTAACACTTTAAGGCGTTACATAATTAAAGCTATGTGACCGTTCTTTTCCGTACAATCCTTGTTCTCGACTCGATCTATGTCTGCTTTTCTTCGTTTGTGGTAGAAGAAATCTGTGTAGTACCTGTGGACATCACATACAACTTAACCATTAGTCGTTAACAATATCATACGACATTATTCTCATGTAATTTAATATCAAATTTAATTCAACTATCCTCTCGTATTTTCTCGTTCCGAGTTCGACTTCGATACCTCATGAACCCGATGTTCTTTTACCTGCATTACATTTAACTTCAAGGCACACCATTAGCAAACGTCAATGCCCAAACATAATGAAACCATTCCTTCATACATTTATAACATCTCGCATTTATATATGTATGCTAATTCCTATGTGCATTCATAGCATATTACATCCATACATGCATACATTCATAAATCATACATGTACACATACATATATACGCACACATTCGTACACGCACACACACATACGTACAAGCTCTTACATACCACTTACATTCCCATATAATTTTACTAACATATCCTAGTCACAACCATCCATATAAATAAGTCCCATACGTACAAACTTACGTGCATGTTCATTTCTATTCATGCTTACCTATGGATTCCGTCACTAACATGTAGGTAGATCTATACACATACATATCTCCAAACTTAATTCTTTCCCACACATACTTTGAGTGAACGTTCATGCTCATGAGTGAACATTTCAACTGTTGAGTGAACATTCTTGCTGAGGAGTGAACGTTCCAACTGTTGAGTGAACATTCTTGCTGACGAGTGAACGTTCCAACTGTTGAGTGAACATTCTTGCTGACGAGTGAACGTTCCAACTGTTGAGTGAACATTCTTGCTGACGAGTAAATGTTCCAACTGTTGAATGAACATTCTTGTTGACGAGTGAACGTTCCAACTGTTGAGTGAACATTCTTGCTAATGAGCGAACGTTCCAACTGTTGAATGAACATTCTTGCTGAAACGAACTACAAAGAAAACAAGGTTTGCCAGCTAACTGGCTCCCGCGGGGCACGACAGCCCCTGCCCCGGGCGGTCGCGGGGCGCGACATCTGGCGCGTTGCTCGACGGTGAAAATGAATTGCTGTCGCGTAGCGTGACAACCCTATTTCGACAGAATACTTCCCTTTGCTGCTGCATAAAGTGCCCAGCTATGTTTTCAACCAAAACTCAACTTGAAACTTACATAACTTTTGAGCTAAGCGTCCGTTTTGTGTAATTCTAGTTTCTGCGCGTCCGTAATTTAATTACGGATTTTTTTGTAACACCCCGTGTTTTCGAATGTCAAAGTCAAAGTCAAAGTCAACTTTGACTTTCTTTGACTGTAAATAGTCTATTTTCAGTTTTATTTGTATTATGTGGAGTAAGTGTTGTAATCAGGAAGAATCGAAGTAATCGAATGTTTACCAACGCGAACCGATTTACGACTGTGAATAGTAGGAAGTAACAATGCGATAAAGTTAACTAATATATAATCAAACCGATCTAACTATCATCGAAATCGAATCTCAAATTACGCGAATTTTGGTTGTTATACGTGTGTGTGTGCCTTATGTGTTATCTGTGCGTGTTTACCTTATGTTTTGTGCTTTGTGCGGTGATCAATCGAAACTCGAATCGAAACTCAAAACTCAAATCGAATACAATCGAACTTGAACTACGACGAATGGTAACATTGGGATAAGGTGAATTATAGGTGATTGTATGTTAGATATAGTAGTTGACACTGAAAGTAATTTGAATAGGAAACTCTATCGTACTCGCTCGAAACCGAAATATCGAAAATCGTCGCCCGAAACCTCGAACCAGGCTGTTGATCGATCAGGCTATCCACCGATTGAACAGCCCAGCCGATCGAACAGGCTGTTCGATCGAGCAGGCTGTCCGATCGGGGAAGCCTGGCCGATCGGCCAGCCCTTTCCTCTTTTGGAGCCTATAAATAGGGCTGTCATTGTCACTCTTTACCACTTTTGGAAAGTTCTGACCGACCAGCTCGTGCTCCTCATCTTTTCTCAGATTTCTTCCGATTTCGGTAAGTTTTCATCCTAAATCTTGTACTTTCTTGATCAAAACATGCTCCTACACCTTTCTATCTTTCAAATCTTGATTTCTAACCGTGAAATCATCAAGATCTAAGCATTCTAGGATGATGTCATCATGGTGTTCTTCAAGAACATCATGTTTTGACCTCAATCCACCATGAATAGCTCGGATCTAACCGATTTCCACGTAAACAAGTCAAGATCTATCAGAGATCTAAACATTTACATGATGTAAAGGATTGAAAGGAGGATTTCCAACTTTCTTTCAACTCTTTTACACTCAATGCCTTCAAACTGGTAGAAACGGAGCTTGAGCTAACCCACTAATCATTTCGATGGTTGTGTGATTCAAGATTCGGGTTCTATCTACGAGGTTTACCGACTTCGGGTTAAACGTTAAACTGACGTTCCGAACCGTTCACCGGCCGGACTTGGGTGATTCCTGTCCGAGCAGGAGAAACAAGTAAGAACGAAAGTGTCATAGTTCAACTCGTTGTCAAACTACCTCAATATAACGTCAAATAATCAGAACAGCCAAGTGTTAGACGAACAGGCCGACCAGGTCAGGATTCTGACCGAACGGTTAGGCTGTTCGAACGAACAACCCAACCGATCGGACATGTCAGCCGATCGACCAGGCCAGCCGATCGGCTAGCATGTGGCCCCACACTTTTGACAAACTCATGAGGTATGGTATTGAACGAAGTAATGACCGATCGAACGAGCTGTTTGGTAGCATTACTCATCGGATCATGAGATACTATGCTTCAATACTTAATCGATTTTTTAACTCGTTCGACGCATTCGGGTGCCACCCGATCGAACATGCTATCAGAACGAACAGGTTGTTCGATCGAATACGCTGCTCGATCGAGTGACAACCTGCTGAGGACTACTACTGAAGTTCCTAACCGATCGGTTAAGCCGACCGATCGAATAGACCGTTCGATCGATCGACCTGAAAGGTAAGTACACTTCAGTGTTCTCAAATGCTACAACAAAAACTTCAAAAGTTCAAACCATCATACACAAACACATCCTACTCAAAGGAAGAAACAATCCACTCGAACAGTCCAACCGATCGAGCCTACCGGCCGATCGAGCAGGCTGTCCGAACGGATTGTCCAGCCGAATGAACAACCCACTCGATCGAACCTGTCGTTCGATCGACCAGGCTGTTCGACCCACTTAGACTTGTTTCCATTCTACATGTATTCATCGTTATGCTATGGAACTGTTCAGGCTAACCCTACTCTCAAGCGCTCCCTTCAATCCATCAATCAACCGCTGTGAGTATACTCGATCCCTTTTTGCTTTTAGCACTTTTGGGTGTTACATACGTTACTTATCAAAATCACCATCGAACACACTACGCAAATATTTGAACGCTAACCAATTTGCATGTATTACGTGACTAAATGAATGCTTGTTGATTGTGTTTACACGTGGAATGCTGTCTACCTGGCTTAACGACGTAGTACTATAGTTTGGACTCAGCACCCGTTCACACGGGGTTTGTTAAGGACAATTACTTGCATTGATTACGGTGGTAATCATGTATTGCGAACCGTCTCGGACGGTCAACCCGCAGTCATTGGTATCGATAGATCCATGTCGATAATTAACATGCTTCGTTTTCCTCTGTGTACGTGCTGGTTATGCGTAAACTATTCGAACTCTATATGCTATTATCAAACTTGTATGCTCACCTTTACATTTATGTATTGACTGTATTTTAACGTATGTGGCAGGTGTTTAAAATGTTTGCTTGCTAGGAAATCGAGGCTAGAATAAAGCTCTAGAGGCCCCCAACAAATAGTTGTCTGTCAGGAAAAAGCAACTAGAGCATAGTTGTCTGTAGATCTTGTTAGGCTGGGTCTTTAGGAGCATTTGAACAATATTTAGTTTTGTTATGCTTAAATCTGAGTTGTCGGAATAGAATTTCTTGTTTGGATATTATCTGTAATAATGTACTTGTTTATTCGGGACACGGTATGGGACGTATCTTTAATTGGATTATATAAATAGTTGTTATGGAAACTTCTGAACAATCTGTTTCGCTCAGCGCCATGCCCCGATGATTCCGCCATCGGTTGGGATGTGACATGTTTACCATCCTAAATCACATCAAAAGCTGAATTATAAGAAAAAAGGCTTAAAGATCCTTCATGCCATTATTCGACCCGTTCGATTCCACTATTTTATTTCCGACGTAACTAGCTACTTTCAGCCCCGACAATCAATCCTACCTTAGCATTTTCATTTATTAATTAATCATACATGACCTTCTCACATTTATAAGCATTAAATAACTCCCTAAACATACTAATAAGTGAGTCGGAATTCACTTACCTTAAGCGTGCGTATTAGAGCTTACTTCCTTCCTCATCTCGCCGCGCTAGCCCTCCATGCTTGAGTCAATTGATACGATTCCTTTCCTTACATGTCATCACGTTCGTATCAAAGTTAGCATATATGATCATAGATACAAACATTCATTTCCTTTTATTTACACATTATTTGACTTCCATTAGTCACATTTTCGCATACACGAGACACATATCAATAGTTACCTTATTCAAATCTCACGCAATCCGATTACCATCATACATAGCACACAAATCATCTAGTACATGACACACTAATTCTCTACTCTAACATTTGTGTTCAAAAGCCCATCCATTACATTCATACACTGTTGACTTTCAAAAGTCAACGATCTAACTTACATGTATACCTTCAAATTGTTATTCTTAATAAGGTAGACCATAGTAATAACATCATGTGCATTTCATACTTATGTGGTGATGCACATACCACATGGTCACCTAGTTATATCCACATATAATCACATAGTAAATCCTACATATGCGAATTCGTCATGATCCTACCAATTGACCAACGCATTCTAAATTAACCCATTTACATAACTCCACCTTCTTTACTCGCTAGTGAGTTCACACGCTTAATATTTTGTACATGCTTATTTACTAGTTATGATCAAACGCCTAATCCCATATACGGTGTGCATCACACCCTCAAAGCATGTAGTACAACTTTCTAATGCAAGTATCTTACCGTATCATCTTATCACACTAATTTCCCACTTGTAATCCATCTAAAACACATTCCTTTTGCAAACCTATTATCCATTACATCATTATCACATTCTACATATAATTATCCATTGCTAGCATACAAATTTCACTTATCATTTTCACCTAAGCATTTTATCGAACACTTGGTGTGCATACCACTTTCTAAGCATAATGTACAAGTGTTTTGAGCATGTTTTTCCCAGCTTCATCTCATGAACCACCACATTCAAACAAGACCTCATAATCATCAATTTCACATCAAGTTTGTCTATCAAAATCTATCATATAATACCTTGCTCATCACAAAATCACAATATAACATCTACAATTTCTTCATGATCATCCTCTTCACACTCATGCATGGGTTTCATTCTAATTCATCCAAATAACTAAAATTTAACCATGATTCAACTTCAACATATTAGCATTAACAAGTATTCATTCTAATTTCAACCAATTTCACGGATCTAAGTTTTAGAACATACCTCATGATCCCCTTGTGAAGGTGATCATTAATCCATGCTCGGTTATGAATTTAAGCTTCATCTAGCCTTTCAATTTGATGATCTTTCTTGATTAGGGTTTGGCTTTTTAGAGCTCCTGAACATTCACGAACACAAGTGTGTGTTTGTGTGTGTGTTGATTTCTTTTAAGTTGATAATTCAACTTTCATTTTATCCCAGTTTAGTCCCTCGTGTTTGCCACTAAAACATATTTGACACAACTTTTGTCATTTAATATTTTTTACCACACACTTAACTAGGTTAAATAGCCTAGTTATTTATTTCATGCTATGTCATATAGGAACATACGGCAAATATAAACATTCGGGTTTTGGGGTATTACATTTGAGTGAATCTTTGAGTCTGAAGTCCTCTTATGTTGTTAGATTGTTAGAGGAAGAAAGAAATTAAAGGTAAAGTTGTAGATGTAGACACAAAAGAGACACGTGGTTTCCAAATAGCATTGTACAAACAATATTACTCAATATACAACATACAATAGCTCAAAAGATAGGTTATGAATAGAGTACAACCATAATAACCATAATAAGCACAGTTATTGTCACACCCCCAAAACACCACATGCAGAAACACCGCGGGATGTGTGACGTACCAGGATCCAACCACTAATCACATTGAACTAATATAAGCATTTAAATAAAACATTCCATTCATCTCATAATTTAGTTCTAAGTCAGAAGTTGAAATCAAAGTAAACGTTCAGCGGAAGCATAAAGTATAATCGTTAATCAACTGTATCAAAACAAGTGTTCACAACCAATGAAATATGTATCCAAGAGTCTCGACCCATGACCACTCTAGCATTCCCAGATAGCAAGTCCATAACCAAGAATCTAACGACCTGCAAGCATGCAGACAAGTGTGTCAGACGACGCTGGTGAGTTCAAAGTTTGTTAACACGTTTTAGTTACCAGATATGAGTATAAAACATTTCAGAGATTAGATGTTGTTATTAGCTCGATTACCACAGATGGCTCCAGATTATTTGCCCAAACCCCAATGCTCTATCACACATTGGTCAAGTGGTTAAGGTAATTAGTTCACGACCGTCCTCCCCGGTACGGTGTGAGGGTGCCAAACCTAATAGCGCTATTAACTAATAACCCCGTTGCCTCCCCGGCAACCAATCGGTATATGATAAGACTTAATGATAGAAATGAGTGTAATAACCAACATCCCAGGTTTAACATTCCAGTCAAACCCAATACCCGACATTCCTCCCTAGAACGTTACCCGATATCCCTCCCCGAGATGCATGCTTGAAAAAGGCAGTGAACTCACCTTGGATTTGCTTGGTATTTATCAAATTACCCGTTCCAGTTAATCAACCAACCCTACCATGGTTAACAATATTATCGGTTTCGTACTCATCCAAGTCACGTAATTTTCACAATTTGCATTCGTATTATGGATCTCATATATCACCCAGCAGTTACTCATACAAGTCCACACTCATGTACTTGACACTTAATAGCATTTAACAGATGGATTTGTTATTCACATAAGTTAGTTCACGTTCCTTATTTCTCACTAAGGTTGTTAACATGCAACAGATGTAATCGTATGACAAACACATTCATCATTATATGCACCATGAACTAGTTAAACTCTATGTTCTATGAACACTGTTCTGTTTGTTCAATCCACGGCGAAAGACCCTAATGACGAAAGACTATTCTTCACCGAGAATGCAGGTGACGAAAGACCTTAGTGTTTCGTCGAAGTCTGGTCGAGAAAGACCATGTTCTTCGTCGAGATGTCTTTCGTCGCTGCACATAACAATCAGTAACAGTTTCTCCTTAATCTCAGCCGCCACATACGCTAACACTTTGACAGTTTCACGTATCATCATACAATTACCAAACGACTTCCTATTAACACCAGTTCATAGAACAAAATCAGCAAACCACATAATGAATGTAAACTTATACAGATCATCGAACCTTTATCATACACATTCTAATTCCTCAGATTCAGTACCAAGATATCAAAACCCCTTTTTAACGACTAACCCTACTCATAGTCTCACTGTTCCAAATCTAATCAGTTTGTTATTGCAAGTCATTTATCAAAACCTTGTTATCATGCAACCCTAAAATGAATATCATTCGTATCGAAATACTAACTAAGCATTAGATCATGCGTTGGTTCCACGATAAACACATCAAGCACACATGAACAGGAATCACATAGAGGTTTATACAATCATGAAAGTGTTACTAACCACACGATGATTGTACATAAGGAAAGATCGATTGAGGCTCCCAAGCAATGAGAACGGTTGCCGTCTAACAGAGGGAGAACATTAGGGTTTGTGTTTACGGTTACGATTATAAGAGGTTTTATAATCTGAGCGGTATGGGCCTCAAGTGGACCTGGGCCGAAGGTCTTGACGAAAGACCTTCTTCGTCGTGTTGGGTGACGACGAAAGTCCTGAGTTTCGTCGAGTATAGCAATGACGAAGGACCTATGTTTCATCGAACTTAATTTCGGCGAAAAACCATTTTCGTCGAGGGTTCATGACAAGAGTCTTAGTTATAAAACATGCACAATTAAATCCAATAACTATCAAGACTCTAGTCTTTCAAACAGTTACACGTTACATAACATAAAACAAATTACCAAAACAGAATTGCGACATAAGTGATATATAAATGAAAGAACTTGAAATCTCGGGTTGTCACAGTTATGTTGTAAATTATATAATTATATAATATATAATATAATGCCACATACTCTCATATAATTATTTTTTCTTTTTGATGGCATTTTAGTAATTGATTCATATTTGAGTGGTATTTGTAACCATAAAACAAGACAAAATATTATTTATTTTTTTGGGTTTTAACCACAAAAGTTGTTGTTCTTCCACTTTTGCCCTCTCAAATTTGTTAGTTTTTTTTAAACCTATTTAATTTAATCCTTACCCCTTTATCTAATAAATTTATATTTAACAAATTAAATCGCTTTACAACACAGCCCCCGAACTTTAATAAAGTTACCACTTTAAGTTTTAAACCAATTTTCCATTACGACGTCATCATTTTTTTTACATGTTTTATCTTTTTGTATTCAAATAATTTGAGTAGCGCACATTAGTTAGTTTTATCTACGATTCGACATTAATTTTCGTTATTTTTAAAACCCGCCAGTTGTTTTAAACGTTTTTAAACCGTTCGACACCATGTAAAAGTATATCGTTTTTACGTGTTTTTTTCTCCACGCTTAAACCAACCCGTTATATGATATACTAAAAAAGCAACCTTTGGGTAGTTGTTTGTTCGAAGGATGTTGGGATCTTGGGGCCATCAAGATTGTGTTTGTTTGCATAAAACGAATAAGTGCAGCGGAAATGAGTAGCAAACTTTGTAAACATAATCAAAGGAAAGTATAGATTGATAAACAATTGCTATTTCATTGAGTCAAAAGATTTACAATAGAAAGCAAATGATTACAGCAAGCTTACAATCTAAACTCCCCCTCAGCCTGATACACCAGAGTTGGTTGCACAAGATGAAAGGATTGAATTGAGGAGAAAAACTCACTCAAAACGATCAAGTATAACAGTACAGAATACTGTCATATTTATAGGCAAACCAAACTACTGATTTACCTCAGCTGACGTCACCATGATAGTGACATCTAACGACCTAACAAACTACAAATACTGTTCTATACAAACTACTGACATGTAACATCTGATAAGTAGTAAAAAGAAAAACTAAGGAAAACTACTGCTTCACGTTCCACTGTTGTAGCCTGAGCACAGATGTTGAATCTTCAGTGCATTCTTCAAAGGTGATCAGTTTTGAGAGAGCAGTGCTTGAGTCTTCAGCAGTACTTAGGAAACAGCAGTAGATAGAGCATCAGTGTTTGTCTTCAGCAGTCGTTGGATAATCATCAGAGTTTGGTTTATCAGTTGTTGTAGTTGAGCAGCACTTAAGATCCATCAGCTGTTAGATAACTACTGTCAAGGGGAGAGCATAGGATAAACTTCTGCTTATTGATGGTCCACTAATGAGATCCGGTTTTGGCTTTACATTATTTGTTCCTCTGTTAGGGTTCAATCTCAACAATCTCCCCCTGGAACAGATAATGCCAAAACCCTTCCTTATTCAGGACCTTTATTACTCATCAAGAGTGCCTTAGCTTGTTCTTTGAATACGGCTTCAAATTCCTTTGCACTCTGGTCATCCTCATCCCTGCACAGTGAAATTTCAAGGAGATCCTGCAAATCTTCAACACTTAGGCCAAGTGCTTCTTTCCTTGATATATACTTCACCTCACCATTGGCTCTGACCAAGGTCAATACGTGGGTCTTTTGATCAGTCATCCACTTTAGTATTTTTAAGCCTAATGGGTTTCTTGGGAGAGATTTATTTTCAGATGAGTTGAGGGATGATGGCCTTGAAAACACATGCAAACTTTCAGACATTCTTTTGAAAGCTTCTTCAATGACTTTGTTTGCTGCAGCTATGTCTTCTGTAGTTTCTTGTCCAGTAAGCTCTTGTTTTTCCTTTTCTATCATGCCTGTTGCAGTGTTTGGGGATGCAGGACTGTTTAATACCTTCTTAAAAAGGTTTTGAATTCTTGCTGAGCTATCTTCTTTTAGACCCATTTTCATGATGGTATCTTTGAGATACTCTGCTTCCTTTTCTTTGACCTCCTTGTCAGACAGCTGTTTACCTTCTTCTTGGTTTGTCACCAGAGTAAGGTTGTCTGCTGATTTTAGCATTGTTTTGAGGCTTTCAATTTGTTGTTCCAGCTTCACCATTTGTTCTCTCTTCTTCCTTTTCTTCAGCCTCTCATAGGCTTCATCAGTTTGCTGCCTAGACCATTTTGATATGGCTTCAGCAGTGTCCACCTTAGCATCCACTAGCTCCTTTTTCTTTCCTTTATATTCAGTAGTGAGGTCAGCAATGTGCTTTTTGTATTTACTCCAGTTTGGAGCATTCTTTTTCTTTGAAGGATTATTTTTGATTCTTTGGATCCTTTCAGCCTCATGCTTTAAAGCTACTAAAGGCCATTCTTTAAACTGTTGTTCTTCAGCAGGATAGAACTTTTCTTTCATGATGAAGGCTAGAAGTTGTTCTCCCAACTTCTTCTTCTGATCAGCCTTTTCTTTGTCTAGCTCTTGTGCAAATTCTTCCATCTGCTTAACCTTTGCAAGGTAGAACTTCAGTCCATTAGCAATGCCTTCTTCGCTTAACTTTTCTTTTTCACTGTCAACCTTAGCTTTTACTTTAGCTTGCCTTGCCTTTATCTTGAGATAATCATTAATATCTTCTGGTGCTATGTAGCCTATGAGTGAAGAGAATTTTCTTTTTGAGAGATCTTCTTCTGTATAAAATTGCTTCATCTCATTTTTAATGGCTTCAAGTTCCAGTGGATACTGTGCAGCATTTGGATCATGTATCCCTTCATTGGCAGTGATTGGCTTTCTTTTTCTACTAAAGAGCTTAGGTTGAGATATAGGAAAGGATAGAGCAGTGGTGGATGGTTGACTAACAACTGTTGAAACAACTGGTGTCTCAACTGCTGTTGTCATTACAACTGTTGATGTGTCAGCAGATGTCTTCTGCTTTTGAGCAGGGGATAGAGGATGTGATGGTGGTGGTGACTCATCATCAGGAATGAAAACCCTTCTCCTTTTTAATGGAGGGGAGGCTGGTGATGTATTGGGTGGATCAGTGGTTTGTGACTGTGACTGACTGACAGTAGTTGAAACAACTGGTGTTTCAACCACTGTTGTCATTACAACAGATGTTGTAACATCTGCTGTCTTCTGCTTTATGGCAGGAGGCAGTGGTGGTGATATGATTGTAGATGATGATAGTGGTGGTTTTTGTGTTATAAACACAGATGATGATAGTGGTGGAGCAGTAGTTGTGGTGGTGTGTGTTGAAACAGTAGTTGTGTGTGTTGGAGGTGTGTGTGTTGATGAGATGGCAGCTGTTTGGCTACTGACAGCAGTTTTTGTAACTGCTGTTGTATCAGCTGTTGAAGTTTTTGAGGTTTTGGGTTTTTCTGGTTCACTGTATATCCCATCTTCTATACCTTTCTTTTCAGCTTGGTTTTCTCCCCCTTTTTGGCATTATCTGCCAGGGGTGTATCCATGAAGAAAATGGTAGATGGACCTTTCTCACTCTGAGCAGTCTTTTGTATGCTAGCTTTTATAGCCTTGATGTCTGCTTGAGTGTCTTTGAACCGAGATTCCACCATGTTGGTCAGCATTTGTACTTGATTAGCATGCTTTTTAGCAGCCATTTGTTGCTGTTGTTCAAGCATGGGCTGGAAGATATTCCAAAGCTCATTTGCAGCAAATGCTTGTGGAACAGGTGCTTGAGCAGGAGGAACAGTTGATTGGGCTTTTTGAGCTTCTAACAGCTGCTGCACCGTATCTTTTATCTCGGCAACAGAAGATTCTAGATTTTCAACTCTGGCCGTCAATTCATTGTATTTTGAATCATCACCTGAATTAACAGGATCATCTGAATCCCCACCAGCAGTGGTTGTATTAATGTGTGACTTAGGAGCTGTGGCCCAAAAGTCATCCATTGATGCCCCTTTTTCTTGGTACTGGGGACTTCTTTCTTCAGCACTCGATAATCCTTTGATGTTACTAGCAGTTAAAGATAACTTACTGGTGGTTACCGATGTTGCTATTGAAGAAATTGCCTTCAAGGGAGTCTTAGTAATGTAACAACTGTCCAACTGAAGATCTGTTGATCCATCAGTTGTAGTTGTTGCTCCACTTGAACTACCACCGAGAGTTACTTGTAACTCAGGGGGTGTAACCTCCTCAGCTGTTGCTGGGTTAGCAGAGGCATGAGCATCAGACCCAGTCACTTGTGGAGGTATGCTCTCAGTAATAGGTGACAGAGAGGAACTGGTTTGTGTCTGTGCCATATCAACTGCATGCAACAGGGGTATTATTGATTGTGGTAATATGATTGGTGAGGGTATGGGTGTTGAAAGAGACATGTCCTTGGGATCAGGACTGTGGAAGATGGATCCGAGTGGATACAGAGCTTCATAATTTGGTGTCCCTGTGCTTACAACCTGATCCTTTTGTGAGGATGCAGGAGGAGTTTTAGGCTGGGGTTGAGATCTTTCTTCCATTTGCTGTGAGGAATTAGCAGCAGTGGTTTCTTGTGACTTTTGTGTTGTCACTGGCATTGACTCTAGGATCTCATCTTCCAGAGTTGCCTTTGGTGTGTGTCACACCCCAACCGATGGCGGAATCATCGGGGCGCGGCACTGAGCGAAACAGATTGTCCAGAAGTTTTCCACAACAACTATTATATAGATTCAGTTTAAATGACACGTCCCATACCGTGTCCCAAATAAATAACAAGTTATCACAGAAAGCAACAAGACAAGTAATTCCATTCCGACAACTCAGATTTAATTATTACAGACAAAGGTTTATTGTTTCTAGACTCCCTAGCCTTGAATTCATCACCATACACCTAAGCATTCTAGCAGCTTAAACACCTGTCACATACGTTAAAATAAAGTCAATACATAAAATGTAAAGGTGAGCATACAAGTTTGATAATAGCATATAGAGTTTAAATAGTTTACGCATAACCAACACGTACTCAGAGGGCAATGATGCATGTAAATTATCGACATGGACCTATCAATACCAGTGACTGCGGGTTGACTGTCCGAGACAGTTCGCAATACATGATCACCACCGTAAATCACGCAAGTAGATTGTCCTTAACAACCCCCGTGTGAACGGGTGCTGAGTCCAAACTATAGTACTACGTTGCTAAGGCAGGTAGACAGCTTTCCACGTGTAAACATAATAACAAGCATACATTTCATCACGTAATACATGCAATCGGTTAGCGTTTAATTAGTTTGAATAGTGTGTTCGTTGTGATTTTGATAAGTACGTATGTAACACCCAAAAGTGCTAAAAGCCAAAAGGGATCGAGTATACTCATAGTGATTGATTGTGGATTAAAGGGAGCGCTGAGAGTAAGATTAGCCTGAATAGTTCGATAGCATAACGATAAGTAACGCGGAAAAGTAAACAAGTATGGATGGATCGAATGGGCTGGTCGATAGAACGGCAGGTTCGATCGGACGGCCTGTTCGATCGGCTGGTATATCCGATTGGACAGTCCTGTTCGATCGACCGGTTGGCTCGATCGGCTGGACCATTCGAGTGGATTGTTTCTTCCTCTGGTGTGTTTGTGTTAGAGGATTTGAACTTTTGAAGTTTTTGTTGCAGTATTAGAGAACACTGAAGTGTTCCTACCTTTCAAGTCGGTCGATCGAGCGGTTCGCTCGATCGGCTAGCTCACTTGATCGGCAAGCTTACTCGATCGGCTAGGAGTTTCAGGATTAGTCCTCAACTGAATGTCACTCGATCGAATAGTCTGTTCGATCGGCTGGCATTCCCTACTATGAACAAGTGGTGAAAACGATTAAGTGTTGAAGCATAGTATCTCATGATCCGAACAGTAATGTTTACCAATCGAGTGACACGTTCGATCGAACACTACTTCGTCAATACTATACCTCATGAAATTTTGAAAGTGTGGGACCCTGTGCTAGCCGATCGGCTGGCCCGGTCGATCGGCTGGCCTGTCCGATTGGCTGGGCTGTTCGAACGGCCTAGCCGTTCGGCCAGCATTTCTGACCTGGTCGGCCTTTCGTCTAACACTTGGCTGTCTGTTTATTTGTCATTCTTTCAAGGCAACTTGACAACGTGTTGAACTTTGATAACCTCCGTTCCTACTTGTTTCCTTGGCTCGAACATGAATCACCCAAGTCCGGCTGGTGAACGGTTCGGAACGTCGGTTTAGAGTTTAACCGATTTCGGGTTACCCTTGTATATAGAATCCGGATCTGGAACCTTCTAATCTATTTGAATGATTAGTTAGCCGGTTCAAGCTCCGTTTCTACCGGTTTGAAAGCATTGAGCGTAAAAGAGCTGAAAGAAAGTTGGAAATCCTCCCTTCAATCTTTCACCTCATGAAAATGTTTAGATCTATGATGGATCTTAACTTGTTTATGTGGAAATCGGTTAGATCTAAGCTAATCATAGTGGAATGAGGCCGAAACATGATATTCTTCAAGAACACCATGATGACGTCACCCAAGAACACTTAGATCTTGGTGATTTCACGGTTAAAATCCAAGTTTTGAAAGATAGAAAGGTGTAGAATCAAGTGATGATTAAGAACGTACAAGAATTAGAGTGAAAACTTACCGGGATTGAGAGAAATCTGAGAAAAGGTGAAGAATAGGAGCTGGCCGGTCAGAACTTTCCAAAAGTGGAAATGAAGACAAGGACAACCCTATTTATAGGCTTCCAAAAGAGGAAAGTGGCAGCCGATCGGCTGGGAGCTCCGATCGAGTGGGCTGCGCGATCGGCTGGCCTGTTCGATCAGGATGCTTCCTGTTCGATCCGCCACACACTTTGAGCATTTTTGCGACGATTTCCGACGTTTCGATTTCGATGGACGATGATACGAATACGATAGAGTTTCTAGTCAAATTACTTTTAATCCCAACCACTATATCTAACATACAATCTTCGTTGAGTCACATTTCGATGCCGGTTTCGTTTTGAGTTTGATTGCCTTTCGAGTTTCAATTCAATTTTTGATTGATTTGCTTGATTACCACACCAAACATAAAGTAAACACGCACAAGTAACACATAAAGCACACACACACGAATAACAATACCACAATTCGCATAATTCGAGTCTCGAGTTCGATTGATTGTTAGATCGGTTTGATTGCTGATTAGGTTAACTTTATCGCATTGTTACTTCCTACTATTCACAGTCGTAGATCGGTTCGCATTAAACCACATTCGATTACTTCAATTCTTGCTGATTACAACACTTACTCCACATAATACAACTAAAACACAAAATCGACTATCTACAGTCAAAGAAAGTCAAAGTTAACTTGGACTTTGACTTTGACTTTGACATTCGAAAACACGGGGTGTAATAGTGTGGGTTTGGTGGGTTTTCTGGATGTTTTTCTTTTGGTCTTTTTGGTGGCAGGTGTTGGTTTCAAAGCAGTGGGTGTGCTACTTTGATCACCTGGAGCAGTGGGCTCAGTAGTGGTTGCTTGAGGATCAGTAGCAGTTTCTAAAACCTGCTCAGCCTCCTTTGTTTTTAATTTTATTGGTGCCATCATTCTTGAAAATGTTTCAATTGTTAAACAGTTTATTTTGAATGAGACACCTTGTTTGGGCAATTCTGCATCTTTCTCAACAAACTTTTGTTCAAAATAGTAGCTTAGAAATCTTGGAAAGAGCAGAAATGCTTTATTATCAACGTTCTTTACCAAATCATCAAATATTTCCTGGGAGTAGTTATAGTTTTTGTCATTTAAAATTGCATACCCCAGGCATTGGATTTTCGTAGGTATCTCATTAAAAGACGTTTTTTTATTAGAAACACACATGAACAGTGTGTGGAATAAAAATCTGGGTGCAGAAGGGAAGTAACCCTTTTGTAGGGTATCCCTATTTGGTTGTTCTGCATAGCCCCTGTTCATGAAATCCTTTACCAACTCGTCTTTTGTAAATGAGGTTTTTCCATTTAAATCATCGAGTTTAAAGGTTTCAGAGATGGATTTTGGTGAGATGTTTACCTTCTTACCCTGTATCGAGGAGTTGATGGCGGCGATGATATCTCCTTGTTTTTCAAGGGTGGCATTTTTCCAGAACTCTCTCTGGGTATCAAGGTAAATAAGAGCGTCTGCTGTTACCAAAGTTTTGTACTTTGATGCAGAAAGGATGTCAAGGATGGAGTCGAAAGTGTGGTTATCAGTAGGTTTTGTGAGTATACCTACATAGTTGTGTGGAGCTTTGTAGCGAATCTCCGGTGTTTCAGCGGCCATTTGAGTGGCATCTGCTGTTGTGGAGGAAGATGATGGTTTTGATTTTGATTTCGATTTTGGTTTCGTCATTTTGGATGAAGAAGATCGAAGAAGTTTTTGGAGTTATGAGAAGGAAACTGCTATGAGAAGAGAACTTTTGGAATTCAATTCGACAGTAAAACCCTGTTTGGATTTAATCAGGGTTTTATTTAGGGAAAAAGTGATTGATGATGTGGCAGCGGTTATTTTGATCTGAAGGCTAAAAACTGACCACGTGTCAAACATCTGATGGAATGGTAAATAATGGAGGACAGTTGTTTTGACAACTACTGATTGATCAAGTATCAGTAGTTACAACGGTAATAAAATGAAACAGTGGATGTAATGTGTGGATGAAACAAAGATTTTAAACATCAGTGTTTTGGAGAACAGAGGTTGACACTTTAGCAGTGGACAGACTTTAGAGAGCAGATGTTAAGGCACAACAGCACTTTAGAAACAACAGTGGTAGAAGATAAAATTAGCTCAACAACTGATAGTGCAGCAGTATTTCAACTTTTGACAAACAGTGTTAGCATCTGCTTGTTCAGATGTAGAACTTGATTTTGCTTTGTGAAGGCACAATATCTTATCTAACATCTGTTGAGCATTTGAGATGCTATTCTTAACAAAATACATTTTAGATGTAAATTATCAAGATTAAATTGTCAGCAGTTATCTTCATGGAATTTTGTTCAATGATTTGCCAAATGTCTATTGTTTTAGACAATGGTTTAGCATCCCAGATGATGAAAACATTTCTACTAGAGCTGCTCATTTTGTGTCTAATTATTGGAACTAGAACATGAGTATCTCAGTAGTCTAAGTCAATTTGCAATCAATTTTTGATCTGTGAAAACCAAACTTGAACTTAACATGACCTTGATATGTGTGTCATTTCCTTTTGATCAGTTTTAGGGATAGTAATTACACACAAAAATAAGGTAATTACATCCAGACCAGAGATGAATTTTTACAAAAAAAATGAGTAAAAGATCATAATATATTTTAACAAAAAATACATCTGGTTTTTATTTTAGAGGAAAACACCTTAACAAAAATCAAAGGAAGTTTTGAAAATAATCAAAAGGATCCGACAATTTTCCAGTAAATTCATAATCATATTATTCTCAAGTTATTTTGACCATTGTTTGAGTCATTTTCTTGTCAATTGATTGCAAATCCCTTTTAAGCACCATCACTGAAGATGCTATTGTTACCAGAACAATTCCTGTATTGATGAATGCACACAGTTGCAAAATGACCACTGATGATCTAATGTGAACCTCAAGAGTGTTTTATGCTTATACTCTTTTCTTTTGATTTCAAAAGTTTTGAGATAGCAACACTTTGAGATTTGTTCATTTTTCTTTTCCCTTTTTACCCTTTTTATTCATATGTTCAGAGATACTCACTAGGAGATTATATTTTGAACATACTTTGTCCATAATCACTTTGAAGCAATGTTTTGAGAGATCTGACCATATTTGATCATGTTTTATTACAGATCTCACATTTACCTATGATTAGGACATTTTTGACACCTTATTTTCTCAATGTGTTTTGGACAAAGTTGATTTGGTCCTTTTGAAGGTACTCAACTTGCCTTTGAGCACATGAGAGATTTTGCCTAAAGTTTTATTTCCCCCTTTTCTATGTCAGCAGTATTCTAGTGTTTTGGATGAACACAAGTTTTGCTGAACTGAGGTACATACTTTAGTGTTTATTGAAAACATCACAAATATCGAAACAACAATTGAAATCAATTTTGAAAACATCAAACAATCCCATAATTTATCAGATATTTTACAAATCTGAAAACTATGAGTGACATATGCATGAAAACACTTGTTGTGTGAGATTTGTGTGTCATATGACATCTTGGTTGATTTAGAGAGTTTTTGAATAACCATTTTGACCATGATTCACTCGTTACTCTGTTTTTCAACTGAATACAACCAATCCTTTAGTATCAATAACTTTTGAGCTGAACTGTTATGTCAAATTGATTGTTAGATCTAATTTGACTGTCCAGGCTCTGATACCAATTGTTGGGATCTTGGGACCATCAAGATTGTGTTTGTTTGCATAAAACGAATAAGTGCAGCGGAAATGAGTAGCAAACTTTGTAAACATAATCAAAGGAAAGTATAGATTGATAAACAATTGCTATTTCATTGAGTCAAAAGATTTACAATAGAAAGCAAATGATTACAGCAAGCTTACAATCTAAACTCCCCCTCAGCCTGATACACCAGAGTTGGTTGCACAAGATGAAAGGATTGAATTGAGGAGAAAAACTCACTCAAAACGATCAAGTATAACAGTACAGAATACTGTCATATTTATAGGCAAACCAAACTACTGATTTACCTCAGCTGACGTCACCATGATAGTGACATCTAACGACCTAACAAACTACAAATACTGTTCTATACAAACTACTGACATGTAACATCTGATAAGTAGTAAAAAGAAAAACTAAGGAAAACTACTGCTTCACGTTCCACTGTTGTAGCCTGAGCACAGATGTTGAATCTTCAGTGCATTCTTCAAAGGTGATCAGTTTTGAGAGAGCAGTGCTTGAGTCTTCAGCAGTACTTAGGAAACAGCAGTAGATAGAGCATCAGTGTTTGTCTTCAGCAGTCGTTGGATAATCATCAGAGTTTGGTTTATCAGTTGTTGTAGTTGAGCAGCACTTAAGATCCATCAGCTGTTAGATAACTACTGTCAAGGGGAGAGCATAGGATAAACTTCTGCTTATTGATGGTCCACTAATGAGATCCGGTTTTGGCTTTACATTATTTGTTCCTCTGTTAGGGTTCAATCTCAACAATCTCCCCCTGGAACAGATAATGCCAAAACCCTTCCTTATTCAGGACCTTTATTACTCATCAAGAGTGCCTTAGCTTGTTCTTTGAATACGGCTTCAAATTCCTTTGCACTCTGGTCATCCTCATCCCTGCACAGTGAAATTTCAAGGAGATCCTGCAAATCTTCAACACTTAGGCCAAGTGCTTCTTTCCTTGATATATACTTCACCTCACCATTGGCTCTGACCAAGGTCAATACGTGGGTCTTTTGATCAGTCATCCACTTTAGTATTTTTAAGCCTAATGGGTTTCTTGGGAGAGATTTATTTTCAGATGAGTTGAGGGATGATGGCCTTGAAAACACATGCAAACTTTCAGACATTCTTTTGAAAGCTTCTTCAATGACTTTGTTTGCTGCAGCTATGTCTTCTGTAGTTTCTTGTCCAGTAAGCTCTTGTTTTTCCTTTTCTATCATGCCTGTTGCAGTGTTTGGGGATGCAGGACTGTTTAATACCTTCTTAAAAAGGTTTTGAATTCTTGCTGAGCTATCTTCTTTTAGACCCATTTTCATGATGGTATCTTTGAGATACTCTGCTTCCTTTTCTTTGACCTCCTTGTCAGACAGCTGTTTACCTTCTTCTTGGTTTGTCACCAGAGTAAGGTTGTCTGCTGATTTTAGCATTGTTTTGAGGCTTTCAATTTGTTGTTCCAGCTTCACCATTTGTTCTCTCTTCTTCCTTTTCTTCAGCCTCTCATAGGCTTCATCAGTTTGCTGCCTAGACCATTTTGATATGGCTTCAGCAGTGTCCACCTTAGCATCCACTAGCTCCTTTTTCTTTCCTTTATATTCAGTAGTGAGGTCAGCAATGTGCTTTTTGTATTTACTCCAGTTTGGAGCATTCTTTTTCTTTGAAGGATTATTTTTGATTCTTTGGATCCTTTCAGCCTCATGCTTTAAAGCTACTAAAGGCCATTCTTTAAACTGTTGTTCTTCAGCAGGATAGAACTTTTCTTTCATGATGAAGGCTAGAAGTTGTTCTCCCAACTTCTTCTTCTGATCAGCCTTTTCTTTGTCTAGCTCTTGTGCAAATTCTTCCATCTGCTTAACCTTTGCAAGGTAGAACTTCAGTTTTGAGAGAGCAGTGCTTGAGTCTTCAGCAGTACTTAGGAAACAGCAGTAGATAGAGCATCAGTGTTTGTCTTCAGCAGTCGTTGGATAATCATCAGAGTTTGGTTTATCAGTTGTTGTAGTTGAGCAGCACTTAAGATCCATCAGCTGTTAGATAACCACTGTCAAGGGGAGAGCATAGGATAAACTTCTGCTTATTGATGGTCCACTGATGAGATCCGGTTTTGGCTTTACATTATCTGTTCCTCTGTTAGGGTTCAATCCCAACAAAGGAAGTGCTGACACTGAAGAGCCTTGTAAGTATAATTTCTTTGGGGTGTGAGTGGCTAGAGGATTGTTAACGGTGGGAGGCGGTGACGGAGTTTGCAGGATTTGAGATCATGTTATTTAATTAAAACTCGAAAAAAACCAAGAGGAAAAAATTAGTCGTCTTATTTGAATCTTGGTAAACTCTCAACTAGAAGAACCAATATATCCACATATTTGAATGCAGATTTAATTGTAACATGGATTTCTTTCATATTTCAACTAATATAAAGATGTGTTTACAGGTTAATTTTATTTAGACTAAATAACTAAAATAGTATAAGTCTTAAAATTAGATTTTTCTAGCAACATGTGAATCATCATCTAATGTCATCACTCGAGTATGTATGCATTTAGTTCTGGGTTTTATAGGTAGTTTATGTAATTGTATTGGAAATATTTAAATGAAATATAAATCGTTATCAATAAGCAAACTCTTAATTACTTTAGCTATTTTTGGTTTCTAAAATAGGTTGGTTCTCCGCCGCAACATGTGGATGGAAACAACCTAGTTATTATTATTATAGGTTAAATTAAATAGTTAAATATTTAAAATTCTTAAGAAAAGAGAAAAAAAAAACACATTATTACTATTATTATTATTTAAAGTGGATATCTCATTGAAGGCTGAAACTCGGAATGTGAAATTTTGTACCAAATATCGGTATTGTAGTATACTTGTTCTGATTGAGCATATATAGTATGATATTCGTTTTTAATTTTAACTAAAATTTGGTATCAGTACTATACGATACAGATTCAGTACTTTTAACCAGTGTTTTAAAAACCGGTTCAAACCGGCCGGTTGTACCGGTTGAGCCGGCCGGTAGAACCGGTTAAACTGCCCGGTACACCCGATTGAACCGCCCGGTACACTCGATTGAACCGTCCGATACACCCGGTTAAACCGTTTTTGAGCCAAATACGGTATGGTATAAAAAGCGAATTTTAAAACATTGCTTTTAACGATATCATACCATACCGACTAGCTGAAACAACAAGAAGCTTAAAACCCAAAACTAATATACCCAATATCCACAAACCTAGAAGCCCATTAAGCCCGATTATCTACGGTTGAGATCTCATCCATCAAAACGACCACCTCACCAAGCATTTCTATATAATTGGAGTCACAATTAGGGTTTCGTATCTCATACTAACAGCCCTCATCTTCTTCATCAGTTTTTCTCCGTTAAAAATTTTTATATAAGAAAGATTCAATACTAAGTTGCTGCATTGTACCAAGAGTAAGGTCGATCTATACCTTATTCTTGATTGCCAAATCGGCTGTAGCTAAATTAATTCAGAAGTTTTACTGGCCGGTTGTCGTTATTTTCAGTCGATAAATCTGCTTACCGAACTTCATAAATCTTTTTTATATTATTATTTTTTTGAATACCAAAGGTTGAGAAGACAACGTACAATGAAATTGGTCGTTTAATATTGGCCTTTCGAAGGATGTTTTCTCGTATAGAAAGATATTCTGGTCACTTTCCAGGCAACATGTTTCAGATTCGCTAGCAGTTTGCGTCTATTGGTGACTACATTTTAAATACTTACAGAAAATCTTTTGCTTAAGTTAGATGAATTAGAGAGTTTAATTATATGTTTTTGTAAACTTTTAAAATGATTGGATTAATAAACTCAATCTGGTTATTTTTTTTTCTTGTGTTTGAATATGGTTTTGCAAACTTTTAAAATGTTTGGATTTATAAACTGAAAATCTGGTTATTTTTTTCTTGTGTTTGAATATGATTTTGCAAACTCTTAAAATGTTTGGATTTATAAACTGAAAATCTGGTTTTTTTTTTGTTGTGTTTGAAGATTAATGGTAATGGTAATGGTGAAGATGTTTTAAAAATTTGTACTCTTAAATTATTCCACTGAGATTCGTATATAACAAATTTTAAGTTCAATGTATCATATTAATTAAATTGAATTAGTAATATCACCAAATGACAAAGAAATTATGTTACAATTTGGTTTATTTGGATTATTTGATAGTAAAAACTAATGTTTGGTAGCATCTGAATGACATTAAGAGGCTACCTCGAAATCATTTAAGAGCTTAACAAAGATAATGTAAATCATTTAAGAGCTTAACAAAGATAATGTAAAAGAATGTGACATGTGATAGTTTACCATTTAGATGTTACCTTTTATCTAGTCAGACATAAGGTTAAAATTATGTCACAACTTTTTGTAGGTTATAACCAAATTTTTAAATTTTGATTTAGGTTATAACAATATAATTAAAATTTGTCTACCAATTCAGAGTAAGTGACAGTGATTTCCCAACTGCAACAAGGTTTTGGACAAGTTTTCTAGAAATAAAGTTGAGGCCCTATTGAGTTAGTATAAAGAAGTTTACAATTGAGGAGATTTGAGACATTGAATAACCATAGTGGTAGTTGTTTTTTTTTTTTTTTTTGCCCTAATTTTGACTCATTCGCAATCATTTTAACTTTGGTAACTCAAAAGGCACCACAAGTAATATTGGTGTGTTGTGGCACTGTTTTTTAAACCCTGAAATATAGTGTGTGCGGACAATATGGACATCCTAAATTATAAAGAAAAAAAAACTAGAGGCCCTTTTTTTCGGTGACCATAGACTTTACTGTAAATTGATAGCGGCTGTAAATTTACTAGCCTAATGGGTTGACCTAGTGTTAAGGTATGTGTTACTTAGTAAGGCATATGTCGCATAAGAAGGGGCGTGAAGCACCGTCCAAGACGTGTTAGGCCACATATATGGTTTGCGTAACTATCTTAGAGATGAAATAAACTAATGAACTAGAACTTAACTAATAAATAGGAGCTTTTTTATCTAACTATATCATCTAGTTTAATTTTATTTTTTAGCTACTTATTTGTATTTTTTATTTTCATTTGACATAAAGTAAACTAATGAACTTAACTAGTAATTAATATAATAGTTAAGTTTCAAGCTTTAAGCAAAAAGAAATTAAGTAATACCTATGGCATTATAGCATAGTGGTATCTTGAAGGGGGGGGGGGGGGGGAGCCCCATAGCTGCCGAAGAAGGTGGCCGATTGTCCTCCTGAATTTATAGCATACCCCATCCCGAGCTGAGTCCGTTTCCTTCTGGGAAGAAGGTGGCCGATTGTCCCCCGTGCCTGGACTCGAACCCGGGTCTCTATAAAGAGTAGGGGTGAGGCTGGGTTCGATTCCCACAAAGAAGGTTTTTCCCAGATTTATTGGGTTTCCTCCTGAATTGGTGTATAGACATTATTGTCTAGTAGAGATGGATATGATCCGATGGTTCTGCTGGTTTATGTTCATCCAGAAATCCTAAAAATCCAGTTTCAAATTGTCCCATTCATAACCTTTTGAAAACAGGGGCCTCAAAGTTTGGGAGCCCTACGCAGATACCTAAATGTTCTTCATGATGGGCCGGTCCTGTTTCACAATTCTACCATTTTTTTCTTATCCGATCCAAATATTTATACATGATTAGGTACCCTGTCTCTGAATGTTTTTTTGTGAGGCTTTTTGGCTTTATTACCGAATTCAAACCAAGTATTCTACTAAACTCTTTAGGTCAGAATAATAAGTTTTGACCAGCAATATTAAACAATCTCTATGTTGCTTTTTGGGAAAGCACAATGTACAATTTTCTACGACAATGGACTGAAAATTTCTCATATCATGGACTTAACAAGAAAAAAATTTACAACATTAGCTGGTAAGGACCATCTATGTTATGGAAACATGTACACTATTGTACAAGTTGGGTTGCTCGTTGCTTTTTGGGAAAGCACAGTGTACAACGTTCTACGACAATGGACTGAAAATTTCTCATATCATGGACTTAATCAGAAAATTTTACGACATTAGCTGGTAAGGACCATCTATGTTATGAAAATGCAATCGTTGGGCTCACTCATGAACATTTTTTAAACCATCAGGACCAACTATATAATTTTGATGAAAATGCAGTCGTTGGGCTCACTCATGAACATTTTTTAAACCATCAGGACCAACTAGATAATTTTGATAACCATGAGGATAAACTTTATAATATATGCAAATTACAGGGACCAATTGTGTAACTAACCCCATTTGTAATTTCATTAGAAATGATTTGTTCCGAAACTAATATATTAGGTTAATAATTTACTTGGTCAAAGAATAGAAGTTGTATTTTTATGAGTTTTTACCTAAAGTGAATCTGCAAGGCGAGTAGTAAATAAATGGCCATGTCGTTATACATACGTCAGTATATAAAATTACAAAATGTAAGGAAAGGTAATAATTTACTTAGATAATATCAAAACAAAACTATGTCTTGCTTATTATAGGAAGTTAGAGTACCAATCAAGTAATTATAGGCAATTGAGACCAAACAAATAAATTTGATGAAAAAAAAAACTACATTTTCTTACAAAACATTCTTTGCAACAGTTGCATTCACCCAGGTTAACATCGAAGGTCGAGTAGTCCCGCAAGTAACCAAGTTCAACTACCTAGAATCGTTTGTACAAAGTGATGGGAAATTAGATAGTGACGTGGCACATAGAATACAAGTAGGCTGGTGTAGGTGGAGGGCAATCTCATGGGTACTATGTGACAAGAACTTCCCAATTGGATAAAAGAGGAAATTCTATAGGGTGGCAGTACGACTGGCTATGCTATATGGATCTAATTGTTGGGCCATCAAGAAAACGCATGCGCATAAGATGGAGGTTGCAGAGATGAGGATGTTGAGTTAGATGTGTGGCCAAACAAGGTTAGATATGGTAAGAAATGAGGTTTTCGGAAAAAGGTTAAGAGTGACTAGTATATCGAATAAGATAAGGGAATGGAGATTGAGATGGTTTGGGAATGTGAAGAAGATACAAACAACGGCGCCAATTAGAGCAACAGAAGTCATCACGGTGGAAGGGAGGACGAGTAGATGGAGGCCCAAATTGACTTGGGAAGATAGAATTAGGCCAGATTTAATAGAGTTGCATCTCTCTGATGACATAGTCCAAGATATGAGTTTGTAAAGACGTAAGATTAAAGGAAAAGACTTTTAGAGGCGAGGCTTACGGTGTCTCACTCTTTAGAAAGACTTTGCATGTTATTGTATACCTATTTTTGTGTCTATGTTGTTTCTTATGTTTTGTTTTTTCATCACTTGCTTGGTTGGTGGTTAGCTTTTTTTTTCCGTTTAATATTGTTTGTGTGTTTATTGGTTATTGCTGGTGTTGGAGCTGGGGTCTATTTGAAAGTAGTCTTTCTGTCCTTAAGGATAAGGGTAATTGTCACACCCCAACCGATGGCGGAATCATCGGGGCATAGCACTGAGCGAAACAGATTGTCCAGAAGTTTACATAACAATTATTATCACTATTCAATTTATATAATACGTCCCATACCGTACCTTAAATAGCAAACAAATTATTACAGATAACATTAAGTCAAATATTCTGTTCCGACAACTCAGATTTTAAATATAAAAATTGTTCAAATGCTTCTAGAGACTCGATCTGCAAGATCTACGGACAACTATGCTCTAGACGCTTATTCTAAGCTCGCCTTCCTAGCAGCTAAGCATCCTAATTGCCTGTCACATACGTTAAAATAAAGTCAATACATAAAATGTAAAGGTGAGCATACAAGTTTGATAATAGCATATAGAGTTCGAAATAGTTTACGCATAACCAGCACGTACACAGAGGAAAACGAAGCATGTTAATTATCGACATGGATCTATCGATACCAATGACTGCGGGTTGACTGCCCGAGGCAGTTCGCAATACATGATTACCATCGTAATCCATGCAAGTAATTGTCCTTAACAACCCCCGTCTGAACGGGTGCTGAGTCCAAACTATAGTACTATCGTCGTTAAGGCAGGTAGACAGCATTCCACATGTAAACATACCAACAAGCATTCATTTAGTCACGTAATACATGCGGTAACGATTAGCGTTTGAAATGATTGAGTAGTGTGTTCGAGGTGATTTCGTATAAGTAACGTATGTAACACCCAAAAGTGCTAAAAGCAAAAGGGGATCGAGTATACTCACAGTGATTGATGGATTGAAGGGAGCACTTGAGAGTAGGGTTAGCTTGAATAGTTCGATAGCATGACGATAAGCAACGAGTAAAACGAATACAACTGTTGATGGGTCGAACAACCTGGTCGATCGAACGGTAGGTTCGATCAGACGGGTTGTTCGTTCGGTTTGACAGTCCGTTCGGACAGCCTGTTCGGTCGGCCGGTGGGCTCGATCGGTTGGGCTGTTCAAGTGGATTGTTTCTTCCTTTGTGTAGGATGTGTTTCTGTATGATGGCTTGTCCTTTTGAAGTTTTCGTTGTAGTATTCGAGAACATTGAAGTGTCCTTACCTTTCATGTCGATCGATCGAACGGGCCGTTCGATCGGCCGGCTTAACCGATCGGTTAGGTACTTCAGTAATAAGTCCTCAGCAGGATGTCACCTGATCGGACGGCATGTTCGATTGGGTGGCACTCCAATACGTCGAACGAGTTGAAAATAGATTAAGTGTTGAAGCATAGTATCTCATGATCCGAAGAGTAATTCAAATCAAACCGTAGTTCGATCGAACAGCACTTCGTCAATACTAGACTTCATGAAACCGTAGTTCGATCAACAGCCTGTTTCGAGCGTTCGGTGCGACGATTTCTGATATTTCGATTTTGATTGAAGATGATACGAATACGATAGAGTTTCCTATTCAAATTACTTTTAATCCCAACCACTATATCTAGATACAAGCATCTATATTTCACGCTATCTTGTCGCCACCATTTATCATAATTCGATTTTGATTGAGTTCGATTGAGTTCCGAGTTTCGATTCGAGTTTCGATTGATTACCACACATCACATAAAGTAAACATGCACAAGTAACACATAAGGCACACACACACGTATACTAAAACCAGAATTCGCGTAATTCAAGTTTCGAGTTCGATGATGATTCGATTAGCTTGATTATTGATTGATTGACTTTATCGCATTGTTACTTCTTACTATTCACAGTTGTTAACGTTTCACATCGATTTGAACATTCGATCACTTTGATTAATAACACTTACTCAACATAATACAACTAACAGAAACACCAACATAGAATTGACTAACTATAGTCAAAGAAGTCAATCTTGACTTTGACTTTGACTTTGACTTTGACTTTGACATTCGGTAACACGGGGTGTTACAGCCTCCCCTTGTTTAGGCAATTTCATCCCGAAATTAGGCTGAAAGCTGCACAACACCTTGGATCACCTTTTGCTACTTTCTCTCTCTAGGCCCTCACTTGAACAACTGCGGGTACTTCGCCTTCATGTCGCTTTCGAGTTCCCAAGTGAACTCTGCGCCTCGCTTGCCTTCCCATCGGACTTTCACAATAGGAATGCGCGAGCGTCTGAGTTGCTTGGTTTGACGATCCATGATTTCGACAGGATTCTCCACGAAGTGTAGCGTTTCGTTGACTTGAAGGTCATCGAGAGGTACTATCAGATCATGGTCAGCTAGACACTTTCGGAGGTTCGACACATGGAAAGTCGGGTGGACGTTACTAAGTTCCTCCGGTAGTTCGAGTCTGTAGGCGACTTTTCCGATCCTTTCCAGAATCTTAAAAGGTCCAACATATCGAGGCGCTAGTTTCCCTTTCTTGCCGAATCTGACCACACCCTTCCAAGGTGATACCTTTAGAAGTACGTAGTCGCCAACGTCAAATTCAAGGGGCTTGCGTCTTCTATCGGCGTAACTTTTCTATCTATCCCGGGCTTTTGACAAGTTGTCTCGAATCTGGAGGACTTTGTCAGTCGTTTCTTGTAATAGCTCCGGACCGGTTAATTGCGAGTGACCGATCTCGTGCCATACAATAGGCGATCGACATCTTCTTCCATATAAAGCCTCGAATGGTGCCATTTGTATGCTGGCATGATAGCTGTTGTTGTACGAGAATTCGACTAACGGTAGGTATTTGTTCCAACTACCACCGAAGTCTATGACACACGCACGGAGCATGTCTTCAAGAGTACGGATTGTTCTTTCAGTCTGTCCATCGGTTTGAGGATGGAATGCGGTACTTAGGTTAAGCGACGTACCGAGCGCTGCTTGAAACGTTTACCACAATCGCGAGGTAAACCGAGCATCACGGTCAGAGATGATGTCACGAGGCGTACCATGATTACAAATGATCTCGTCGGTGTAGATTCGGGCTAGTCGTTCTACCTTGTAGTCTTCCCGTATTGGCAAAAAGTGGGCTGATTTGGTCAAACGATCAACTATAACCCAAATGCTGTCGTGACCTGATGGCGTGGGCGGAAGTTTGGTTATGAAATCCATAGCTATACTCTCCCACCTCCATATCGGAATTGGCGGTTGTTCGAGTAAGCCAGAAGGTCGTTGATGTTCAGCCTTGACCCTAGCACAAGTCAGGCATCTTCCGACATAGAGGGCGATATCTCTTTTCATTCCCGGCCACCAGTACTTGTAACGAAGGTCCTGGTACATTTTGTCGGCACCGGGATGAATAGAATACCGAGATTTGTGGGCTTCATCCATTAAAATCTTTCGTAATTCGGTCCTCTTAGGGATCCAAATTTGGTCCAGAAAATAGAAGATCCCATTCGATTTGCTTACAAGTTGAGCTCCATCATGATAGATTCTCTCCTTCTTCAAGGTGTGTTCATTAAAGCAAGCATGTTGGGCTTCGCGGATGAGGGTTTCGAGATTGTGTTGGGCTTGGATATTATGAATACTGAGCAAATAACTTCGTCTGCTGAGCGCGTCGGCAACGACATTTGCCTTGCCTGGGTGATAACGAATCTCGCAGTCGTAATCGTTGAGGAGTTCTACCAATCGGCGTTGACGCATATTAAGTTCCCTCTGATTAAAGACGTGTTGTAAACTCCTGTGATCGGTGAAGATTGTACACTTGGTACCATACAGGTAGTGTCGCCATATTTTTAATGCAAAGACAACCGCGCCTAGCTCGAGATCATGGGTTGAATAGTTCTTCTCGTGGATTTTGAGCTGTCGAGAAGCGTATGCTATAACCTTGTCTCGTTGCATGAGGACACAACCAAGACCAAGGTTGGAAGCATCACAGTAGACAATGAAATCGTCGTTCCCATCGGGTGAGAGAATAGGAGCATTGCAAAGCTTATGCTTGAGGGTTTGGAAAGCAGACTCTTGTTCGGTTCCCCAAACAAAAGACCTGTCTTTATGCTTAAGAACGGTAAGCGGCACAACGATCTTAGAGAATCCTTCGATAAATCGTCGATAATAACCCGCTAATCCGAGAAAAGAACGGACTTCTGACGGATTCTTTGGTGTAATCCAACTCTTAACTGCTTCAATCTTCGCAAGGTCGAGATGGATGCCTTGACTATTCACGATGTAACCCAGAAACTGAACCTCTTCTAACCAGAATTCGCACTTGGAGAACTTGGCATAGAGTTGATTCCCCTGGAGTAGCTCGAGAACCAAACGTAGATGTTGCGAGTGTTCGGCTTTCGATTTGGAATAAATCAAGACATCGTCGATGAACACGATGACGAAACGGTCAAGATAAGGCTTACACACGCGATTCATCAGATCCATGAAAACCGCGGGTGTGTTGGTTAAACCAAAAGGCATAACAACGAACTCATAGTGGCCATAACGAGTGCGAAAAGCGGTTTTGGGTATATCTTCTTCTTGAATGCGCAATTGATGATAACCTGAGTGTAGATCGATCTTTGAGAAACACGTAACACCTTGTAGTTGATCAAACAAATCGTCGATGCGAGGTAGAGGGTATCGGTTCTTGATGGTCAGCTTATTCAATTCCCGGTAGTCGATACACATCCTGAACGACCCATCCTTCTTTTTGACGAAAACGATTGGTGCGCCCCAAGGAGAGGTGCTCGGGCGAATAAAGCCTTTCTCAAGTAACTCCTGGAGTTGGTTTGAGAGTTCCCGCATCTCGGATGGCGCGAGTCGATAAGGGGCTTTGGCAACGGGGTTAGCTCCAGGAATGAGGTCGATGCAGAAGTCGATATCACGACTGGGCGGTAATCCGGGAAGATCATCAGGGAACACCTGAGGAAATTCACGGACCACTGGAACTTCTCTGATTTCTGTCTTCCTTTTCTTTTCCTTCTCCGCTACTACGATGTTAGCCAAGAAAGCTCTGTATTCCTTGCGGAGACACTTGCTAGCTTGGACACACGACATGAGCTTGAGTCCTTTCACAGCAGTTTCACCGTACACACATAATAAATCACCATTTGCGAGCGAGAATCGAATCATCTTGTCGAAGCATACAATTTCAGCATGGTTTTCGCGTAGAAAGTCCATGCCTACTATGAGGTCAAAACTTCCGAGCTGCATCGGAATAAGGTCGATTGGGAAGACGTGATTGTTGAGCTCGAGAGTACAATCACGAAGAACAGAATTTACGGCGACAGTTCTTCCAGTAGCGACTTCAACTTCGAATGACGAGGGGAGATAAGAACGCTTACGACTAAGGTGCTTCTCGAATTCAAATGACACAAAGCTGTTATCGGCTCCAGTATCAAACAAACATGATGTATAAATACCATTCACAAGGAACGTACCATTAACCATGTTGTTGTCAGCCTGGGCTTGACGAGCATTGATGTTGAAGGTTCTGGCGCGGGCTGCTTGTTGCTGCTGTTGAGGCTGCTGCTGCTACTGCTGGGGTTCTTGCTCCACAATCCTGTTTGGGCACATGTTTGCAAAGTGGTTAGGGTTACCACATGCAAAGCAGACTCGAGCGTTGATCACGGGTGCTTGAGCTGCGTGTTGGCCTTGCGGGGCTGGAAGTAGAGCTTGATGAGCAGTGGCAGGAGCTGCAGGGTTACGGGGACCATAGCGACAATTCGCAGTGAAATGACCGTAGAGGTTGCAATGAGCACAGAAATGACAGGCAAGTCCCACCGGGTGATGATATGAGCATGTCGGGCAGAGCGGGTGGGGACCTGTGTATGCACGCTTTGCTGGCGGCGCTTGAGTCACTGGTGCTGGTCGAGGATGAGACTGCTGCTGAGCCGGTACGGCTTGCAGAGGGGCAGCAGTGGTTGTGACAGCACAGTTCTTGTTGCTGGAGCTGCTGTTGTTGTGCTTCTTTCTTCGACGTGATAACTTGGATGGTTGAGCAGTGGTGGTGTCGGTGGTTGGTGCAGTAGTAGCTTGATGCAGAGACTTGGATGGCTTATCCCAGAAACCAGCTTTTACTCGCTTGTTATTGATCTCGGCGGCAATCAAGTAAGATTCCTCGATCGATGAGGTTTTTGCGGCTTGAACAAAATCGGAAACACAATCGGGTAGAGCTCGAATGTACTTCTTGATGGCCATGTCTGATGTCTTGACTTGATGTAACACCCTTGTTATTATTTTAAGGTTTTCGTATTGTTTACTAAAATAAGCATGTAATCATGATTAAATGTACTTTACTAAATACGGTTAATTTAAAACTTTTACAAATAAAGGTTTAAGTACATCATAATGAATTTGAGTTCCTCGTTTAAGAGATAGGACGAAACGCCGTGCGGAAGCTTTTAACTTTATCGTGTTCGGTTCTTCTTCGAGCTTGATCTTCATTCGGGCACTCTTGGCGATCACCTATGATCAAAACCAACTTAAAAGTTAGTTTTGATAGTTAAATAACAAGTTTAAACAAGTTATATGGGTCAAACAAACAAAATTAAACATTTTTGGAATTCAGGGGGGGCTAGACGCCCCACCTAGCCCCCTTTTTGACAGCAAGTTATTTATTTGTTGCTGTATAATTCCTAGCCAACCCAAATTTCACGAAAACGGACATAACTCATTCGTTATTGATCCGTTTTACACGATTCTTTTTCCTACGCGTTCGTAATTTAATTCTCCATCACATGGAGTTAAAATCCAACATCCGAATTCACAGAAATTTAGATTTCAAGCTCTCGGCTTGATATTCAACTATGACACTTTTGACCCGTTCATACTTTTACCAAACTAATTTGTTATTTTCCTTCAAAATCCCATGGTCATCATGTTATATCCGTTTACAAATTTTCAAGATTTAACTTTACGGGTTCCTTAAGAAGTTTTAACCCGTTATGCATATATACTCGTTTTGACCCGTTCCGAGTATTTTACATTTTTAGACTTAAATCATGCTTCTATTGGTTTACATCCTATCACCATTTTTATACGAATTCCAAGGACTCAATTTAACAAGACGCTTATTTCAAAACAACTCTTTAAAGGTTGTTTACCATATTTACCCCTCAAGGGCTTTTTGGTCAATTTTAGCCCTTCATTTGCGCGACGAAGGACTTCCGATATTATTTGACCAAAATATCACTTTTAGCTATAATTCTAAACATGCGTACCTGACTCGGGTCATAAGATTGACCCGTTTAAATACCTTTCGCTATTAATATCTAGTTAATAGCAATGCTAATCATGTGTTAATTCCTATGATCATAAAACTCAACAAGCAATCATCAAATATTATTGACAAATGGTGTTAACAACACCATTTGACCCGTTTAGTCGAAATGACCAATTGTCATTATAAGATGGCACTTAATTACCATTTCACCCCTTTAGCCTATCCCGGTTTACTTTTTGAAATCATCCAACTTAAAAGTCGTTTCCTGTTTTATTTGACCCATTATGACTTATGCCAAATGGTGTCGTTTTAAATCCCTTTATCTATTCGTTAACCCATGTCCGGATTACCATTTCACCATTTTTACCCCTTTCTACCATAATTTATGGTTTCTACCATTTTCACTTGTTCCGACTAGCATTATATCGCGCCGGAACATTATGTTTCATTTACTTAATATAAATCGTATTCCATGCTCACAAATAAGCATTTTGTAATAAAAGTAGAAAGGGCGTAAGCTTAACTTACCTCGCATCCGAACTACGCTTTTCCTTTCCTTCTTGATTCGTTTGACCCACTCCCTCATCAAGCTTCCACCTAGCTTGTTACGCGTCAAACTATCATCATCGTTTTCAAGGTGGTTAGTTTAATCATATTTTAATACGATTATTCCACCTTACGCATTTCATATCAAAAATTACCATTTATCGTATTATGGGTCAGTTTGACTTTTTGAAAGTCAAACATCCCTTAATATATAAAATGCACATTCATGTTCATTAGCTAGTTTAGGCATTTTCAATTTACCCGGTAGGCGTTCCTTTAAGCCATCGTTCTAACGAATCTTTTAACTCGAGTTCATGCTATTATTAACACTAAGTTAGCCTAGCTCTTGATTATCGAAGACACTATATTTCTTTATCTCACAAAATCTACGGGTTTTCCCTCTATAAGTGAAACCCGTTTTGTCATGTTATTTGGCATTTATCCAAATACTTATCCAAACCAAGTTCTATCTACGAACTAGTAGGCACCCAATTTCACTTAGGCATTTTAACGAACACCTTGTGGGCAAGATTCGTATACTTCTTTTGTCAAGTTCTTGGTTAACTCCCATCCAAGTTTCAAGCATCAATTTCAAGCCCTTATGTCTAGTGTTCATGAACTACATCTAGAACTTGTATCATAACATCAATATTCATGAATTTAACATCCTAATTCAAGTGTTCATCACAATGACATAAAAACCCACTTAGCACATAAATGGGTAATAATCTATTTCACAAATTTTCATCATTAATTCATCAAATCCTTACTAGGGTTTGTTCCTAGACATGGATTTATCCTAATTTCACTCTCACATCAAACATGCAAGCAATAATTTCGTTTATCATAAATTCATCAAGAATTTCAACTTCACTAAACATAAAAATTTAACATACCTTGTGATCCCCTAAGCTGTGTGATCACAAATTTGTGTTAATCCATACGATTTGGCTCTAAATTGCCTTTCAAGTTGTTGAATCTTGATGAACTAAGGTTACACCCTTTTTCTTCTTGCTCCTGGGCGATTACACGCACACACGCACACTCTCGGTGTGTGTGTTGTGTGTTATTACTTGTTTTAATGAATATTAGTTTCCCACGTGACAACTTTAGTCCCTAATGTTTTTATTTTGATCATTTGAATTTATAGTTCACTATTTATAACTTAGTCACATATTACTAACTAGGTCAATTATTCCTAGTTAAATTTAATGGGTTCGGGAAGTCATAACCCGTTTTATTTTTTTTAAGTCCCGTTAACTCGGGCCTTTCATAAATTTATTTTCTCAAAAAGTCTTCGTACAACCTTTATTTAATATTAGGTTTAATTATTTAAATCCTAATATTTACCGGGTAAGTTTACCACTAACGGTACTTTACCCGTCTTTTAGTGTTAACGTGGTTTGATTACCAAACCCATTTTCGGGGTGTTACACTTGATCGGGACAGATGATGCTGAGTTGTTTAAAGCGAGCAGTCAAGGCAACATTGTCTCCGTCCTTCTGCTTGATGTTCCAAAACTCGTCCTCCAACTTTTGGCGTTCATGGGGAGGGCATAATTCGTTCATGGGGAGCTCTTCCCAAGTCAGCTCATAAGCTGCATCATTCTCGCGATTGTTTCGTTCAGCCGTCCACCAGTCTCGGGACTGGAAAACGCCGGTCGCATTTAGGGTGCGGAGATTTTCCGGACAGCCGCTTTGGCGCAGAGTGACTTCGATCGAATCAAACCATTGAAACATGGCGGTAGGGCCATCTTCTCCGGTAAACTCTTTTGGTCCGCATGCCTTGAACTGTTTGAAGCTGAAAACAGTCTTGTTAGCATCTTCAGGAGCTTCGGTTCTCGACTCCTCAGAAGATTTGCTGACGTTTTCATAGACATCGCTCACAGCTTTTGCCACTTGCTTGGCGATGATAGAAGCAAGACGTCTGTCTCTCTTCTCTTAGCGGGTAAGTGGGGTTCGGTGTCCGGATGACGACATGGTCTGCAACAGACATCGTCGTAGGTCTCAGACACATCAAAATCGAATCTCACCTCACACGTCTACTACTTACTAAAGCTCAGGAACACGTCGAAACATGTATCACATAAACTCATAATCACAGATTCACGTAGTCACAGAAGCACATAAGCACGTAGAGCACAGAGACACATAAACACAGAAGCACATTCCTATTTAATCACAGAGGCAGTCAGAATACTAAAACCTATCATTCAAAGCTCGCGTGTCGTTCGCGTATAGCGATCGCGTATAACATGTCGAGTAGTGTAGTATAATCGAGTATAGTATAAGCGTATATTGTTAGCATAATGTCGTTTAGATTTGTAGCGATTTGTTAGCTTATTGAGATAGAAGAGCAAAGTCGTGCGTATCGATCAAAGTGATAGCGAAAATCGAATAATTCTCCAAAAATTTAAACACATAAACAGATATATACACATAAAACATATAAAATCGATGAATGATCAGAGTAAGCAATTGCGGGCTCAGAATCGAAACACATAAAATCAAGAAATAGGTTGTCTGCGGCTATTAGACGTTGACTACCCAAAGCGATTCGACTATTCGCAATAGACTTGTCGTCACATTTCGACTTTCGGGATCGTGCTTTTGCCTCGATTCTTGGGCATTCAGCACGTATTCCCAAGGTCATACTCGTGAGTTCAGGTCGTTGGAGTCCGTCGAGGCCTTGGTGAGATGAGTAAAACTTGGAATAAGTTGCCAAGGTTTGGGTTTCAGCCCTGGCTTAGCAATTTCTTCCTTGTTTTAGTGAAATTGAGGAGATTATTCATCAAAATATGGATTTCACTCCTGATTTGGTATAATTCTCCTCGTTCGTTATTGAAAAAGTAATGAAGAAACCCTTTGATAAGTTGGTAAAACAATACCGAGCAAGTAACTTAGTCGAGAGTTTGCGGTTTTCACACCTAATCTCGACTAAATTGCTTGGCTCTATCTGAAAATTCAAGTGCAGTGATAGCGAAGAATAGCAGGATTTAGCACCTACGCTTGGTCTGTTGGTTCCTAACTATAGTCTAGGTATCTAAGACAGCGACCCGGACTAGGTCGTGTCTAGCCTGATTCCCTATAGATATGGCTCTCATACCAATCTGTCACACCCCAACCGATGGCGGAATCATCGGGGCATGGCACTGAGTGAAACAGATTGTCCAGAAGTTTCCATAACAATTATTATCACTATTCAATTTATATAATACGTCCCATACCGTACCTTAAATAGCAAACAAATTATTATAGATAACATCAAGTCAAATATTCTATTCCGACAACTCAAATTTTAAATATAAAAATTGTTCAAATGCTTCTAGAGACTCGATTTGCAAGATCTACAGACAACTATGCTCTAGCCGCTTATTCTAAGCTCGCCTTCCTAGCAGCTAAGCATCCTAATTGCCTGTCACATACGTTAAAATAAAGTCAATACATAAAATGTAAAGATAAGCATACAAGTTTGATAATAGCATATAGAGTTCGAAATAGTTTACGCATAACCAGCACGTACACAGAGGAAAACGAAGCATGTTAATTATCGACATGGATCTATCGATACCAATGACTGCGGGTTGACTGCCCGAGGCAGTTCGCAATACATGATTACCACCGTAATCCATGCAAGTAATTGTCCTTAACAACCCCCGTGTGAACGGGTGCTGAGTCCAAACTATAGTACTATCGTCGTTAAGGAAGGTAGACAACATTCCACGTGTAAACATAACAACAAGCATTCATTTAGTCACGTAATACATGCGGTAACGGTTAGCTTTTGAAATGATTGAGTAGTGTGTTCGATGTGATTTCGTATAAGTAACGTATGTAACACCCAAAAGTGCTAAAAGCAAAAAGGGATCGAGTATACTCACAGTGATTGATGGATTGAAGGGAGCACTTGAGAGTAGGGTTAGCCTGAATAGTTCGATTGCATGACGATATGTCACGGCCCTCGGCCCCGGTTTGACCCGGTCCAGAGCCGCAAGACAGGAAATCCCGTGGTATTTAATTTAGGCGACAACGGAAGTCTTTTTAATACAGGATCTTTTAATACTAAAATACCCGTTTAATATATTACATAAAGTTTAGGGATAAAATCCCATAATTTACAATAAGATGATTTCACAGGGAAATCTTTATTTTTCAAAACATGTTTCTTTATTTATTCACATTGAGCCACTTCTCTAAGCTTGCAGTGCTTCACGGCACTTTTCTTGGATCACAACAGATCACCTGAAACATGTTTGAAAAAAGTTTTGTCAGCGGGGAAATACTGAGTGAATCATTCTTTTTATGTAAAAATCATGTTTAGTTATAATTTACAGTATTAAGAGCGATTACAATGTTTCTACATGTCAATCAACTACCCACAGTATTTGTCACTCGACTTGTTTCGGTGACTGTGGTCATATCACTATTGGGTCCGTTCACCCACAAATGACGTCAATCACTATTAGGTCCGTTCACCTAAAAGTGACGTATCATGATTTAGGTACGCCCACCTAAACTGATAAACATTAGTAATGTGCACAATACCCCACATACCGGCTGTAATTGAAGACTACAAAGACTTAATCCCTGTAATTATAACTTTGGAAAATAATTTGGAGTATTGTAAAACAGTTGATAAAAAGAGAATGACTCACATTGCAGATTTAACGAGCAGAGTATAAGCCTACTGATTAGCCTTTGATTTAACCTAATTTAAACAACAATGTACACACAAACGGTTTAGTAACTAATACAGAATCACTTGGGTGTCTCAATTAGGGTTTCCTTAATAGGCAATTATCACCCTAAGTATTAATTTTAATGAGAGTTGTTACATCCTCCCCACCTTAAGAAAAATCTCGTCCTCGAGATTTACGGGAATAGATAAGGATATTTGCGCTTCATTTCTAATTCCAGCTCCCATGTGTATTCTGGTCCTCTCTTTGAATTCCATTTGACCTTGACCAGCACTAGTCGTTTGTGTTTGAGAAACTTGACTTTTCTATCTTCGATCTGTAATGGGTTTTCTACGAATTTCAGCTTTTCGTTTACCTCTACATCTTGAAGAGGTACTACCAGGGATTCGTCTGATAAACATTTCTTGAGATTGGATACATGAAATACGTCATGTACTCCAGCTAGTTCTTCTGGTAGTTGTAGACGATAAGCAACTGGTCCTATTCGTTGGATTACTGGAAATGGTCCGACATACCTTGGACTCAGTTTTCCTTTCTTACCGAATCGTACTACTCCTTTCCAAGGAGAAACTTTCAAGAGTACTTTGTCTCCGACTTGAAATTCTAACGGCTTGCGGCGATTGTCTGCATAGCTCTTCTGACGACCTCGAGCCGTTTTTAGCCTTTCCTTGATCTGAGTTATCTTGTCAGTAGTTTCTTGTACAATCTCAGGACCTGATAATTGACTTTCTCCTATTTCTGCCCAACAAACTGGAGTTCTGCAGTTGCGTCCGTACAGTGCTTCGAATGGAGCAGTTTCAATGCTTGAATGATAACTATTGTTATAGGAGAATTCAATTAAGGGTAAGTGGTTATCCCAATTACCACCAAAATCTATCACACATGCTCGGAGCATGTCTTCCAAAGTTTGTATCGTCCTTTCACTTTGTCCGTCTGTTTTGGATGATATGCAGTACTCAAATTTAGACGGGTTCCCATTGCTTTCTGGAAACTAGTCCAGAAATAGGAAGTAAAACGACTATCCCTGTCCGATACAATGGAGAATGGGACTCCATGTAAAGATACTACTTCATATACATATAACTTGGCTAGCCTTTCCATGCTAAAAGTTTCCTTCATTGGTAGAAAATGAGCTGATTTGGTTAATCGGTCCACAATTACCCAAATCGCATCATTACCTTTTCTGGTTTTGGGTAACTTAGTAACAAAATCCATTGTTATAAGTTCCCATTTCCATACAGGCATTTCCAATTGTTGTAGTAGTCCTGAAGGTTTCTGATGTTCGGCTTTAACTTGTGAACAGGTAAGACATTTAGACACGTATTCAGCTATATTCTTTTTCATACCTATCCACCAGAAATTATTCCTTAAATCTTGGTACATCTTATTATTTCCTGGGTGCATAGTATACCTAGATTTATGAGCTTCTAAAATTTTATTTCTTAATTCTCCTTGCTTAGGTACCCAAATTCGTTTCTTGTGGAATTTCCAAATTCCATCATTTCCTTGTTCCAATTCTTTTATGTAACTTTTCATTCCTTCAGCATCATCCTTGATTGCTGTTTCCTGAATTTCCTTCAATTGTTCCATTAAATCTACTTGTAGATTTAATCTAAGAGCACGGACTCGCTTTTGCTTTTCATGATACTTACGACTTAAGGCATCTGCGACTACGTTCGCCTTTCCTTCGTGATATTGAATATCACAGTCGTAATCGCTCAGGATTTCCATCCACCTCCTTTGCCTCATATTTAACTCTTTTTGCCCAAATATGTACCTTAAACTTTTATGATCTGTATAAACAGTAAACTTACTTCCATACAGATAATGTCTCCAGATCTTAAGGGCAAAAATTATGGCTCCTAATTCTAAGTCATGAGTCGTATAATTTTCTTCGTGCTTTTTCAATTGCCTAGAGGCATACGCAATTACCTTCTTGCGTTGCATTAACACACATCCGAATCCTAATTTTGAAGCATCACAATATACTTCAAAATCTTCTGTTCCTTCGGGTAAGGCTAAAATTGGAGCATTCGTCAATTGGTGCTTTAATATTTTAAAAGCTTCTTCTTGTCTAGGTCCCCATTCAAACTTAACGGCTTTACAGGTCAGCTTAGTTAACGGTACAGCTATCTTAGAGAAATCCTTAATAAATCGTCTGTAGTATCCAGCTAAGCCTAGAAAACTTCTAATTTCCATAGCTGTTTGTGGGACCTTCCATTTGGTGATTGCTTCTATTTTAGCAGGATCTATGTGAATTCCTTCGTGATTCACCATGTGACCTAAAAATTGCACTTCTTGTAGCCAGAATTCACATTTCGAGAATTTGGCGTAAAGCTTTTCTTTTCTTAATAAAGTTAAGAGTGCATGCAGATGCTCACAGTGTTCTTTCTGATTCTTTGAATAAATAAGTATATCGTCGATAAAGACAATTACAAATTTATCCAAGTATGGTTTATAGATTCTGTTCATCATGTCCATAAATGCTGCTGGGGCATTTGTTAGTCCAAAGGGCATGACTGTAAACTCATAATGACCATACCTAGTTCTGAAAGCAGTTTTAGGTATGTCTTCTTCTTGTACTTTCAATTGATGATATCCGGATCGTAAGTCTATCTTAGAAAAATACCTAGCTCCTTGAAGCTGATCAAAAAGATCGTCAATCTTAGGTAATGGGTATCGATTCTTAATTGTAACTTTATTCAGCTCCCTATAATCAATACACATCCTCATCGATCCATCTTTCTTTTTCACAAACAACACTGGTGCTCCCCAAGGGGATGAACTAGGTTGTATAAATCCTTTGCTTAGTAATTCATCTAACTGCTTTTTCAATTCTAACATTTCAGTGGGTGCTAATCGATAAGGTGCTTTAGCTATTGGTGTAGTACCCGGAATTAGATGAATTCTAAACTCTACCTTTCTATCGGGTGGTAACCCGGGTAATTCTTCTGGAAAAACATCTGGGTATTCTGAGACTACAAGGATGTCATGAAGTTCTTTACTTTTAGTGTTAATGATTACGGAAATCATATACACCATTTCTTGTTTCCTTAAATAACTAGCCAATTTCATTACTGAGATGAATTTCAGTGGCTTTCGAGGTCTATCTCCTGTAATCAAAATCACCTCTCCTGTGGGGGTTCGAATTTCTACGGAATTCTTATCACATAGGATTCGAGCATGGTTGGCTACTAACCAATCCATTCCTAATACCACATCGAATCCGGCTAATTTCATGGGTAACAAATTTGCGGAAAACTTATGGCCTAATAGTTCTATTTTTCCTTCTTGCAAAACTTTATCTATGTTAACAGAATTACCTTCTGCCGTTTCAACTGTAAAAATTTGCCTAAGGGTGGTTAAGGGTAACTTAAGAGCTTGGCAAAATGAAGTATTAACAAAACTTTGGTTTGCACCAGAGTCAAATAATACTTTTGCAAACATGTCGCGAACTAGGAACGTACCGGTTATCACATCTGGGATGAGTTCGGCTTCTTGAGTTGTTAGCTGGAATGCTCGTGCATTCTTCTTAGTAGTTCCATCGGTCGTTTTACCTTTGTTGTCTGTTGGTTTAGCTAGCTTAGGACATTCTGGTCTAAAATGTCCGGTTTCTCCGCAGTTGAAACAGACTGTTGTCTTCTTTCTACAATTTTCTTCACGATGTCCTGCAACTTTACAAAAGTTGCAGATTATATTGCATATTCCAAAATGATTCTTTTTGCAACTTCTGCAAAAAGTCGGATTTGCGGATTGCCTCATTTCTCTCTTTTTGAACTTATTATTATTATTACCCACACGAAATCCTTGGGTAATCTTTTGAGCCAATTCTTTCTTTCGATCTTCTTCTCTTGTGCGTACTAGTTCATCGGTTAAAGTATTAGCTAATTCCACAGCATCGTCAATAGTACGAGGTCTTGCAGCCTTAATGATGTTACGGATTTCACTAATTAGTCCCCAAATATAGCGAGAAATGAGTACCGGTTCTGGCGAAGCCAGTGTTGGTACCACTCTAGCATATTCAAAGAATGTCGAAGTATAACCGCGACACTCTACACCTACCATACGATGGCTTAAGAACTTATTCGCCATTTGTTCTTTTTCATATTCGGGACAAAATTTTCTTTCTACAAGATTCTTAAATTCTTCCCAGTTCATAGCATAAGCCATCCTTCTTCCTTTTGCTTGTAATATTGTGTTCCACCACTCTAGCGCCCCTTCTTTGAACAAATTCGACGCATACATGACCTGATCTTCTTCGGCACACTTACTTATTGCAATTACTGCTTCGGTTTTCTCTAACCAACGCAGTACTGCAGTTGCTCCTTCGTTACCTGCAAATTCAGCAGGTTTGCAAGCCAAAAATTCTTTGTAAGTGCAACCAGGCGTTGCAGCTTTCATTTTCTTAGGAGGTGGAGCCTGTCGTGGATTATTATCGTCATGATTGCCGCCTACATTTACACTATGACTAAAATTGTCTTCCTGGGTACGTTTACTAGGAATGATTTGTTGCGGTTCAACAGGTTTCTGAGCAGCAGCCATGATTACTTGAATAGCATTGGCTATCCCTTGAGTAATAATATTTTCTATGTCTTGTCTAGTCATATATTGGTTTTCCTGATTTTGCTCAGATTGATTCCCTTCATTTACTGGTTCATTACTGGCGTTTTCCATCTGATAATTATTATAGATATAACTATTAGTATCAAATGATTGTAAATAAAACAATTGCAAGTAATCACATAAATCTTTTTCACAACACATATATATATAGCCAAAATTGTCGATGTTTCGACTTCTATTTTGATTTATAGGTTATATAAGCATCCATACACACTGTTTATCTTACAATGTTTTATTTCTCATTTTACAGAGTTAGATTTTTACTATTACTATTATGATACAGACACACTTCCCACCTCGCTATCCTTTGGTCAACTGGCAGTTTTAGTAGCGACGCTCCCTCTCGTCGTACTTCCAGGATATTTGTTCTCCCATTTCCCCGATCCTATTCCCTGTACCTATCAGCTCTTCACCGAACTGACGAAGTTCGGCTAAGGTTTCGTTGCTCATTGGAGGATTGGGGAACGGTTCTGGATCAAACTGTGGGAGGAAGGAATAAGGACTATTGATCATATTTTGGAATTGCCAATCATTCGTCCACCATTCTTCCATTTGGCCTAAAGGTCGAGTGTGGATTAGTGGGTCTGGAATAGCTGGTTCCAGATTTACGGGAAGTTGGTTTTCGGCAGGGTAAGGATAAAGATTATTGTGGATAGGGCTAATGACATCACAATTTGCCAGTAAACGGTCTATTTCGTCTTGAAATGTGATTTCTTCAGGTTGTCTAGAGCTCTCTCCAATTTCTATTCCTTTTTGTTTAGAATCTTTCCTGATTTCTATCTCTGCTGGCTTAGAATTTTCTCCGGTTTCGATTCCTTTTCCTTTGTCTATAGGGTTTTCTACTTTGGGAAGTTTCCTAGTGGCTGGCTTTCTCCTGCGCACTTTCCTCCATCCTACATATCTTCTTCTATTTTTAGGTTTTGCTTTTTCCAGCGGTGGAGCGTGGAATTCCAGGGGTTCCTCTATGTCAGCAATATAACCAGTAAAGTCGTGAGAGACTTCAATTGATACTGGGTAGAGGTTGAGATTCTGAAATGCTTCCGAGATCTCACTCATGCTGTGTAGCATATATGCAAAATGCACAAAAATGCTAAGTTAAAACTTTGGAACAAAGTTTAACAAATAAACATTGAAGTTTTATTGCATACTAATTTGTACAAGAGACAACATGAAAGAGAACACACTAGGATTTAGTTATTTATTTACTGGGTAGTAATTTTCATGCTTATTGATAGTTTAGAGGTTTGCATTCTCTTCTACGGTAGCTAGCATATAAAGATTTGCCCATTTTTCGTCTAATTCGTCTTTCCAAGGTGGATTATTGCCTAATTCCTGGATTTCTAGATTAAACCTCACTTTCTTGACTTGGGGTTTCTGGCTTTTCCTAATAATCGAATTTCTTTTCTCTGGTGTAAGAGGATTCTCATATTGTGCTTTCCGGACAAAAATTCCTTCTTCCAGGGTTGCTGGGTATTTGGAGGAAGAGGTTTTTTTTCCGTGGGTGCAGTATCTAATTTGTGGTAGATGGCAGAAAGCCTTTGTTTACCCATACTGTAACTAACAAATAACTAATTAAAACACATAATCACAAAATGGCAATTTAAGTATTCCTCAAATAATTTAATAGACTTAAATCAGTAGTAAGCTTATAACAGTGGCTCTGATACCACCTTTTCCTGTCACGGCTCTCGGCCCCGGTTTGACCCGGTCCAGAGCCGCGAGACAGGAAATCCCGTGGTATTTAATTTAGGCGACAGCGAAAGTCTTTTTAATACAGGATCTTTTAATACTAAAACACCCGTTTAATATATTACATAAAGTTTAGGGATAAAATCCCATAATTTACAATAAGATGATTTAACAGGGAAATCTTTATTTTTCAAAACATGTTTCTTTATTTATTTACATTGAGCCATTTCTCTAAGCTTGCAGTGCTTCACGACACTTTTCTTGGATCACAACAGATCACCTGAAACATGTTTGAAAAAGGTTTTGTCAGCGGGGAAATACTGAGTGAATCATTCTTTTTATGTAAAAATCATGTTTAGTTATAATTTACAGTATTAAGAGCGATTACAATGTTTCTACATGTCAATCAACTACCCACAGTATTTGTCACTCGACTTGTTTCGGTGACTGTGGTCATATCACTGTTGGGTTCGTTCACCCACAAATGACGTCAATCACTATTAGGTCCGTTCACCTAAAAGTGACGTATCATGATTTAGGTACGCCAACCTAAACTGATAAACACTAGTAATGTGCACAATACTCCACATACCGGCTGTAATTGAAGACTACAAAGACTTAATCCCTGTAATTATAACTTTGGAAAATAATTTGGAGTATTGTAAAACAGTTGATAAAAAGAGAATGACTTACATTGCAGATTTAACGAGCAGAGTATAAGCCTACTGATTAACCTTTGATTTAACCTAATTTAAACAACAATGTACACACAAACGGGTTAGTAACTAATACAGCAGTTACGACAATTCACGAGATTAAACCCTCACAACGATCAACAAAGTGCAATACTCAATAATTCAACGGATTCACAACGAATAACAGAGCATAGTCCGAATTCGAACAGCACTCAAATATTCAAGTCGAAATCACGACGAATAACAAAGTATAAGCTCAATTTGAGCAGCACTCAAACAATCGTTGGATAGTTATAATCGATCGGACGTTGAATCGTAATAGCGATCGAGTTATTACCCTGATTGCGGCAGCGATTCGTGAATCGTGTGTGTTAATTGTACTGTTGTTGCTATAACTCGACGTACACTTTGAGAATTGACGTTGTTCCAAAGACAGAATTCAAGTCCCGAAGTCTGCTATTTATACTAATTTTTTGGACCTCGCTTACGGACCGTAAGCCCTTTTCCCTTACGGTCCGTAAGGGAAGCAGTCTATTTATAGGGTGGCTAGGTTCGGGACTAGGCTTGCTGACTTGACAATTTTGCGAAATTCTAATTTGACAACGAATTATTTAGATAATCGTTGGCTAGGTTTTACCCCCCCTGAGTTTTAGGGGCCCTGATCCTGATTCCGATTGTTCTGGAAATTTTGGGATTTATGCAGAATCACTTGGGTGTCTCAATTAGGGTTTCCTTAATAGGCAATTATCACCCTAAGTATTAATTTTAATGAGAGTTGTTACACGATAAGCAACGCGTAAAACGAATACAAGTGTTGATGGGTCGAACAACCTGGTCGATCGAATGGTAGGTTCGATCGGATGGGTTGTTCGTTCGGTTTGACAGTCCGTTCGGACAGCCTGTTCGGTCGGCCGGTGGGCTCGATCGGTTGGGCTGTTCGAGTGGATTGTTTCTTCCTTTGTGTAGGATGTGTTTGTGTATGATGGCTTGTCCTTTTGAAGTTTTCGTTGTAGTATTCGAGAACATTGAAGTGTCCTTACCTTTCAGGTCGATCGATCGAACGGGCTGTTCGATCGGCCGGCTTAACCGGTCGGTTAGGTACTTCAGTAATAAGTCCTCAGCAGGATGTCACCTGATCAGACAGCATGTTCGATCGGGTGGCACTCCAATACGTCGAACGAGTTGAAAATCGATTAAGTGTTGAAGCATAGTATCTCATGATCCAAAGAGTAATTCAAATCAAGCCGTAGTTCGATCGAACAGCACTTCGTTAATACTAGACTTCATGAAATTGTTAAAGTGTGGGGCCATGTGCTAGCCGATCTGCTGGCCTGGTCGATCGGCTGACATGTCCGATCGGTTGGGCCGTTCGTTCGAACCGCCTGTCCGATCGGTCAGCATCCTGACCTGGTCGGCCTGTTCGTCTAACACTTGGTTGTTCTGATTGCTTGACGTTATATCGAGGTATTTTGACAACGAGTTGAACCATGGAACCTTCGTTCTTACTTGTTTCCCCTGCTCGGACAGGAATCACCCAAGTCCGGCCGGTGAACTGTTCGGAACGGTAGTTTGACGTTTAACCCGAAATCGGTGAACCTCGTGGATAGAATCCCGAATCTCGAACCGCACAACTACTAGAGTGATTAGTGAGTGGGTTCAAGCTCCGTTTCTACCGATTTGAAGGCATTGAGTGTAAAAGAGTTGAAAGAAAGTTGGAAAATCCATCTTTCAATCTTTTCCACCGTGCATATGTGTAGATCTGTGGTAGATCTTTGTTTGTTTATGTGGAAATCGGTTAGATCCAAGCTATTCTTGGTGGGTTGAGGCCAAAACATGAAGTTCTTCAAGAACACCATGATGACATCATCCTAGAATGCTTGAATCTTGATGATTTCACGGTTAAAAGTTAAGATTTTAAAGATAGAAAGGTGTAGGAGTGTGTATAGATCAAGAAAGTACAACAATTAGGATGAAATCTTACCGGGTTTGAGAGAAATCTGAGGAAAAGTGAAGAGCACGAGCTGGTCGGTCAGAGAGTTTCCAAAAGTGGAAAGAATGACAATGACAGGGCTATTTATAGGCTTCCCAAAGAGGAAAGGGCTGGCCGATCGGCCGGGCATCCCGATCGGACAGCCTGCTCGATTGGACAGTCCGTCCGATCAGCTGGGCTGTTCGATCGGCTAGGAGCCTGATCGATCAACAACCTGTTTCGAGTGTTCGGTGCGATGATTTTTGATATTTCGATTTCGATTGAAGATGATACGAATACGATAGAGTTTCCTATTCAAATTACTTTTAATCCCAACCACTATATCTACATACAAGCATCTATATTTCACACTATCTTTTCGCCACCATTTATCATAATTCGATTTCGATTGAGTTCGATTGAGTTCCGAGTTTCGATTCGAGTTTCGATTGATTACCACACATCACATAAAGTAAACATGCACAAGTAACACATAAGGCACACACACACGTATACTAACACCAGAATTCGCGTAATTCGAGTTTCGAGTTCGATGATGATTCGATTAGCTTGATTATTGATTGATTGACTTTATCGCATTGTTACTTCTTACTATTCACAGTCGTTAGCGTTTCACATCGATTTAAACATTCGATCACTTTGATTAATAACACTTACTCAACGTAATACAACTAACAGAAACACCAACATAGAATTGACTAACTATAGTCAAAGAAGTCAATCTTGACTTTGACTTTGACTTTGACATTCGGTAACACGGGGTGTTACAGTAATGTTGTCTACATCACATCATCCCCATACTCAATCAATAGCTTGGTTATGGGTGAGATTTACTGGGTTTGGTTGCTGTTGTTGTTGGCCTTGCGTGGAAACTTGAGTAAAAGTAGAGTTAGTATATCAAGGGTGTTTAATTTAAAAATGCAAATAATTCTTATGGACTATTAGATTATAAGTTTAAATGGATGAGATTGAATAGTGAAATTTCTATAAACTGTGTTTTATTTTTAATGATTGATTTAATAGCACATGGATAAAAATGTAATATCACTGTATTTTATATTCAGAAACTCACATGCAAGTTCTTTTCCATCTTTTTTAAACGTCAATAATTTTTTGTACGTGATTGTTTTTCCAGAATTCACACGATAATAACGACCATTTTTTAATCTTTAATATGAGTACTATAGTATTATACGTTTAAACTAGGCGTTTTTAGTCTAAGGTGTTTTCGGTTTTGTTTATTTGAGGTGATTTATTTTGTAGGTAACAAAAGGTTCATTATGTAATGTTTTATTAGTAGCATGTAGATGGTGTTTTATTTTGCAGTTAACAAAAGGTACATGATGTTATATTTTGCATATAACAAATGGTAATAGTGTTTTATTTCACTGAAACAACTGAACAAGGTGTTTTTACCACAATTAAAGAATTGTCTAATTACTCTTATACCTTTTACCCTAATTAATAATGATGGCCACATGTTAAGTTCTCAAGGCCTTTTGGAGTTCTTAGGAGTCTAAGTTTTTGTTAAGGAACATCTACCAATCATCACATACAATATTTATAAATTACCAATTATCAACATGTAACACCTCGAAATTTTGTGTTCAATAAATAAATGACCCGTGTCAAATACGACAAAATATTATAAACCCGGATTTAATTAAGATATGCGGGAGGATTTTCGAATATGTCGACATGTTAATTTTATACCTCTGAGCGACTTCGTTATTATAAATCCCGAGACCCCAAGCAAATTATAAGCACTTAATCTAAATCGGGTCATTAGTAATAATTAAAAGGATCTAAGATAATAGTTGGGTCTTAAGAAAATAATAAAAGACAATCATCTAACCAAGAGCCCACCTTTCTTACAAACCCACATTGCATAATAGGCAAACATCTGGTCAGGTATGGGCTAAAGGCAACCCCTCAAAAATTATTAATGTCAAGTTGACTATTCAAACCTTGAAAGGTTATTTTTTTTGCCACTGATGATCGCTTACGGACCGTAAGGGTTATGCCTTACGGACCGTAAGGAGGGTGAAGGGGTAAAAGTTTTCCGCCACAGGCTTACGGACCGCAAGGCCCAAGCCATACGGTCCGTAAGCGATGCCCAGCGACAGAAAGTTGGCTGTTGGCTGTGTAAAACGGTAAACAATAAATGTAGAGATCTTCCAAAGATATGGGCGACCTCTAAACACCTCCTAGGACCCAGGGACACTTGGTGATCATCCAAGGACCCTTGTAGACCTTGTTGTGATGATCTTGATGATCCACATTGCCTATAAAAGGCCCCTTGGTGCAACAAGTTTTCCTCACACCTTCTCTTGCTCTTCTGATCATCTCTGGAGCTCCAAAGCAGAACCAATCCATTCATAGTCGTGCATAGGACCTTGGTAAGCTTCCTTAACCATTCTTATTTGAGTTCTTGCTTAGTTTAGCTTAAAAGTCAATCCGTCGTAATTAACGATTGACTTTACGATAAATCACGAATGGTCCAGTGATTTGTCGAATCAAGGATAGTTATGTGTTGGTATTTATGTGGGTAATAAACCCCTAAAAGGGTTCTCCCTGATCACCACTCTAACTAGTTCAAATGTCGAGTCAAACGTGCTTAGAAAAAGTCAACAGAAAGCTATTTTGCGATTTTACATGTAATCTGTAATGTAGACGGTATGCAACCTGTTTAAACACTCATAAAACATGATAATAAGTATATTAACACGTCTAAGCTTGTTTGATTCGACCATTTGCTATATTGACCCGGTTCGGAGCCGAAAGTCGCAAAACTTTGACTTTTGCTTTGACTTCAGTTCTGACCCATTTTAGTGCAATGTAGATATTCCTTAGGACTCTTTTAGGACCAGGTCACATGATGGTATCACCCTCTGTGACCGGTTCGTCGTTTGTCCAAGTCTTTTACACGTTTCCGTTAAATGCTTAAAAGTTGACCGTAACGCCCTTTTTAAAATAAAACGAGAATTTCGGACATGTGAAAGGATCATAACCTTGATTACTGATTTCTAAGAATATCCCTAAAATTTCACGTCAATCCGAGGTCCAGGATATGAGTTATGCTAAATAGCGCAATTAAAGAAAACTTTTGTAATAAACGGCGCGATTAGCATAACGCCTATCTAAACCCGGATTTCGACACCAAACCTTTTGCTCACTGTTGTAAAATAATATTTTGGGATTTTTAAAGATTTTTAATTATTTTTAACCTGCTCATAACCTGCGGTTATGGCAACGGTTCGGTAAATACCGAATATACCCTTTTCGGCCATAACTTGAGTTCTACAAGGTCTTTTGACCCGATTCCAGTTGCTACTGATTTTAAATAATAAATAAAGTATTTTAGACTTTATAAACTGTTCGGGAAACTCAGATTTCCTGTAGAACTCTAAAACCTCTTTTAAAAGTCTTCAAAATGACCGAAAAACCCCTACGGGGCGTATAATGAACTTAAACTCGTTACGGGCATTATGGAAGGTATCCTACTGATACCACAACCTCTTTAAAGTATATTGACTTAGGAAAACAGTGTAGGACTCTTACGGTTACCCGTGGCGCCTTTTGCGCGCACGGTTCGGCTTATGTAACTAGTTTACATAAATTAGCCGATACGGGCCAAACCATATTGTTTTGACCCCAAAATCCAGAGTGTGAATATTAAACCCATATAAAACAATCCTTCAAACTTGTTGGGTCAGAATCACATTCCATTCCCGGTTTTCGCCTTTCACGCGATTAAACCGTATCTATCCTTTGAAACTGACCGGTCTAAGCTACGGCAAATATAAAGACCCGTTAGGATTCTAATAGGTTATTTTTTAAAACCTTCGTTCCAGAATAGGAGCCCAGTAAAAGATATCTGTGATTTAATCAATTAAGGACTATACTTGCAAAGGTAAATACTTTTAACTTATTTTCCGTTATACGGGCTTGGGTTACGGTATCTACAATACCGCTTGGTCGGGCAATTGACCCCAACTCATTTGTAGTTGGGTATTATCGATGTGACCCGTTTAAAACTTGTTTTGTTGGCTTAACGCCTTTGGGGGGGCTTAATGACCATGTCCCGGATATCCTTGGCATCATTTTACGAAATGGCCACGACCTCGACATCCGGGTGTAGGCGTACACCCGGTATTGTGTCTATATTAATTAAAGGTATAGCCGTTGGTTTACCCACCTCGGTTTTACGCTATGTGGTGTGTCTATTAAACTTTAACCCGGCACGACCCGGGCGACCGAACGCATAGCAAACATGTAATTCTTTACAAGATTTAATTATAAATTATCCCAAGTTATAAAAGAGTTTGTGCCTTGTGCATTCAAATCAATTTTAATAAACATTTTTCAAAAGTGTCGGTTGAATGTATTTACCAGTGTAAACTGACGTATTTTCCCAAAAAGATTAACTGCAGGTACTAAACGTAATCGGCTGGCTATAGCTCCTTAGCACCTTAAAGAGTCTCGCAAGCTTTTGATGCCTTGTCTGTTGAACAATACTTTTATTATTTTGATCCCCCTGTGGATACCATTCGACTATTTGTGATACATTCGATATTACAATCAATGGTTGAATTATATTTATCTTTATGCTTCCGCTGTGCATTCATATAATTGTGTGGTTTGACTATATTGTTGCCAACTACGTCACGATAATCCCCCACCGGGCCCACCGGTGAGACACGTGGAAATCGGGGTGTGACACAACATGATTGTGCATCATGTTGTTGTAATCTTTGCATTTTTGTTTTATTAGGCTTTGAGGAGCTGTAAGGTGTGCTTTGGTGTTTGTTTAGCTGGTTTAGTTGAGTGGGCTATTAGGCCGCACTATACGTGTCTGTGAGATGTCTTTGTTTTTTACACACGTTTTGCTTCCCATCTTCTTTAGATTTCATTATCATCCCACGGTGTCCCTCTCTTTATGCATTCTACTCATTCTTTCTCTGGGAAGCTGCACTTTTTGGGTTAGTTGATCGTCTGATTAGGTGTATGGAAGTGATTTTTATAGCCGTGTTATTTGCTTGATTATTAGGATATGATTCTTGTTTTTTTGTGGTTTTTTTTTGAACCCTAGATATTTGGGTTGTTATTTTGTATGTTTTAATCTTATGTATTTTTGAGGATGTATAGGCTATGAGTGATTGGTGAACTTTAACATGGTTATTTTTATCTCTGTGTTGTTTGTTTGATTGTTAGGCTATTAGGTACTTATTTTTATGTTTGAACTTGAAAGATTTTTGAAGATGTATGGGCGATGATCCATTGGTGAGCCTTAGTATTCATTGAAGGGGTGTTTTGCTATGTGATTGTTGTTCGCTTATGGCTTGGCTTAGCTTGCTTGGTCCGTCCTTTTTGGGCTATTATTTTGATGTATTAGTTGTGTCTCTGGGATTTGAAAACAAGGAGACCCATACTCTTTTACATAAACTTATGGTTGTTGTAGGTCTAGGTGGCTCCCACGCTAGGACCTTCGTTGACACCATTGAGTGATGAACCAATTATTTAAACACTGGCATGGCTTAACCGTTGTTGTTGATGTTGTTATGTTGGTGTTTGATAATTTAAGCTCTGTACGCCGTATGTATAGGCGGGGATTTTAGATGGGTGTTTGGATATGTCGTTTTTGTTCCTTTATGGCTCATGTTGCTTTGGGCTTTTTATGTTGCTGTTTTGAGGGTAGAGTCTAGGTGATGAGCCTTTGGTAAGCTTGGTATGTTATATAGGTTATTCGATCTGTGATTGTTTTTTGTTTGTATGTGACACTCGTAGCTTTTGGTTATTATCCTAAGTTATTATGAAAATACATGTGCAGTTGTGTGCATAAAATGATTTTGATGTATTTTCAAAATGTGTCGGTTATTTGTATTTACCAGTGTAAACTGACGTATCTTCAAAAGACTAAGCGCATATTGCAAAGTACGTAAATAGGCTGGAAGCTGCCCGATAAATGATTAAGTGGAATTTGCAACTCCATGCATTAAAGCCTAGTAGTCTTTTACATATTCATTTTGTTATTTCGATCCGCATGTGGATCTTATATATTTCCATCTGTATATTATTTTTGAACATTCGGACACTTGTAATTTGTAATAGTATTTTAAAATCCTAAGACTCCGCTGTGTTATTTGTGAATATCTGTATCAATTTGTTATGTACCTCAAATCCGGGCCTACCGGGAAATCAAGGTGTGACAGAGAGATACCTGAATCTTAAAAAAAAACCCCAAAGCATAAGTTACAATACCTTTATACCTAAACGTGTTGAAAATTATAATATTAGGTAAGGGTAATTCCATAATGAAGGGTTAAAAATTCAAAAAGTTGGAAAATGCAAGTTACACATGTGGTACCAAACTTCCAATGAATGGGTTTAGTTAATTTTTTTACCCACTAAGGATATGTCACTCTCTTATTGGCTAGTCAAATCCGATATGACAAAAGGGTATAAACGTTGTACATATGCTCAATAAGTTAACAATGTGTGTGAACGACCCACTCACTTGTCTTACGTGTTACCATCTAGTCGGGCAAAGGAAAGGTAACAAGGATAAATTGTGCCCATTAGGCCCCACTCAACCCCGTCTTGACTTGAGCAATGAGAATAAGTTATATATGTTTTGCTCACTCGTGATATGCATATCTTTCATTTTCATCCACACAACTCAAACATGCTATGCGTGGAGTTGTTATTGGTTTAACTGTAATATGAAAAAAAATTAAATGAGTCAAATATAGTTATGTTGATATACTCACTCAATAGCAATCATCATTGTGGTTTTTCAAAAATTAGATAGCTACGTTGTTATTATTATTATTAAAACCTTATTAATAACCAACTACTTTATGCATATAGTAGTTGTACAATTTGCTTTGGCAGTTTTTCAAAAAAAAATGAACTTTTCATTTTTAACCCTAAAGTTTCAAGCTTTGGCAAGTTAAGTTTAAAGTTTTAATTTTTGTTTCCCTTTTAACCTTAAAGTTTTAATCTTTGACAATTTGAGTTTAAAGTTTTAATCTTTGGTAATTTAACCCCTTTGATTAATTTGATTTTTTACTTCTAATTCAAAAGTTTTCATCTTATACAATTTAACCCCTTTCATTAATTTGATTTTTCATTTCTAATTAAAAGTTTCCATCTTTTGCGATTTAACCACTTTGATTTTTTTTACTTATGTGTTGTAATCTTGGCTTTGGGGGTTTTCCAAAGAAAAAATGGTTATGCATATGGTTGTTGTAACCTTCGCTTTGGGGTTTTACAAAAAAAAAAAAAAAAAAAAAAAAAACCTTGATTTTTTTACTATTCACCCAAAAGTATTTCATAAATTACTTTTAACCCAAAATTATTTGTTTTTTTTTACTTTTAACACAAAACTTTTTATCTTTTACAAATCTATCCTCACAATTTTTTTTACTTTCAACTTTGGTCCTTTATAATTTTCATTTTCTACAAATTTTTCGCTTTATGGTTCGTTCTAAATTTTGTGACTTAACACATCGCAACGTGCGTCTTTAGTTTAACGTTTTTACGTTTCGTTCTAAAATTTGCGAGTTAACACGACGCAACGTGCGTGTGTGGGTGAACGTTTTTACATCATCTATTTTTTCCCGCTTGACAGGTTCAACATAACGTGTGCGTCCTAAATCGACTTAGTTATAACTAAAGAATCCCTGCCGCATTGCGGCGGGTCGTAATTCTAGTTATATCAAATAAAGGGAAAATCATAACACACTTTGACCAAAAAAATCATAAAAGCGGACGTTGATTTTTAGCTATTCTTTTTTGGCTGCCTGCTACGGCTTAGCCTACGTTTTATGAGCCGGCTAAAAGTTAATGCCCATTTTGTTGATCTTTTAGTCCAAATGTCTAGGTGAATGATTTTCACTATGTATAATATACTAAGTAAAAATAACTATTTTTTTCCCTAAAGTGAATCTGCCAAGACAGTAGTAAATACTAAATTCTATATAAAACTGACCATGTCGTTACACACAAGTCAATCCATGAAATCATCACAAGAAAAAAGTGCAACAACTTTATCAAACAATAAAAAATAAACAAAATCTCTTGCTCATTATTGCCAACTCAAACAAAACAAATAAAAAATCCCAAAAAACCAACAAACACTTCTAACAAAACATCATTTGCATCCGATATTCGTGCCGAAAATGCTCGATACGATACAGTTTAATACGATACCAGATACCATTTGCTCATCCCTACCTTAAAACACTTAGACGTTCACCGTCTTACATAAAAACCTTAACGACTTCGCCGCCGACTCACCACCACCAACCGCCCCACCGTCGCCCAACAACAACCGCTCATAATACTCCACACAAAACAACGACAACGACAACTCCACCTCATTCCGGTTCCACACCCGCCGCACCACCTCCGTATCACCACCGTTGCTCCTCCTTTTCTTCAGCCGGCTCACCACCGGCCGAACACACATTAAATACAACCTCCGGTACCCACCAAGCGCCAGCACCACCGACCGAACACCAACTGACGGCGGCACAGACAACTGGCGGAAACATAAGTGTTCCCATAATGCATCGTTCCGTACAATGGAACACCATTTTTTACACACACACGCCGCCGCAGCTAACGACCGGCCGTCGAGTCTTTGCAACACTTCGATTAATATGTCGTTGTGGTCGTTTATGGAAATGTTGTGTTTCTCTCTCTTGGTTTCTCTCTCTAGATTATTGTTGTGTGTATGCAACATTGCTGCCTAAATGTTAAAATAGTGAAGTTGTGATATGTGACTGAGAGGTGAAGGTGAGTGAGGGTATTTGTAAGATGAGGGTGGTTTGAGTGGATGGGGGGAAATGATAAGTTGAAGGGGGTGTGGGGAATAGTGGTAATTGGTTAGGGGGTGTTTTGTAAATGTGGGTTTGATTTAGAGTTTAGAGTAGGGTGTTGAATAAACGATGTGAGAAGAGTCAAACTAGTATTTTAATGTAGTGTTGTCTCCATGAGGTGTTAAGTTATTGGTCGTTTTATTATTTTAGTGTATATTTTTTTTTTGTAAATTAGTTTTGATAATGTAACTAACTAGGTTTTTAGTATTATCGTTTATTGAAAATAGTGTTATCAATAACAAAAATTCGTGATGAATATAAGTTGTGTTTAAGTGTAGATTTTTATATGGTGAAAACATATTTTTGTCGGAAGGAGTTTTGTATATGCGTAGACTTGAGTGTTAACTTTTCTAAGCTTAAAGTTTTACTTGCTTAAATGAGTCTCAAGTCATGTGTTTAAAGCTATGTTTAGCTTTGTAAGTAATTTTAGACGCTCAAGTTCGACTTAATCTCGTTTAGTATATATCTGATTACACACTCACATATGTAAAGTACATGGGGTAAGTAGGACTTTTAATACACAAAGCGTACAAAGTAATTACGCATGAAGGATTTCAAAATTACGTACGAAAGAAATAACAATTGAAAATTCCGCATAACGGAAATCAAAACTATGCATTAAAATTAAGCTTGAAGAAAAGAACAAATGAAAATTATGCATGAACAAAAACCAAAATTACTTATCCTGAAAAATTCTTTTTACACTTTTACGTTAACAAGTCTTTGTCTTTAAAACAAGTGTCAATATATATATATATATATATATATATATATATATATATATATATATATTTTAACGGCAAAGAATTGCACATGTAAACCCACCCTGCTTGGGGCTGTGTCCAAGGTCGACTCATCGACTAGCATGAGACCGTGCCCCCTGATGCACGGGAACCGGATGGAATCCGTAAACCCTCACCTCCCGTCAGGTTTGAACCCGAGATTAAAGCCCCAATTCATTCCTTCACTCAGATGTCTCTAAAAAATGACTCGAGTGAGAATCGAACTTACATCTCCACTAGGAAAGACAAACCTTTTGACCAATGGACCAACTTCTTAAAATGTCAAAATAATATATGATAATACTTTTTGTTTAACTTTTTTGTTTTGCTATGTTTGTAATAGTTTTTTTTTATTTAGCTATATACACGAGCATTAAAAAAATCAACATTTGCATGTACTTTTCTTCTTTTCAACAAATTTGACTTCCATATAATTAATAACGTTGTCACCATGGGGCTGTTTGGTAGCCTCTTAATGACCATTCAGATGCTATCTCTTAATGGTTTAAAACCTCTGAATGAATAAGAGGCAACCTCAAGTCTGAATGGTTAAGAGGTTACCTCTGAATGGTAAATCATCACATGTCAAATTCTTTAACCTTCTAATTGGTAAAATTCTTAATGGTTCCATTAAGAGGTAGCCTCTTAATGACCATTCAGAGACTACCAAACAGCCCCTAATCAGTGATGATAACTGTTCAAAAAACACTTTGTAATACTTAATTCACTTTATGTCTGTGATATAGTAAAATAGAAAAAAACTAAAATAGTCAATTTCTTTGTTTCTTTGTTGATGGGGAAATGGAAAATCTTGGTTCTTTGCTGTTGTTGTTTCATGAGATTTTCGTTATCAGGTTTCTTGACGTTGCTTTAGAGATCCGTTGGGGCAAAGTTTGTTCACATACACACGCAAACAATACATTTAAAATGCAATTGGAAGTATCTAACTATCTATACTTATTTTTTGTTTTACCTTTAATGTAGTTTGCGATTAATGTCATTTCTTTTCTCAGTAAGGGGACCCGGGGCGGTCTCCTTTTCTTCCGTGATAGTATAACGTGACAAACCATAACGCGTTGAACTCGACCGCCGGTACAAACTAAAACGCGTTATACATTAACGCAATCCGGTTTTCGTTATCTCCACGCGTTAATGTTTTGTTTTGTGAGGGTATTTGTTGGTTGGGGGAAATTGTTGGGTGTGGTGATGAGTGATGAGCACCTCCACTAAAAATGCTTGTGAGTGATGGAAAAATGGTCAATGACATGGCGAAACTTGATTGGTGCTTGTGAGTGATAAATTCTATCACTAGTGAACCACCCCTAGTCCCCTAAGGGGAGGAGGGGTGGTTCACTAGTGATAGAATCTATCACTCTCAATGTCCAATAAAATTATGTCATGTCATCAACCAAATTTCCATCACTAGTGATAGAAATATAGGAGGGGTGGAATCACTAGTGATGGAATTCTATCACTCCCAATTTTTTTTTAATTTTCATTTTAAAATTATAAATTTCACTAATTTTTTTAATTTTTTATTTTAAATTAGAAATTAACAATAAAACACTAAAATTAAAAATTTCATTAAATTTAAAACATACTACTTCAATTTAACATACTAGAAACATACAATTTAAAAAAAAAAAACCTACTCCTCGTCCGAATCCGGAAACTCCAAACCTAGAGAACCTACTAGTTCGATTAAATCGAATCTCAACCGAAAGTGAGTTTCTTCGTTACGCAATTGTAAATGGATATCTTGTGGAACTTGAACTTGTGTAGGAGGATCCGGCACCCAATCCGGGGATATTGCACGCCCGTCGTGTTTGATCAGCATATTGTGCAATATGATACAAGCATACACTATGCTATGAATTGATTTCTTGGTCATCGAACGAACCGGTCGGTGTAGTATACCCCATCTACCCTTTAAAACACCAAATGCCCTCTCAACATCTTTTCTTGCCGATTCTTGCAATTTTTTGAACGCCTTTTCTTTAGCCTCGACAGGAAATGAGGGAGCTTTCACAAAAACAGACCAAGACGGGTAGATACCATCCACAAGATAAAAGCCTCGTCTGTAATGTCGACCGTTAACATAGAAAGGAGAGGAAGGTGCGGTACCATCCGTTACGCTTTGGAACAACGGCGACGTGTGCAACACATTGATGTTGTTGTTTGAACCTGGAACACCGAAATACGAATGCCAAATCCATAAATCATTCGACGCCACCGCTTCTAGTATGATGGTTGGTCTTTTGATGTCTCCCCTCACATACGCCCCTCGCAACTTTCTTGGACAATTTTTCCACTCGATATGTGTACAATCGATGCTACCGAGCATCCCGGGAAAATGCCATCTAGCCTCGTGTGCGGCGTAAATACGTGAGATGTCGTGGCTCGTCGGTTTACGTAAAAACTCGTTAGCATACAACTTAATGACCGCATTGCAAAAAAATTGCAAACATTCACGTGAAGTTCTTTCAGACATAGCTAGGTATTCATCATATTGATCGGGTGGGTTACCTGTTGCTAGTTGGCGAATGGCGGACGTGCATTTTTGTATCGGCGTGAAACTTGGTTTGCCCCTCGCATCGTAACGTTCTTGAAACCATTCCTCGCTTGCTTCGATGTCTCCAACAATCTTTAAAAATAATTCTTTGGGTAAACGAAACCGATCTCTAAACGTTTCGGCATTGTATAGCGGGTTTTCCACAAAATAATCGTTCATCAAAACTTCGTTGGCACGTATACGATCACGGTCGACCATCTTCTTCTTTGGGCGGGACGACTCGGCATCAAGCTCGTTATACACCGACACAAAATAGTATAGCGTGTCGTTGTCGGAAGACGACTCGGTATCGGTATCGCTAGACATCGGAAATGTCGAATCCGTAGGGAATTCCATTTGAGAAAGATATAAAAATTGTGTGAAATGGGTTTAAATTGGTTTAAAAGATATAGTTTGGTGTGTGAAAAATGGTTAAAATGTAGATATATATAGATAAATGGTTTAATTTTTTTTTATTGAATTTACCGTTTTAAAACGGTCATAAATCACAAACGGTCGAATTTTTTGAAAACTTTAACGCGTGATCTGTACAACGCGTTGATGTTACCACGCGTTATAAAAGGACCGGCGGCGGTGTTCCGTGGCCATTCAACGCGTGATGAACAACTATAACGGGACCGCCCCGAGTCCTCTAAGTAAGGAATATTGGATTTTAATAATCTCAACTATTGATCGTTGGCCGCTTCCGGCAACAGTTCTAACTTCAAAAATAACCACTGGGAGTCCCAACTATTAACATATTGGCCTCCAATGGACCCTGACTAACAAAACCCTAACGCTGTTAGTCTCCAATCACCAGAAAAAAACGTTTTTCGCCAGAAAACTCAATATTTTTGTCCTAAACATCTTTCTAACCTTATTACGGACCTTTAGTAACCTCTTTCTAGTAAAAACCCCAATTATTGAAGTTGCCGGAAAACTCTTTTTCGTCGGAAAACTCAATATTTTCGTCACAAACCTCTTTGTAACCTTAGATCGGAACTTTAGAAACCTTTTTCAGACAAAAAACAGTTTTCCGGCGACCGGAGACTAACGGCGTTAGAATTCTGTTAGTCAGGATCCATTGGTGGCCAATATGTCAATAGTTGGGACTGCCAGTGGTATTTTTGAAGTAGGGACTGTTGACGGCTAATGACGAATAATTAGGATTATTAAAATCTAATATTCATCTCAATAACAATACTTTTAGGGAATAATACTATTTCGAGAGTTGGATTTGCGGTCACCCTTTATTTGTCACACATATATAACGTGCGCTATTATATTATCCTAGGACACAACTAAATATATAGATATAATGTACAGTATGATACGATATATATCATCTATGTAATTATATCTTTTTTTTTGGTAAGAAAGAAAGTAAATAGGGATCGTGTTTAAGCGCTCAACAAACCTTTTCAGGCCCAAAAATTTATAAATTATAAGGTCAATAATTGTTGGAAATACAATGATACGAATTGTTCTATTGCATTCATTAATGAATGATGAAACAAATTGTATCTGATAGCCATAAGAGAATATGTTGAGTTAAGATCACACCAAATCAAAAGAAAACCAAGTGACCATTGTCACGTTGCTTTCACTTCACAAGGGCTTATATTTTGCGCCCCACCAAATCTCAAGGGACAAAATGCTATCTGTATCTACATTCTCTTTTGTAGATTTTTTAATGAATTCACTTGTTTCTTTTTTGCCCATAATATAACTTTTTATATTTTAAATATTATATGCAATACCCAATGTTATGTTTCAAGTCCTAGAAATTTAAGATAAAAACAATTTCTTTTAGTTTATGACCGAACCAATAAATGCGAACCTGCATGTAAACGTGGTGGTTCTTAATTGAACTGAATCATTGATACATAAATCATACATATAATAGCTATACAGTATATCTTATTACACTTAATAAAATAGCTCTAAAGAAGATAAAAGAAAACTTGTCAACCTAAATTAACTACATCAAATTATCTGTCTTGTGAGGATGAAACAAGTAACTTTTGAATTTTACAAAATAAAAAATAAGTAGAAAAGTAAATATGTAATGTAGTTTTCACATAACATCCCAAGAAGAAAAAAACAATGCATATAAAAGAAAAAAGTCAAAGAGATAACTATAAAGGTAATATATTTATTAAATATATTTATAAAGAGTGGGGAATGAGCTTGTGGAGTAAACAACAAGAACAAAACAAGAGATAAAATGGTAAACAAAGAAACCAAGGATTCAAAGCCAAATATTTAGTTCCAGTCTAGTTAGAAATTGAAATCCAATAATATATGGTTATTCTAGAAAGTTACATAGTAAAAAAAAAAAGAAAAAAAACTTCAACCAGTGATAATAAATTTGGTTACATGCACTCAATTACTTTACTTATGATAATTTTGAGAATTAACAATACAACAAAAAACAATACGCTGGATATCAATATTAATATTAACAGAAAATTTAGATGGCCGAAAGGTTACCAACTCCTATTAATCTAATACAAAATTGAGATTAAATTAAAAGAAAATTAAAAAAAATAGAAAACAAAACACTATACTCAAAAAGAGTACAAAAAGTGCCTTTTGAAAAAGACCAGTGTCCTATTGTACTACCATTTTAAGATATTTGAAAACTTACCTACGGTGGAATACTTATTTTCACCTGACCGATACACCTCATTTACAGTTAAATACGCTTATTAGAGACACTGTAAAGATACGATACGATGTTAATTGTAAGAATGTAGGATTATCGTGTACTAAATTCGTGCCTCACGGCTATGTGACCATGTCCAAGTAAACGGGCCTTAAATATGCTTTATTGGATCTCACAAGTTGGACTCAAAGACTTTCTCATACAACCCAAGTAGTTTAGTAGTCCTCAAATTTGTAAGCTCATGTAGAGGTAAAAAACCGGGTTTACGCCCAAACTGAATCGAGGTCCAAACGTAATTGAATCTTCATGTGGCCCAAATAGGATAAGAAAAGCCGGTTTGAGTTACGAATAATTTTAGTCTACAGTTCCCAAACCTGTAGGAACTGGGTTTGGGTCTGGTTCTAAGCCGGTTCGGGGACAAACATACTCCCAAACTGGTTAGGCGCAGACTTATTCTCAAATTGGTTTTAGAAAGATATTTTTTTCGATATTTATTATAAAAAATACAAATTAAACAAAAAAAACCTTTAAATTAACCTTTTCATTTTAACCTTAGAAAAAAATTAAATACGAAGTAGAGGAAAAAAAATACAAGTGGTAATATTTTTTTGACCTTTTATTTTTTATTCTTTGGTCTCATGATGTGTTTAATCTTCGTCACCTGAATCAAATTATTGCGTATGTACTCATCATACGGCTTCATCATCGGTCAATGGGGACATTCCAGAAATGCCCGAAACATTATGGAACATTCCCGAAATGCCCGAAACATTATGGAACATTCCCGAAATGCCCGGAACATTATGGAATAGTTTGAAACACTCTGGAATATTACGGAAGACTTCGAAACACTCAAGAAGACTTTATTCTATTCTAGACAGATGTTGAACCATCTAGAGACACAAAGAGATGACTAGAAGACTCCATAAAAAATATCAGGAGCTAGAAACATCATATGAATATCATAGATATTTGCGGAAGAAATATCTAGATAAGAAGTTTCTAGATCCAACTAGGACATGTAACTAAGTACAAATAGGTGGACATACTATTTGAGCAAACCACCTTCAAAATTACTTGATATTTATAAAGCAATACTATTGTATTTTTCAAAGTCTTCTGTTACAAACCACTTGAATCCATATTCAAAAGTACCATATAGTCATGGTTTGGTTTTATGGATCATTAGTAGTGGAGTTTACATCAACTTTGGTGTACCTCGTGTATGTAATTGTTAGCTTGCTTTGATTTTATCATTTATGCATCAAATCTATATCCATGGTGTGGTGTACTACCAATTCATATTGCCGTAGTCCAATAACAATATCTCATTTTCTGATTCATTGATTAAAGTTTGAAGTTGTGAAAACTCATCATACAATTGGTTACCTTTTTTTAAATTATTAATTTTCCGTGTTTTCATATCAACCTAGTTGGTGATATCAAATTTGATCGAAAATCACGTGTACTAATGGTATACTCATTAATTACTTGGTTATTTCTTAAACCATGTGTAGTGGCAATGTAAAGTGGCGTGATCTTTGCCACTTCACACCCCAAAACGTTGGAACACCACCCCTGTGGGCGTGATCTTTGGTTTTTTGCTCTTGATGTGATTGTGAAAACGTCGGAAGAGGCTTGATCTTTGCTTTTTTGTTCTTGAATGCCATATGTCATTTCATGCCCAAAAGAGGGGCTTAAAGATCACCCCTCACATGGTCTTATTGTTAAATAACAATTATTATGTAGGTTTTGTACATCATAATTTTTTCATAAGTTGCTTTTTTCTAACATACAACAAAGCTTGGCCACTCAGGTCCAAGCCCGCGATCGCTAACAGCGTTGGTGAAGTCATCAATTTCAGAGAAAACTCACCGCCCGAAAACCCACTATGATAAAACACGTAGTCTACGCGTGACATTTTGTCACTAACCCTTGGCTTTTATTTGTCATTTTTGTAAGTCAATATTTTTCAATATAAATTGCATAATTTTATGGAGTAATAATAAACGTAATCTTAAAAGTTTCATTATTTATCTGTTTTTGTACAGGGATAAATGAAATTCTTCATTTAAACTAATGTTTTTACCTTAAACTACAGTATATGTTGTTTTTTACTTTTAGCTATTTTCGAAATGCTTTCCTACCTATCGATCTGAATTTTATTTTTATGGAAACTAGTTGTTTCCATGCGCGCGCGTTGCGGCGCGCTAAACCAAATCGTTCTATAAGAATGACAAAACATGTCAAATAACAAAAAGTAGCTCGAATTAAAACGTAACGTATTTTCGGTACCGGTTCGGCACCGGTGTTCACCGATTTTTACCCTCAAATACCGGTGTTGTACCAGTACCAACCGGTACCGAACCGTACCGTACCAGGTATATTCGGTACCGATACATACTTTTGGGGATTTCGGTAACGGTATTTTCGGTACCGATTGGTACCGAGCTCATAAAATCCTGTAACAACGTAGCAATACAAGTAATTGCACAGTTTAGATTACCTTTTATACACACAGTAAGTAAACTGACTGACATCATTCTTCAAACGATTCAAGATAAACGATGCGTAACCAGTCATATCCGGCATCGTGGAGTGCATTAAAAAGGGAGCAATTGGACGATTGGATGCTGGGCTAGGTGTTTCTTGGAATGCCTACGGATTTTTCGGGTCAAAACCTCGATTATGAGGATTCATTTTTTCGTATTGTGGTTGGATGAGAATTTTTTTTTAAAAATAAGATAGAGATCATTATAGAAGAGGTGGAGTAGTTGTGGTAAAAAATGAATAGAAGTGTGAGTATTTATAGTGAATTGATATTTTTTTAAACACATAGCCGTTGGCCAACGGCTAGCCCAAACGGCTACTTGTCTTGGCCAATGAGATCCCACCATGTCATCTTGATAGCCCAGCCCAACGCCCGGGCTGAAACCCCCGCCCAAGAGGCTACGCCGAAACCCAAACCCACCCGGGGTGGTGATTTGGGCGTTTGTACCCAACCCACGCCACAACCCACGCCCCATAGCCCATATTCTAATATTTCCTAGATCTTTTTTTAACACATAGCCGTTGGCCAACGGCTAGCCCAAACGGCTACTTGTCTTGGCCAATGAGATCCCGCCATGTCATCTTGATAGCCCCGCCCAACGCCCGTGTAACGCCCTGCGTTTTCAAACTTCCTACATTTAGAAATCTTACGTGAAATTCTAATTTTGGAAATCTTGTGTTCTTATAACCATTCTTTCATTGTAATCGTTGTAAAATACGGAACTTGCTTCGTAAATAAAACTTGTACATTACACTTTTTACCTAGTTAAATCATGTTTTATTTCATATTTCACCTTGTTACAAGTTAGGGGAAACATTGTTGCACATTATTACACAACTTAATTAACAAAATTACTCATTATAATGTTTTAAAAAAAAAAAATAAAGAAATATGGCAGCCCAATTCAGCAAAATTCAGCCCCATATAGTTGGGTTTTGTGGGCTAGTTTCAAGGTGTAACCCCTTCTAAACACTTCCAAAGCCCAACCCATTGAAACCCTAATCCTTCCCCCTATAAATACCACTTATAACCAGCCTCCCTACCACTTTTGCAACCCTAAAAACTCACAAAACATCCACCAAACCGTAGCTGAAAGCAAGGGTTCGAGTAGATTGACACCCCTTCACGAAAATGAGCATAACTCACTCAATTCTTATCCGATTCACTCGATTCTTTTTCCTACTTGCTTGTATAATCATGGGGTTCGATTCCTAGACTTCTCCTTGGAGAAATCAGACCTGGAAATGCCCCGAAATAGTCCATAAACTTTCTGTTTGTTTTTATGTTCATCAAAAACTTGTTTAAATCTATGCAACTTGTGTCCAACACATCTCATACCTATGTCCTAATGCTTACAACTTATCCCATGGTTGGTTAAGCTTAAAAACAAGGTTGAGACATCTAAATCAGAGGTTAAAACCTCATAAACTTTCTGTTTTTAATTAGGGTTTTACCCACAAGTAATGTTCAAGTGTGAAACTTGTTGAATGTGTGATGGTTGGATTAGCTTGGGCTATCCTTCATAAGAATCCACTCATTACTTGATGTTTTGCTATAGATTAGTTGTTGTTAATACCTTGATACTTGTATGTTCATGACCCTTCTTGTTGTTTATAACAACAAGTGTAGTGGTGAACAATAGAGGTGCCTAAATGGAAGCTTGTTCTTCCTACCTCATGTATGTATTCTATGACACAAAGAGGTACCTAAATGGAGACATTAATCTCCTACCTCATGCTTGAATCATAAGACTTGTAAACTATATAATATCTAAGTTATTCTATATGTATACATCTAAGTAACTAAGACTTGATGATGACTTAATAGTTATTTGTTAAGTGGACGTTACATCATCTATGACCATGCCCTTGTTACGACTCTAATGGATCTTAGAATCCATGAAATCATACCAACTCTTTTGAGTTTCAATAGTGTCAAGAACAAGAGTTATGCGTACAAGATGATTATTTTCACTATGTTACTTTCTATATATTAAAAACTCCGAATCTATAATCTTCCGTTATACACCAAACTCACACACCTACGTTTCCTTGTGTAGAAGGACAAGGTGCTCCGAACTAATTCATCTACAAACTTGCTCTCGGAATTTCAAGTCACCACTTGTAAACCGTGAGTATACTCGTATTTCCCCCTTTTTACTTTTACCACTTTTGGGGTGTAACATGTTTACCTATTAACTTACACATGAACACTTTGTTAAACACATGAACGTTCCTATAACATGCTTGTATACGTGATGACTTGATACTTTAAACTTGGGTTATTCTTATGTGTTGAACTTATCATTAACTTCGTACGAGCCAAACCTTGACATATGTAGCGCTATAGGATTAACGACCCGCCCGTAAACTTGAGGTTATGTCTTGAGCATATTGCGTTTTCTTGGTTTGATATGTTAGACACATGCCATATTTAAGGTTTATCTTGAATCATATGCTTGCCATGAGGAATTGATCACACTTTTTAACTTATGCTATGTACGTACCAAACTTGTATACTCGCCTTTGCTTTTGCATTGAATTATTTTAAACATGTTACAGGTTGATGAGGATGATGCTAAGAAAAGAAGTAGCGTTGATGCCTAGATACACATATAGACGTTAGGGTTTAATATGTTGTATCAAATTTTGTTATGTTATCATGTTGTTATGTTAAACTTGTTGTATTTGAATTTCTTGTAATGTTGACTATTTGAAGTTATGAAATGAAATGAAATTTGGATTTTCTAAATATTGTCACAAATAGCGTTATGATGTCTCTAGCAATCTTCACACTTCGTCTCATCCCGATGTTTCCGCCATTGGTTGGGGTGTGACAGATTTGTATCAGAGCCATAACTATAGGGAATTAGGAAAAGTAGGAATGCTTTCACCTAGTCTATAGTTTTAGAGCCTTATTCGTATGCTTTGCTTGGACTACTACATGATACCTTATTTGTTACTTATTTATGCTCTTTTAAACATGTATGTTACTCATGTGTAATATTTGACATGTTATTCATACGCATTAAAGCTTGTTCTATTATGTGTTAACACTTGTTTTATCATTTCATTATTTAAGTACCATTCTTGATATGCTTTCTTATGTGTTTATACTTGCTTGTGTATTTCCTTCAACACACACTTCCCTCATGCATTTTATTCGATTATTCTAAATCCGACAACACTCATATTGTACAAATGAGACGAATTCACCAAAATAGGCGTGAAACCCACAGTTTAGTGAACGACTCTCAATCTATCTATTCTTCTTTTTACACGAGATATCGCCATTGAGCTAGGAGTGAAATCCACATCTAAATGGCAAATCTCAAATTTCAAATTCTAGTGGACCCTCGTCAACATGTCGAAATTTAAATTTTGACCCGACGAGTACCAACCACACTTAGGATACGAAATCGTCAAGATAGGGGTGAAACCCGCACCTTGTCGACTAGTTCCACTCCTTGATTTTTTCATAAATCCCGCCAAGTCTCGAAATTTCGATTGATTTGGGACATGTAGTAACCGTAAGGGTAAATACCGTTAACCGACTTGTCGGCGAGAGTATTTTACCTATTAGGCCAAAGCATGCTCCTCAAATTCAAAAGACTTTTCGACCACTTTGGTTAGTCAAAGTTCCATTTGGAACACTCCAAACTTTGGTCAAACATGTGTTTCTATTGTTCATTTTATACGATGCAATCTTTCAACCTCGAGTTTACCTTTGATTTCTCTTTTCACACGCACAACATATCGAACCTTTTCGATACATTTATATATGCATGATTTTCATATAATTTAAATTCATATTCCTTGTAACAACTAGTGGAGAGGTATCATCGAGATTGGAGTGACTTCCTTACCTTGACGAGTGACTCCACCCCTCTTCCCTTAAAACGACCTCACCAGGGGTGATTCCCTTACTTAGGTGACCGTTACCCAAAACTTCCCTTTCAAAATATTTTATTATGCAAACCCGATCATGTTTTATACCTAAATCATTTATCATTATTCAAAATACCTACTTATACCGATTTCAAAATACATTGTTTATCAAACGTACTTCTTATTCTACCATCCATTTTCACTCAAATCATATACACGAGATTCTTAATCATGTCTTTACCGTTTTACTACACGAATTTCCAAACCTTACGAAATGCTACCTATCAATTTAATCGGTCTAATGAATCTCTTGCCCATGAACTTCACATCTGATTTATTAACTGAAACACGTTCACATTATATCATCATACTAGAGACTTCCACTCTTAATCGAAATCAAACTAACCTTTCTCAATTACTTATAAGGCCTCATAGATGTTATATGATCGTTTTACCAAATACTCTTTCCAACATCAATAAATCCTTTGTTAAAATTATTTTTAAACAATCACTAAGTTCTTTTACTAAATTTCTTTTCTAAGGGTCGACGTTTTCACAAGAACTTTCAAAGTTCAAAATTTCATGTTTTGATGCAAATGAAACAAACCCGTTATTTAAAAAAAAAAAAAAAAAAAAACCTTCTCTACAACGCTTACTCGTCATCCAAATTTCAAAACACGTGGGCTAGAAGACTTCATGGGGACCGACAATTTTCAACATACGTGAACTCCTTTTTTTTAACAAAAGTAGCATTTCAATCATTACAAAATACGTTAAGCATGACCAATGAGTACTTTATGTTCCTTTACATATACAAACTATATTCTACCTTTCAAACCAAGCTCAATCTAATTTCGATTCGACAAACTCAACGTTTTGTTTAAACAACTATACATGCACATCATCATACACATTTTAGACGATATCTCGCGATAACATCATTTATATCGTTCGTATCTACATACTTAACCTTTTTTTTTCTCCGCAATGTCTCAACGTACACCATATACGCAATATTTATTTTTCATACCTACACCTATGTTCATACGTTTTATGCTTGTACTCATACACATACTACTTATACGTTTTACGCTTCTACTTGTACACATACTACTTACACGTTTTATGTTTATGCTCATACATTCATGCGTATTCATACTTAAACTTATGCTCATACTTTCATCCTTACTCATGATTCGTACATTCGTACCTATACGCGAGCGTAATCCGAGGGATTCGCTTACGTGGGTCCCATACATGCTTAAACATAAACATGCTTACATACGACATTCTTCTACGTACACATTCTTATTTTCAAATTCATGTATACCTTGATTCATACATAACTAGTACAAGCTATGTGGATCATGCGACGATCAGTATAATCGCGGGTGCACACGGGATTATAGTGATAGGCGTATGAGAACCATAGAGTGTACTACTGTGTATGGTAAGACACGGAACGTAACATGACCCCGAGTAACGAAACGGACGTAATGTGGTTAAAACATGGTGGATACGCCGCTGGTACTTCCTATATATAAGTGTTTTCACCATGTTACCAAACTTTCGTAAAACGTGCCATGAGAAATTCAGTGTGTTGCAGACCTTTTGGACCTAATACAACTTCACGCAACTCACAAACGCATTATATCCGATTATTCATGACGAGACTTCATCCTTAACACACTACGTTCATCTATCCAACACTTATGCTATTCACATACTTGTACTCTTTAAGAGCCATTCGTTCATTCTATACTCGTATTATTTTATACAAAACTCGTTCGCAATCCAGCTTGTTTAAACATTTGAGTCCTAACTTACCTCCTTACCTATAAAATAGCCTCCCTATTCTTGATTCTTGTGTAACTATACTTAGTATCTCTCTATTGCTTTATTTAAAGTAACCAACCTTTTCGTTCCTCTCAATAAACAGGTTTTACGAAAGTATGATTTTTTTATACTATCCTTAAAAACTTCCCCTTGCAAATCTACCTTGATGTTCTCCAAAATTTGGTACTTTTCAAAACTTTCAAACTTCCCAAGTTTCAATTCTTAATGATCACCTTTATGCCAAAAACTCTTTCAAGCCTTCCTCTTGAATAAATTTCGGGACGAAATTTCCTAAAGGAGGGGAGACTGTAACGCCCTGCGTTTTCAAACTTCCTACATTTAGAAACCTTACGTGAAATTCTAATTTTGGAAATCTTGTGTTCTTATAACCATTCTTTCATTGTAATCGTTGTAAAATACGGAACTTGCTTCGTAAATAAAACTTGTACATTACACTTTTTACCTAGTTAAATCATGTTTTATTTCATATTTCACCTTGTTACAAGTTAGGGGAAACATTGTTGCACATTATTACACAACTTAATTAACAAAATTACTCATTATAATGTTTAAAAAAAAAAATAAATAAAGAAATATGGCAGCCCAATTCAGCAAAATTCAGCCCCATATAGTTGGGTTTTGTGGGCTAGTTTCAAGGTGTAACCCCTTCTAAACACTTCCAAAGCCCAACCCATTGAAACCCTAATCCTTCCCCCTATAAATACCACTTATAACCAGCCTCCCTACCACTTTTGCAACCCTAAAAACTCACAAAACATCCACCAAACCGTAGCTGAAAGCAAGGGTTCGAGTAGATTGACACCCCTTCACGAAAATGAGCATAACTCACTCAATTCTTATCCGATTCACTCGATTCTTTTTCCTACTTGCTTGTATAATCATGGGGTTCGATTCCTAGACTTCTCCTTGGAGAAATCAGACCTGGAAATGCCCCGAAATAGTCCATAAACTTTCTGTTTGTTTTTATGTTCATCAAAAACTTGTTTAAATCTATGCAACTTGTGTCCAACACATCTCATACCTATGTCCTAATGCTTACAACTTATCCCATGGTTGGTTAAGCTTAAAAACAAGGTTGAGACATCTAAATCAGAGGTTAAAACCTCATAAACTTTCTGTTTTTAATTAGGGTTTTACCCACAAGTAATGTTCAAGTGTGAAACTTGTTGAATGTGTGATGGTTGGATTAGCTTGGGCTATCCTTCATAAGAATCCACTCATTACTTGATGTTTTGCTATAGATTAGTTGTTGTTAATACCTTGATACTTGTATGTTCATGACCCTCCTTGTTGTTTATAACAACAAGTGTAGTGGTGAACAATAGAGGTGCCTAAATGGAAGCTTGTTCTTCCTACCTCATGTATGTATTCTATGACACAAAGAGGTACCTAAATGGAGACATTAATCTCCTACCTCATGCTTGAATCATAAGACTTGTAAACTATATAATATCTAAGTTATTCTATATGTATACATCTAAGTAACTAAGACTTGATGATGACTTAATAGTTATTTGTTAAGTGGACGTTACATCATCTATGACCATGCCCTTGTTACGACTCTAATGGATCTTAGAATCCATGAAATCATACCAACTCTTTTGAGTTTCAATAGTGTCAAGAACAAGAGTTATGCGTACAAGATGATTATTTTCACTATGTTACTTTCTATATATTAAAAACTCCGAATCTATAATCTTCCGTTATACACCAAACTCACACACCTACGTTTCCTTGTGTAGAAGGACAAGGTGCTCCGAACTAATTCATCTACAAACTTGCTCTCGGAATTTCAAGTCACCACTTGTAAACCGTGAGTATACTCGTATTTCCCCCTTTTTACTTTTACCACTTTTGGGGTGTAACATGTTTACCTATTAACTTACACATGAACACTTTGTTAAACACATGAACGTTCCTATAACATGCTTGTATACGTGATGACTTGATACTTTAAACTTGGGTTATTCTTATGTGTTGAACTTATCATTAACTTCGTACGAGCCAAACCTTGACATATGTAGCGCTATAGGATTAACGACCCGCCCGTAAACTTGAGGTTATGTCTTGAGCATATTGCGTTTTCTTGGTTTGATATGTTAGACACATGCCATATTTAAGGTTTATCTTGAATCATATGCTTGCCATGAGGAATTGATCACACTTTTTAACTTATGCTATGTACGTACCAAACTTGTATACTCGCCTTTGCTTTTGCATTGAATTATTTTAAACATGTTACAGGTTGATGAGGATGATGCTAAGAAAAGAAGTAGCGTTGATGCCTAGATACACATATAGACGTTAGGGTTTAATATGTTGTATCAAATTTTGTTATGTTATCATGTTGTTATGTTAAACTTGTTGTATTTGAATTTCTTGTAATGTTGACTATTTGAAGTTATGAAATGAAATGAAATTTGGATTTTCTAAATATTGTCACAAATAGCGTTATGATGTCTCTAGCAATCTTCACACTTCGTCTCATCCCGATGTTTCCGCCATTGGTTGGGGTGTGACAGCCCGGGCTAAAACCCCCGCCCAAGAGGCCACGCCGAAACCCAAGCCCACCCGGTGTGGTGATTTGGACGTTTATACCCAACCCACGCCACAACCCCCGCTGCATACCCCATATTCTAATAATTCTTAAATCTTTTTTAACACATAGCCGTTGGCCAACGGCTAGCCCAAACGGCTACTTGTCTTGGCCAATGAGATCCCGCCATGTCATCTTGATAGCCCCGCCCAACGCCCGGGCTGAAACCCCCGCCCAAGGGGCCACGCCGAAACCCAAGCCCACCCGGGGTGGTGACTTGGGCATTTGTACCCAACCCACGTCACAACCTACGCCCCATACCCCATATTATAATATTTACTAGATCTTTTTTTAACACATAGCCGTTGGCCAACGGCTAGCCCAAACAGCTACTTGTCTTGTCTTGGCCAATGAGATCCCGCCATGTCATCTTGATAGCCCCGCCCATCGCCCTGGCTGAAACCCCTGCCCAAGGGGCTACGCCGAAACCCAAGCCCACCCGGGATGGTGACTTGGGCGTTTGTACTTAACCCACGTTACAACCCCGCCCCATTCCCCATATTCTTATATTTCCTAGATCACTATTGATTTAGTTTGTTTTAATTAATTGAATATACTAATAAAAAATAAACTCAAAATTACTGTTCATTGAGTTTAAATTTTATTAGTATATAATATAATGTCATTATAACTTATTTTAAGGGTGATTATTAGGACTGATTAACTCAAATCACAACAAAAGAAACCAAGATGAGAATATTGTTAACGGATGGCTCGCTTAATCTTTTTGACAGCCGAAACAACAAAAATTTTACGTGAAGCAACGTTGTTGAGGGTTTCTGTAAATACTTAAAAGTGTTCATATTTGAACTTGGTCCTCTCTATAACGAAGGTGACGGACATGATTAACTAAGATACGTATGTTTGGTTGAAGAATAGATCCCAGTTAGTAAACCTCAAGTGGGAGAGAGAGTGTGATTTTAATGTGCGCAATGTAATTTTGTACTACACCCGTCCCATTAAAAGTGTCCTATTTTGAATTTTCAAAGTCTTTATTTATAAACTTTGACCTTAAATAATTTTGTTTGTGTTAGATAATATTTGATGAAAGTTATATGATTTGAGTGTGTTTTACAAGTGTTTTTATCGGGTTAATTTTCATCAAATTTTATATAACACAAAAAATATATAATTAAAGTCAAAGTTTATAAATAAAGACTTTGAAAATTCAAAATAAGACACTTTTAATGGGACGGAGGGAGTAGTTTCTTTCTTGTTATTGGGATTCCCAGCTCCTTGCTGGCCGGAAAATTGGTTTTTAATAAACCAACCTTTGTCCCGTTGGTAAATAATAATCCTACATATCAACATGTTGGTACTCAATGAACTTCCGCTAATTTTTTTTAACTGAAGTTAGTTTTTAAGTTTTATTTATTACACAAACAGTCCCTGTAGTTGTAATTTACTAGTTTTAACTTTTAACTATTTTAAAACTAGTAAATTACAGTCCCTTGAGGTTTTTTTGTTTTATAAAATAGTTAAAACTAGTAAATTACAACTACAGGGACTTTTTGTGTAATAAATAAAACTTAAAAATTAACTTCAGTTAAAAAAATTAACGGAAGTTCATTGAGTACCAACATGTTGATAGGTAGGATTATTGTATACCGATTACGTAGGTAAGATTATTATTTACCACGGGACAAAGGTTGGTTTATTAAAAACCAATTTTCCCTTGCTGGCCCCTTTGTATCATTTTATTTTTGCTTTGTTGAATAAAAATGGCTGGTGTTCGATTTTTTTTTTTTTTTTTTTTTGAACTTGGTCCATACGAGTTCGTCATGCATTTGCATGTTTTTGTTGCTTCAAAATTTAAACAATACAAGACACGTTTTATATTAATTATTAAATTAGGATAAAGGACTATGAACACATAATCTAACAAGATAAATTATGTTAATATGCTATAATTTAAGCCGCTTATGTTGTCTAATGCAATGAGTTTAACTACTGATAATAGTTAGTCCAGTCCTTAGCGAGCCTCGTATCAAGGTCAGTGCTGGACCAATGATTTATTTTTCATGGTGGGCAATTGGGAGGATTAACCAAACTTTTAAGGAGGATTGAGTTTCCTTATTTACACATGACATTATATTTTTGCAGGGGGGCGGTCGCCCCCTGTGGAGTGGGTACACCCCTAACCAAGGTTGATGTATTGTGGTCTCCGTTGATGTACTAAGATATGGATGTACCGAAGACACCAAGTAAACATAACTAAAATGTCTTGTGATAATTATTTCATACGATGTACATGATAGGCTCTAGAGTATGGTAACCTCTGTAAATTAACTTTGGTGGACGCCTAGAGTATGTGACAGCTGACTGCATATGGTGATAGTGATGCTACACGAGTACATCATGTTAGCCGTCAGTTGAATGCAAATAAAGCAACTCGTCAACATTATTTTAAAGCATCTCAATGGATTTAGCTTATAGATGTAAAGTGGTTAGTTACCTCATTTTCACTGTTAGTCATCCTTCATATCATACTAGCTATGCTTCAACTTAGATTCATTAGTAGGGGAACATAAATATCTTGTTACTTCTTCCTCTAAGTACTATTATAGATATATCAGATACACTTGGTTATAGATTCGTGTATTATACAGGTTGAATAATAAAAGCGTTTCATAAATCTGTAAATATTCGTATAAGTGAAATATATATTACATATAATATAATAAAAGATGAAAAGTCGCTGTTGTAGTTTGCATATTTGCAAATACTAAATGGTTCAAAATATAGTGAATATCCGAAACATGTGAGAATATAATGAATTAAAATGAAACGGGTCAAATTATAGAAACATAAAATAAAAGGTGTCAAACGGGTCACAATATAACGAATAAATATTAAACGGGTCAGTATATAGAAATTTAAGATGAAAAGAATAGCATTCTATCTGTGTAGATTCGTTCTATTTGTGTAGATTATGGTCAAATGGGTCACAACGTAGTGAATAAATATTAAACGGATCAAAATATAGGAATCTAAGAAAAATTAAAATGAAACGGGTCAAGATATGGTCAACCACAATGTCAAAAAACACAAACGACTTAGAATTACTGTTAGGATTCCCCTAAGTAAATGAAAAATTTAGACCATGATGCCTCTCAACTTTCTTGGCGAAGTGTAATTTTTTTTTAAATCTCCGTTTTATTAACCTGGGATACCCCTAAGTAAATGGTAGGATACCCATAAGTGTAGATGAAGATAAAGTGAAATGACATTTAACGGTTGACGGAAATGAAAAATTCTGGTGGTGGACAGAAAGTTGGAGCGGACTCCTTGTTAAAGAATAGAGAAGATTAATACTTTGTTAAAGAATGAAGAAATAAAGTCATATTAATATAGGAGCACTGGGAATGAAAAAACAAGTCTGCAATGTCAGAAGTCAATGTAGTGAAACTTCAAATAGTATTAAACCATTTACTTTATTTAATCTACTAGGGTTAGCAACCGTGTGATACACGGGTTTAGCAAGGGAACATCTTGTAATTGTTGTTAACAACTTTAAGTCGGCCTTACCATCATTCCTTTGTACGCACAACAAAATCATATTTGACCCATTTAAAGTTATTTTAAGTCTAGCCGATCCATCGCTGCTATAATTTTTTTGTGATCGAAATTGTTTATCCATAAGAGAACTCTAAATGATCTTATTGTATTTTGTGCAAATATCAAAACTGAATCAAATTTATGATATCAGGTGAAAGTAACTTCATAGCTTGTCAAAAAGTAATTAAAAGCCATTGGAAAACATGGAGGTGTACCTTAACACGAACGAACTATGTCGACAGCTTAAAGAGCAGTGGTCCAAAGCTATCAGATTCTAAAAACAGCTTATGACTTACTCTCGTCATTACGTCACCTAGATACATTCCTAATATAATTTTCTCGAAAGCCTGCAGCAGTACATCCTTGTATTAATGACATGAATAATAGGAGATAATCATGTAGTTACCTAATGAAAATTACCAGCAACTAAAGACTTGACATGATAAAGAAATTCCAACAAAAGATCTAGTGTAACTTAGATAGACAAAGAGCAGTAAAAACCTTATTCTTATCAGGGGTGTTCACGATTTTTAAGTCAAACCATGAGCCAAACGGTTAGTAACAGTTTTTGATCCAAGCCGTTGACAATTAAAACGAACCAAACCGAGTTGTTACTAACAATTTAGTTCCGGTTTGGTTTCAGGGTTTGAACTTATTAAGGTTTAAAAAAATACATTAAAGATAAATTTAAAAAGTTATATAAAATGCAAAGAACAAACTTGTTATATAGGAAGATAACCTCTTTATGATTTTATGTTAGCATGAGCGTTTGATACTTGGTACCAGTACCGAATTTCCTGTACCGGTTTTTTCAATACTGAATCGGTACCCACTTTTGGCTTTTCGGTACCGGTATCGTACCGAACCGTATTTTCAATAGCGGTACCGGTAGCCATATTTTGCGATTTTCGATATCGGTATTTTCTGTACCGATACCGAGCTCATCCCTAAATATATGTATCTTATTATTCAAAATAGAAAATTAAAATATGTAGTCTCATGAAATAAAATAAACATAAGTGTTATGTCTTATAAAGTGAATGTAATGATTTAGGAAAGAAATATGGAATTAGAGAGTTGGGATTAGAACGATGGAATTTGAAAATAGCTTAGGAACATAGGATTGGATGAAACTGACAAAGGCTTTTACAATTAGAATTTGGGCTATAGATTAAAGCTAATGAATAAAAGTATTCAAAAACTTGTAGAACGGATTCAAGAATACCTAACCAAAAAAAGGGTGTACCAAAAAAGCACACACGTCAATGATAAACATACCACTTTAAGATTAAACATGCTCGCAAGGACATAAGGGGATACGGAGTGGGGCGGCAAAGGGGATGCCGCTCGGGAACACCAGCGCCTACCCCTTTGCCGTGCGGTTTCATCATCGATCGGGGACATGTTGCCGCTCGGGAAAGTTGTTTTCAAACGGCTATATAGCCGTTGACATTAATAAAAAAAATCAATTTTTAACTTTATAAATTAAACAAATTCATTTCCATTTTCACCAAACAAACTCAACCTCCATATTCACTACAATTCACACTCAATCTTTCAAATCTTTTCAAAAAAATGGAAGGCTCAAACAAAGGTGAAGGCAAGAAAAAAAATGTAGGGTCCGGTTCGAAGGCGAGGGCTCAAGATAAACGCGGTGGTTCGGGTGGTTCTAGTGTGCCGTTTCATCCCCAACTTGGGTTTGACAATCAAACCCAACCTCCATTTTTTTTAAACCAACCCATTCATCCAAATTTCGGTTATGATAGCCAGCCCCTCCAAAATTGGATGCAACATGGTCCGACGATGATTCGACCCGGTTATTATGATTACTCCCTAGACGCCCAAAATGCTTTTGACCCGTTTGCTTTTCAAACCCCAAGCTCACAATCACCGAAATACATACAAGATGACTCCGATGAAGAGTTCGTGCCGGACACCCAAGAGCAACATTATGAGGATGAAGATGTTGCGGTTCAAGAAAATCCCGTGAACCAAAATGAAGCCGCACCGGAAAGAAGAGGAAAAGCGAAACGGGAAAATTGGACGCCAAAACAAGAAGAGGCGTTGGCAAAGGCTTATGTTCATTGGACTTTAAATAAAAAGAAAGGCAATCAACAAAAGACGGATGGTTTTTGGAAGCAAGTTCTAAACCACTTCAATCAAACGGTTGGAGGAAGTAACCGAACCCACCACCAAGTTCGATCAAAATGGCTCGCGATACAAACAAAATTGAACACATTCAACGGTTTATATCATCAAGCGGTATACTTTGTTATTTATATACGGTTTATTTTTTAATGAAGTATTTGGATTAAGTTGTTGATAATTTATTATTTTAGGATCGTTTACGTCCTAGCGGGAGTGATGATTCTTTTGTAATGAAGCAAGCGCTAAAGGATTACAAAAGCAAAGAAGGATATGACTTTGCTCATATTGCGGCTTGGGAGGTTGTTAGAACAAATCAAAAGTGGTCGTCGGTACCCTTGTTGGGTGAAGAAAGCTCCGGCTCGAGTCAAAAAAGAAAGTCTTCATATTCGGGAAATTATAGAGCGGATACACCAAATGTCGAAGTCTCGAGCGGTATTCCCGACATAAACGAGGATCCCTCGCCAAGATGACAAAAGAGAAAGGAGAAAAAGGACAAAGGGCCGTCTTCAAGATACGAAGATCCAAGAGATATAACCGGTAGATTCGAAGAATACAAGGCCATGAAAAAAGAGTTAATGGATATTAAACGTATACGAGAAGAAAAATACTTGACCTTGGCGGATGAGCAACGAGAGGCGTTGCGACAAACAATGTACGACAAGGACTTGGAGACGTTTAATCGGCATACCGACAATGTTCACCCTTCGATGTTGGAAATCACACTCGCTAGAAAACGTGAGATCGCAAAAAAATATGGATGGCCTTGTAATTTTTAGCTTTTTTTTAAACTTAGATTTTAATGTAATGCTTTTTTTATTTATTAAAGTTTGATGTTTTTTCCATTTTATCTTAAATTAAAAAAAAAACAAAAAATAAAAAAAAAATTACCACTTCAGCAAGCGTCTAACCATTGCCAACACTTTTGAGCATAATTTAAACACTTTTCACTGATTGACGTGGCACACTCTGATTGATTGATTTTTAAGTTTATTCCTCTCAAATGATTAACCACTACTTATACCCTAACAAACATTTCAATTCAAAATACACTCTGACGACACCATAACTAGTAACCTAGGTACTACACAAAAATTTGAAAGAGCATACTATGTTTACTTCCTTTTGAATTCATGGGTTGACCAGTAGCCCTTGACTTGTAGCCTAGGTACCAAATTGTGATTTGGAAGAAATGACTCATAGCCTAGTTACCAGATTGCAATTTGCAAGACTCGGTCTATTCACACACCCCATTGATCTATTCACATATCCGAAAATGCCCCACTTTGGAATAAAGTCAACAGATAAGGACTGAGTCTGTCCGTCCTTATCTGATGACCTCGTACCAAAGCGCCCCGCTTTGGCCAAAGCGGGGCGTTTTGCGCTGGCTGTTTATTTTTTAGGGAAAAACTGAGGCTTTGGTAGAAAAAATGGGTTGTTGGTTTGTTGTTAATCAACAACCACCATTGGTAACCAATACCGGTAATCAAAAAGTTGTTCGTTATTATTCACTTACACCGGTATCTACGGGTCTGAGGAACAGGTTATGCGAGTTCACTCGTCGGAGAGGATTACCGCCGGTGGGTAGAAAGTTTCGAGAAATCATTCCGCTTAATCTAGATGAACATTCAACTTCTGTAATGATTCGAAACATTCCGAATAACTATACATACGTAATCATCTTCATTTTCAATAAAGAATATGTTATTTAATTTTTTTTGTATATGTAAGTTTGATTATTATTTGTTTTATGATTTATGATGTTTGTAACAGTAGGCCACTATTGGTGGATATTGAAGTCTATGGGGTTCCACTCTAAAACCAATTGGTGATAGAGGGAGTAACCCAAGATCTTATTAATACAACCGGAAGGTCTTATTCTTTCGATGTGGGATAGGGCTCCTCCAATAGTGGAGTTCTTGGAGAATCACTGAAAACATGAGAATGAAAAGGTGGGAAGCACTATTCGTTTGGCTTTTGATTTTATGTATCTTCCAGTTGATTTCAAGTACGTATTTGAACTAATTTGGAAATGCATTTGTTCGTATTATGGCATATTTTAACAATAACAATCACAAACAAACTTTTGAATTATAACTGATTTAATAGAATTACAACTATACATATTTAATCTATATCTTGAACATCTGGGAAAAGATTAAGGCCAACGGGTGGACAGATTAGCCTTTGATATATATGACAATACTTGCACATCTAATTTTATCAAATTTTAAAAGAAAAAAAAGGGAAAAAAAAAAGAAAAAAGTGGTTTCATGTTTTCAAACGTGATGCCGTCTTTGTTGGGCTATGGAAGGAAAGGTTCTTGTGGCTTCTAGCCTTCCACCATGTTTCAATGGCCCGGATGGCAGCATTCTTTCCTAATTTGTCAGCTGACTGAAAATAAAGCACAGTCTTTTAGAATTTATTTAACTGACAATACTTGCACATCTAATTCAAGTTAAATCTATATTTTTCAAATGAAAATAAAAGCCTATGAATTATTATTTACTTTATGAAAATTATAACATAAAACTAACAACCTAACAAGAGATATAGTGAATTATGTAACTGCGTATAACTATCTTATATATATGTTTAATGAATACATTTATAGTGGAGGGTTCAAATGAGAAGAAAAATTTTGTAAGAATAAAAAGAATAAGTTTTAAATCAATAGAAATGCTCCATTAGTTCATTTAATATGTGTATTTAATGTTATCAATAAGGGCATATAGGTAAATTTTTAATTGTAATTAATTAGCTAAGTAATTAAACTTGTAACTCACTTTTAAATATATCTTTCAAGATAAAATAATTTAGGGTGAAGGACAATTTTCGTCATGTGTAGGATAAATTTTAGCATGTGTAGGATAAATTCTTAAATGTGTATGCTAAATTTAGATATGCGTACGGTAAATTTCGGTAAGTGTAAGATATATGTAGGATAAATTTTGAAATGTGTAAGATAAAATATTTTTTGCTTTATTAGTGAAAGATAACATAGTTAATGAGAAGAGTTATAAACTATTTAATGTTTTACCATTATGCCCTTTTCTTCTTTTTCTTCTCACATTAAATTTCTTCTCAAATGAATATTCCCCCTACATTTATATTGTTTTATCCACTTTCTATTAAAAGTTGTTTAACAAATTAATCATGTATTTATGGGAAGTATAAATATTGTTATATGCAAAATAATATTTTTTTAAACAATATGTTAAATAAGTCCTTATTTATTTACTTAAGTTTACCAAGGGTAATTTAGTAAACTCGCACATTTTTGCACTATATAAGAAGAACACCATATCCCTGTCACTTACCTTCATCTTCTTTATCTTCATCACTGCTTTTGCACCTCACAACTGCGACTAGGGTTTGATTTGACTATATTAGAAGAATATCATGTCAGTCGTCACTGTCCATCATCTTCTTTATCTTCGTCACTGCTTTGGCATCTCACGATTGCAACGAGGGTTTGATTTGTTATTGGGGTGATGAGAAATTTTAATGCCTAGCTAAACAACTATTTATAATAGTAGGATTAGAGTTACAAACTTTCTCAAGAAGAAAAACGCAAATTAGGCAACTTGTCAATTAACCTATTAGAAATTGTACCAGGGTTGGTTGCCTTATGCCGAAGTCCCCATCCAATACGGCCAAGCCAACACACTACCGCTTTTTAACAACATTGTCATCAGTGGCGGATCCAAGAATTTTTTCCAATGGGGTCCATTTTTTCGGTGTTAAAAATTTTCATAACAAAACGTTAAAATTTTCGGGTAGGTCCTCGTTCGGGTCAGATCGAGGTTTGAATTAGATTTGAAAAAAAACTGAAAAAACAAGTTATACAAGGATTGAACTCATAACCTCTTATTTGTAAATAGAAGGATAAGTTAATTGCCAAAATCGTCCCTGAGGTTTGGGCAAGTTTGCCATTTTCGTCCAAAATGACACTTTTGTACCAATTGCCCCCAACGTTTGTAACTTTTTGCCATTTTTATCCAAACCACTAACTTAGTTTATTTTTTTTGTTAAGTTGAGGATATTTGGATGAAACTGGCAAATATAAAACCACAGGGACGATTTTGGCAATTTACTCAAACTCTTTTAAATTTCTTTTATTTAATTAATTTTGTTACATATATAATAAAAAAGAATATACATGCAATTTGTATATGAAAAAAAAAATAGCTTTGTCACATAATTTTTATAAATTTTCATTCAACCACTAACTAAGTTAATTTTTCTATTAAGGCGAAGAATGTTTATAAACTAAGACAGAAATTAATTTTCTAATTTTTTTATATAAATCAGTTTTATAAAAATAAAATCTACTTAAACCTCTAAATTTATAAAACTAAAATGCTGGTGACCTTATTGAAAAAGGTCAAAAAAAAAAAATCTTATCATATGTAACAAGTTTGTAATTCATCTTCTACTCTTTTAAATTCGCTCATAAGGAAAAACAGAAGCCAGTGCCCCCTCCTAATCAAACAACGTATTTCCTAGATGCTCAACACATTTAATAAATATGTAACGTTTTACAATTTTTATCTATCTCTACAACACATAAATACTAAAAGTTGTAATCGATTGTTATGTGTTGCACACCAATGACGTTTTCTCTTTATAAAACTGATTTATATAAAGAAGCTATAAATTAATTTCTGTCTTAATTTATAAAATTTAAAACATCCTTCACCTTAACAGAAAAAATAAACTGAGTTGATGATTTGGATGAAAATTTATAAAAATTATGTGACAAAACTATTAATTTTTTTTTCTCTAAAAACTCCATGTGTATTCTTTTTTATTATATATGTAACAAAAATAATTAAATAAAAGAAATTAAAAAGGGTTTGAGTAAATTGCCAAAATCGTCCTTGTGGTTCGACTAAATAAAAGAAAGTTTGTACCAGCTTTCATTTTCTTCCTATAGTGTCCACATAATTGTAATTATGGGGTCCTTATAAAATTTAATATACTGGATCCAACTAATTTTTTTAAAAAATATTGGGGTTCGAGGACCCCGACCCATTCCATATGAGTCCACCCCTAATTGTCACCACCTATCACAATCGAACCACCACCATTCTTTCACATATTCTCCCTAACCCACCTCGTAATAAACCTTATAACATGTGACATGATAAGCTATTATTAAGGAGTCTCAAGAAGCATGAATTGAATCATTACATTTCACATCTTTCTACACGCCTCCTCCCTAACATAATAAGATGTTAATCAATATTTACAAGATATCATGTTAGCTGTTACCCTAATTGAAAAAAGAAAAAAAAAAGCATTCTAATACTAAAAGTAATATAGGTTACCTAACTGAATAATAGAGCAAAAATGCATCCTAATATGTATTTTTTCCCCTTTTGTTTAGTTAGACCTAGAATTCGACGCCATTTATCAATGAGGTTGTGGTCTATTTGTGAAGGCAAAACCTTTAAAGAAAAAAAGACGCCATTTCTTATAGTTTTCTCATTTATAAGAAAAAAAAATCTAGTTTTATGTTTATACGTTATGCGTCTTTGTTGGGCTGCGGAAATTGGAAGGAAGGTTCGCATAAATTTCAGCATGCGACAACCGACAAATTACCATATTTACATGGCCCACATGTCTTGCGAACTTGTAAGCTTGACTTGTAAATAGACTTTGACTTCTAATATGTTAGTATCTTTTCATTACAAATTGTATTGTATTATTTATTATTCATCTTTACAAACAAATCCTTTATAAACATTTTTATGTAACCCTGACTGACTATAATGAAATCTAAAATATGTAGGAGATATCTAATTAGATAATCTTCTTCTGTATTAGGCCCATCGATTTTATTTCGTATCTGGTTAACCTAGCCCGCTTTCACAGGACCCAATTAACTAAATTGACCTGAATAAACACATAACCTGAAAATCGATTTTTATTAAGGTCGGGTATCGGTTGGACCTTTAAACTTCAAAATCCCAAAAACGTAAACCAATTAACCCGAACTAAATTGGTTCAACTTCTGGTCTGTCGAGTTTGTTAATAATTCATGTTAACTTTCCAAATAATGAACATTATATCATTGTCTTGAATAAACTATCCAAACAACATAAGAGTTGGAATCTTTCAGACCAATAGAGTACTATGTAAACTCAAAATTTTTATTATTAACAACAATACGCAAACTCAAACCACCTGAATAACCTGAACCGATGATCCTGATAACCGAAAAACCAAACCTGACGAACCCTATTTTCAGAGCCGTCTCCGACAACTCTAAAAATAATTTAGGCCTCGGGCGAAATAAAAATTGGGCCCAAAATTATGCTATGGGAAAATGAATTTACAAAAAAAATAAGACCTTGGTGCTAGAGCCAAATCTTGAACTTGAGACCTTAATGTTATCCTTAAATGGTTTTTCCACTTCACCATCATCACTTTTAATTTTATGTATAATAAATGAATGCATAAATTAAATATATAATTTACTATACATATAAAAGCTTATAAAAAACTTTTCGGGCCCTTTAAAAATTTGGGCCTCGAGCGACGGCACGGGTTCGCCGGCCCAAGATCCGGCCCTGCCTATTTTGATATGGATCGTTTGTCAGACACAATAACACACACAAAAAAAATCCGAACTACCCGAAACCCAAACAATAAATCCAATCAACACTCCTAGTCAGTATTATGATTCTATATATGTAGTTGTCCTAACTTTTTAGTTATAAACTAAGTACATAATATAAATTTGATTTTGACAAGTTGGTCGGGTATTTGTCGGAAATAACGATCGGGAAATATATTTTTTTAAAAATTATTTAAATGTTCCGCTATTATGTACTCAAGCTAACCAAGGGTAATTTTGTAAAGTCGCACATTTGTTAACTTATATATAGACAACTCCCTCGTCAATGACCATCATCAACCTTCATCTAATAAGTAAAAGTCTTCCTGCTTTTGCACCTCTTCCTGCCACAATGAATACATTAGCAAATCAAATTAAAAAACAGAGGATCAATTCACCATCAAAAACTCATTTCTTCAAACTCAACGACACCGTTTCGGTTTGTACCTTCATTTTCTTACTCTCATCTGCAGTATTCCTCTGTTTTTGCACTCGCAATCTATCCAATTTCGCCGATTACACCGACAGACATTACATCTTCCTTCTCTGCAACGGAATCCTTGCTATCCTTATCATGAACTTCCACTCGACCGATGTTTCTTCATTGAAAGAGGATCATTTAGTGGTCGCATATGAAATCAAGCATCAACCTCTGATACTGACACCAACAATCGAACAAGTATCCGTCTCGGAAGAACAAGATGAAGAATATGATGATGAAATTGAGCGAAATGGGAATCGGGTTTGTGTGACTTGTTACCATGATGATGTTTCAATTGTTGAAGATGGTCTTGTTGTTGTTGAAGATCACGAAACAGGGGAATCGAAAGAAGAAGCAGAAACAGAGGAATTGAACAATAGATGTGCGCAATTTATAAGGCAAATGAGAGAAAGAATGAAGTTGGAATCATCGAGTGAATTAAACAATTTAGTTTTGATGCAGAAGCTATAATGTTTTTGGTTAAGTAGAGAATTTTATGCATGTTTGTCACTATGACACGTTTAATATCTAACCATTTAGTGAAGTGGAGAATTATGAAAACTTGTGAGTAATTCTCTATTAAAAAAATTGTCTCTTTTGTTTATAACTAGTTTTTTCCCCGCCTGCGTTGCGGGGCACTAAGCCGAGTATTTCTATCTCATTTCATAACATATACGTCTATGTTTCGGTTACTTGTACATACTACTCATAACACGATCTCAAAAAAATTACATCGAGCCAACCAGTTAAAACAAAACACTACCATAGTTTTGTCAAAAAAAAAAAAACACCAAAACGAATTTTACACTAGGGGCAAAATCGTAATTTAACAGGAAAAAAAAACAATGACAAAACTATAAATTTGAGATAAGGGCAAAATCGTAGTTAGGCTAGGAGAAGGAAAAAAAAACAAAACCAATGCTAAAACTGTAAATTTAAACGGAGCAAAATCGTAATTTGGCTGGACCAACAGAGAAGGGTCACGTAGCTTACTGCCACTATCCTTCTAATATATCCATTAAATAGTTTTTTAACCGTAGACACCTAAAAAAAATTAACAAATAGCCAGCAAGCACTATAACCGGCATATTTGACCAATAGATGTAAAGAACTATTCTCGGCCACCGAAAATGTAATATAGGAGATAATGTATGTGTATGGTGAGTAACGACGTTATATTATTATATATCGATTTAGATGTATTCGACCATATGCATATGTGATATGCGACATAATTTAGTTCAACAACTAATAAATTTCACTACAAGCAAAACTATTAATAAGATTAGAAGAGTGAAATATAGACAAATATTAAGTCGTTTTCCAGATGACATATAATTTAGTAATTTTTCAATTTACTGAGAGAGCAAATAAGTCATTAAATCAAATTAAATTATTTATCAACTTAGATATCACCTTATATTATATTTTATAAACATAAAGAGCCAATTGGGAAATAGAAAATAAACATGGCATCTCAGAAAAGTCTTGCATGGACATGGGTACTGATTGTACACCTATAAATCATGCATGATAACGATGGAGTTTGAATTGGTCTGAAAGAAATTTTAAAATATAAAAAATTATGAAAAAAACTATATTTTAGTTTCAGAACATAAAAAATATATAACTTTTGTTTCTCTTTTTATGTTTGTCAAAATTAAACTTTTAACTTAATTTGTTAAACTAAACTTTCAACTCATCTAATGTTCAACTAAATTACTAGAGAAAAAAAATATCGAGAAAGTAAAGATCTAGAATAAAAAACCTAGTTTTAAGGGGAGGCGGGGTGGTTGGATTTTTCCCCGTGATGAAGTTTTCCACGCGTGGTGGTTTCCATTTTCCACCGCCACCAAATTGTTCAACGCGTGAGAATATGATTTCCGTGAAAAATTCACGCGTGACAAGGTTTGAGTGATGGAACATGTGAGGGGGTGTGAGGGTTTATTGTTGGGTGTTGTGAGTGATGAACATTGTTACTAAAAAAGGTTGTGAGTGATGGAAAAATGGTTGATGACATGGCAGAACTTGATTGGATGTTGTGTGTGATGAGTGAGGACCACCCCCATCCCCATAAGGCTATGGGGTGTGTGTTAGGACCAAGAACACGAATAACACAAACACTAGAACAATAATTAGCAAGCACACACACTCACACACTCTAAATCACAAGAACAAGAACACAAGATTTATAGTGGTTCGGTCTAATCTGACCTACATCCACTCCCACAACTAGTTCTCTTCTTTATTAGGTGCTCCAAAGTTTACAGACATGAATAAGAAGTATATATAGGGGGTTACAATTAGGGTTGTTGACTTTAAACTATACTAACAGAGAACAATCCTGCTAGCTGCAGAAGGAGTGTAACACATAACACCCCTGCTAGATGCAGAAGGAGTGTAACAAAGAACACCCCTACTAGTCAAATCCTCCACAACCCAACAATCTCCCACTTGGAGGCTTTGACAACTTCAAACTGCACTCCATGTAACTTCATATTCATAAGTACCTCTGTAAACATTTCATCTTCACTAGTTGTGGGCGGCCTTCTCATCGGTTAACCTGAAGGCCCGTTGAAACTTCCACTGAGCTTCAACTTATCAGTCACTACTCGTGACTCGTTCTCTGTCCCTATCGGCTCCCACCGAGACGAACTGCACGATCCTTAAACATCCTGAGAACAAACACTCTCCGAATAAAGCAGATAATCAACTGGAGAGACTTTGACAGCTGGAATACTGGTTCTCTTAACCCACTGTCGTCTGGTAACTCTGACTGAAGCACGACCCGTGCTCCCACTTCCACGAATGCCCCTGACTGGTTTTACTGAACCTTTTCTAGCACGTTCAACCTGAATCTGACCTGTGACTCTGGGTTTGCCATCTGCAAAGCAAACCTTCTTCTGCCCACGAGATTCTATGAACCGGATCTTGGTCTTCTTCTGAACTGGGAGAACCTCTCCCTCAGGCGGTACACTAACCATGTACAATGAGCCTCTCTTCTTGCCACGTGCAACTACTAAATTTCCCTTAGTTACCTTCCACTGTCCACTACCGAACTTAACCTCGTGACCCTGATCATCCAGCTGCCCGACAGAAATAAGCATTTTCTTCAAGCCTGGAATAACTCTCACGTCTCTTAAAGTCCACGTAGATCCGACTGGAGTAACTAAGTCAATATCACCCATGCCTGTGACATCTAAGACTTCATCATTTGCAAGTCGTACCTTGCCAAAATCTCTAATTTTAAGATTCCTTAATGCTTCACTGATGTGGGTGGCGTGAAATAAAGCACCCGAATCCATAACCCAAGAATCCACACTGCTCTCCGCATTACAGATTAAAAATTCATCATCTGAATGGTCTACTATAGCATTAACTTTTTTCTTGTCGTTTGGACATTGATTCCTGAAATGTCCAACCTCTTTACAGTTCCAACAGGTCACATCATTTCGAGCCCTAGACTGACTTCTCTTTCTGTTCTTGCTGCCACTACATCTGTTATTCTTCCTTCCTCTTCCGACATGCATTAAATCACCCGATGATCCACCTGAATTTCTTCTTCTGATATCTTCGCCCAGAATAAGATCCCGCATCTTCACAAACGTAAAGTTGCTCGTATCTGAAGAGCTCGTAACAGCAGTTACGGTTCCGGACCAACTATTGGGTAATGAGGACAATAACAATAGGGCTTGAACCTCATCATCAAATTTGATGTTCACAGACACCAACCGAGACAATATGGAGTTTAAGTTATTGATGTGCGCTGTAACTGAATCACCTTCCCTCATCCTGGTATTCACAAGCTCTCAAATAAGATAAACCTTTTTCACTGCAGAAGGCTTCTCATACATATTAGATAATGCTGCCATCATTCCTCTAGCTGAGGTCTCCTTCTGGATATTGAATGCAACATTCTCCGATAGAGAAAGCGTTATCACTGCCCTGGCTTTCTTATCCATCCTATCCCAATCTGCTTGTGGCATTTTTTCTGGCCTTTCATCCTCAAGCACTACATCTAAGTCCTTTTGACAAAGTAATGCTTCAATCTGCATCTTCCACCAACCAAACTTCTTCCCGTCAAACTTTTCGATTTGCACCTTCCCGTCTTCTGCCATAATAACACAAGCACGACTAAAACGAAACTGAAATCGAAACAAATAGAAACCAACACTGAAACAAATAGAAACAGAAAACACCTGATTCAAGTTTCTTTGATCTTCAAACAGACGGTTTAGCACTTGTATCTCAGTACTTATCTCTTTGGTCAAAGTTGAGGGGCCTTTTTGCAAATAAGAGAAAGCTGATTTTCTCTTAAAGAAACAAAGAAAAAAAAAGAACGCCCAGTTCTTTCTTCTTCCTACGACCTGCTCCCGCAAACTTCACAAAATCAAGTGACCAAGGTGCAAAATCAAAGCCCCAATCTTTGATTTTTGGAACCATAGATGCGATATTCAGCAAGGATGGTCTTCAATTTCGTAACCCTAGGTCGCGGCTACTGGGTTATCGAACCCTAGTCGCAATCTGCTGAAGATGTCTTCAAATCGGAGCCCTAATCGGAGTTAGGAACTGACGGCGGTGGCGGCTGTGCTAGCGGCGGCTGTTTCAGAAACCCTAGATGCTATGCCTGCGACTGAAACCCGAGACCACGACTTGTTCTTCAACAGGTAAGTGTTCTTCTTCTTCACCTCTTACCTAGTTTGTGTGAATCGATCAAGAGCCTGAGCTCTGATGCCAGTTGTTAGGACCAAGAACACGAATCACACAAACACTAGAACAATAATCAGCAAGAACACACACTCACACACTCTAAATCACAAGAACAAGAACACAAGATTTATAGTGGTTCGGTCTAATCGGACCTACATCCACTCCCACAACTAGTTCTCTTCTTTATTAGGTGCTCCAAAGTTTATAGACATGAATAAGAAGTATATATAGGGGGTTATGTAATAACTCTCATTAAAATCCATAATTAGAATAATAATTAGTCAATAAGAAAACCCTAATTGAGACACCCAAGTAATTCTGCACTAACCCTAAAATTTCCAGAACAATCGGAATTAGGATCAGGGCCCCTAAAATGCAAGGGGGGTAAACCCTAGTGATGATTATCACCAAATTTGCGTTGTACAGATTGAAATTGATTTTAAAAATGAGTCATGCAAGCTAGTCCCGTACCCAGCTAGCCTATGTAATTAGACTGCACCCCTTACGGACCGTAAGGGGAAAAGCCATACGGTCCGTAAGCCTGTCCAAAAATCACTATAAATAGCAGACATTGGCAGTTGCTTTCTGTGTTGAAAACGACGTAAGAATTCTTTGTAGACGTCGAGTTATAAGCAGAAACAGTCCATAGTATACTAATATCGAATTGCTGCCGCAAAACAGGGTAATCACTCGATCGCTATTACGATTCATTTTCCGACTGATCAATATATCCAATGGATGTTTAAGTGCCGCCCACATAGGGTTATACTTTGTCGTTCGTCGTTAAATCGATGGATGTTTAAGTATTGCACTTTGTCGTTCGTTGTGAGAATTTGATCTCGTGAGTTATCGTAACTGCTGTATTGATCACTAACCCGGTTTTGTGTGCATTATTATTAAATTAGGTTAACAAGGCTAAATCGTATTCCGCCCGTGTTAAATCTGCAATGTGAGTCATTCTATTTTTATCAAATGTTTTACAATACTCCAAATTATTTTCAGAATTATAATTACAGTGATTAAGTTTATGTAATCACCAAATTACAGCCGGTATGTGGGGTATTGTGCACATTACTACTGTTGTTATCACTTTAGGTGGGCGAACCTAAAATTAAGTGATATTCGTCATTCATTGGGGCAACCAATGGTGATATGACCACAGTCACAGATCCGGTCGAGTGACAAATACTGTGGGTAGTTGGTTTGATATCAGAAACATTGTAATCTCTCTTAATACTGTAAATTATAATAAACGAGACATTTTAATAAATAGAATGATTCACTCAGTATTTCCCGCTGACAAAACCTTTTTCAAACATGTTTCAGGTGATCTATTGTAATTCAGGAAAAGTGCTGGGGAGCATTTCAAGCTCAAGAAAGTGGCTCATTATAAAATAAAAGAAATATGTTTTGTAAAAATAAAGATTTCTCAGTAAAATCTTGTTATTGTAAATTATCGGGGTTTTATCCCGAATTGTGAAATAAAATAATCGGGAAAAGTTTTTAGCTTTAAAACGATCCTGATGGAAAAATTCCGCTGCTAAAATCACATAAATAAATATCACGGGATTTCTGTCCCGCGGCTCCGGAAACGGGTCAAACCGGGTCGGGGGCCGTGACAGGTTACAATTAGGGTTGTTGACTTTAAACTATACTAACAGAGAACACTCCTGCTAGCTGCAGAAGGAGTGTATCACATAACACCCCTGCTAGATGCAGAAGGAGTATAACAAAAAACACCCCTACTAGTCAAATCCTCCACAACCCAACAGTGTGGGGGTCATGGATTGGAACATTATTTCCACATAGGACCATTAACTAAATGGTACACCATCCCCCTCCTTGATTTATGGTGGTTCCCATGGATTAAACCACGATTACCACGGCCCTCCTATTTGATAATTTTAAGACAAAAATAAATTAAAAAAATAAAGGGGATAGTGGTTTGGGTCATGACCACACCCTTAGGGTAGTGGTTTTGAATGGTGGATTAAAGATAGATGACATGGTGCCTATGTGGAGGGTCATGGTGGTCATGAGGGTCATGACCATACCCTATAGCCTAAGTGGGGTAGGGATGCTCCACTTTCCATCACTCACCACAATCAATCATGTTCCGCCACGTCATCGAACCTGGTTTCATCAATAGTGATGGATTTTAGTGGGATGACCATCACTCACCACACCCAACAATTTCCCTCACATTCTGCAACTTTTCACGAGTCATGGTGGCCACGAGTTATAAGATTCACGCGTTTTCGAAGTCACCGACGACGGTCTATCAAACTAGCCCACGCGTGATGGTGGCTTTATAACGTGGTGCCCCGGGTGCCCTAAAAAAGATTGTAGTAGTTTATAACATCTAAAGCCAATGAGGTAGTGGTGGAGTGATTGGTGAAAGACTTCGTATTCCTTATGACCCAGGTTCGACTCCAACTCTCCCCGTTCTTTTCTACGGCATCCAGGTGAAGGATGAATACAGGTGGCGCCGGTTCATCTTTGATGGGAGGCGAGGTTTTACCGATTATTCCAGACGGGTGGAGGTCGGTTTTCCGCGTATCTGGAAGAGCCAAGTGGCTGATGACGGTCGAGCAGGGCCGGCCCAGAGGGTGTGCAGGGTGTGCCACCGCTCTGGGCCCAAAACTTTTAGGGGCCCAAAAGAAAATATTCTCCTTTTATATGTATAAATAAAATATATACACGCGACACAATAAAGAATGTTGATGCGGCTCAGATGGTTTATCGCAACTGTTGGTTTGTGTGAGATGCAGGATCGAAACATGGCATATCCCCAAACATTTTTTAAGTTTCCTTAATGTTTTAGTTTCCTTTGGGCCCCATGTTCTCTGTTTTAGAGCTAGAAAAAAAAATAACTAACAAAGTCTCTTCGGTTTGCTTCCTTTAATTGCAGCAAAGTTAAAAGGTATTACTTTTTTCAATGTCATGGTTGTATTGTATGTGGGCTATGCAAAATTTCATTGTACATATTTTAACACAACTTTTGAAATTGAGTTGTTAACCATCTCGAAGTGATGAGACTTCTTGTTGTATGACACCACAACCGCAAGTTTGTGAGTTTTTTTTAAAGAGATCGAACACAATTAATGTATTGGAGAGAAATTTGATGAAAACATTTCTTCTTTCCACGTTATCAGGTTCGATATACTCAAATGAAATTTGTCTTAAATTATATTTATAGTGAATTTCTTGTTCCAGTATTTTTGTTGATTTGTTTGATCTATTTGATAACGATTATTGTTGTATTATCGTTTTTTTAGTTTTTATATATGTGATTGAATGATTGATGAGTTTATATTATATGGAGATTTGCGAATAGGGCCCAGATTTTTCATTTCGCACGGGGCCAAAATTTTTTTTATGATTTTCGGAGACGGCCCTGCGGTCGGGTAGTCAACCTTGACTACGGTGCCAGTATCACGGTGAGTCAATGATGTTGGGTTCCCCACCTCCCAAATCAGCTATTTGCCCCATTTTTTAATTATCATGTATGGGTCACAATGTACAAGTTTGATTGGATGTGTTGACTCGCATGTGAGTCAATGATCCTTGGATATCATACCAGGTCTATTAATTAAGATTAAAGAATGAGCTTGGAGCTTCTATAGCACGCTACATGTTTTAAAGAATGAGCTTGAAGCTAAATTGAAAGCAAGTGAATTGAATCAAAGAGAATGAGAAGATATTTAATTCTGACTTAGATCAGTGTTTGTTTATATTTTGTTCCTTAGTTGTTCACGTAACAAGTTCAATGAAACGAAAAAAAATTGCAACTTTGTCATTGCATTCTATTGTAGTGTTTTGTAATTGCAGTTTTAATGGAATGCAGATTTAATGGCCTTTTGTGACTACATACATGCTATTGTAGTGTTTTCTAATTACATTTTTAACAAGTTCAATGAATGAAATGGAAAAAAAAAGTGTAGTTTTATAATTGCCTTTGGTGGTTTTATAAGCACATATTGTATATGTGCATTCAACTTTGTTAACAAGTTCAATGAATGAAATGGAAAAAAAAAAGTGTAGTTTTGTATTCTCTTTTAGTTAATGATGTAGAATGTAGACTTAATATTTTTAGATTTTGCCAATGATCTCTAGATCAAGTGGTGGAAGGCTTGCATTTCTCTTGAGAGATGCAGGTTCGACTCCCACTTGGTGCAGAGTGAGGCATTGGTGGGCAATGATAGGAGACCCAGGGAAACCTGGGTTGGATCCTTGAGCCAAACGGGTTTTACCGGTAATTTCACCGTCGTGCCTACGGGCGGGTGGGTTACCGGGTTTTCCCCGGAATTGGTGGTGGACTCGGGTTACTCTCGGAGTACTCCGTTTGTCCAGTGGGTGCCCCGAGAGTGCTCGGGATTGAGTTTGTTGGCCGTTCAAAAAAAAAATATTTTTAGATTTTCCGTTAAAAAAAAAAGTTAACATTTTTAAATAATGAAATGTTAGTTTTATCTTTATGAAACACATATTAATGATGTAGAATGTAGACTTAATATTTTTAGATTTGCCGTTAAAAAAGTAACATTTTTAAATAATGAAATGTTAGTTTTATCTTTATGAAACACATATGTTTTAAAATATGCAATCAAATGATCAAATATAGCTTCTTGATAAATTACATATGTGAAGACTTTTAAAAATATATACAGTTTAAAGAAAAATATATTTTTTAATTAAATTATATAGATAAATCTGATAAGAATGGTCTTCGAAAGCGAAGGAAAGGAAAGTTCCTTTAAATTGCTCCATACGTAAATATAGAACCAAAAAACTTTGTATAAATAATTTTTTTAAAATTGCTCCATACGTAAATACAATACCAAAAAACTTTATATAAATAATTTGAGTAAACTGCCATTTTGGTCCCTGTGGTTTGGGCACTTTTGTCATTTTAGTCCAAATCTCAAACTTTTTAAATTTGGGTCCTTTTGGTTTGTATTTTGTTGCCATTTTAGTCCAAAACTCAAAAACTCTCATTTTTACTTTCCAACATCCTTTTTTTGTCTTTATCTGCAGAGGTAGTTTTGTCCATTTAATTTTCATTAAAACAATTTCTTTATTAAAAAACTCCCCAAATATAAATACCCCTATCAGAGACCAATTAGATCATTATCTTCAACCTCCCAAGCGAAACCCTAACCAGAGATCAAACCAAAAAAAAAAAAAAAAAAAAAAAAAAAAAAAAAAAACCCTAACCCACAGGAGATCATCTTCACACAACCTCCACCAAAACCCTAACCCCTCACAAACCGATAACAACACAATTTCAACCGCATCCGAATCTGCCATTAAAGCACTTCTCGAGCTCGAACACGAATCAGAATCAATCCTCTGCAACGATCCGCACCTCCTCACACTCGTGTAATGCTAAACAACGTAAACACGGACTTAGATCGTTCATAACTCGCCTGTAAACCCCCACCTCCTCACACATATCTCTTCCCCTGTTTCATTTATTTTTCTGATCATTGAGGATGATGGTGATTTCTGTTGTACAGAACGATCTGAACAAGATCATTGTACAGAAGCCGGTCGACGTTATTGGCGGCAGGATTCTGGTGGTGCGACGGCGAATTAGGGCGGAGATCTTCGCCGGAAAGCCATGAAGTTTGTTCTCCACCATTAAATCCTGAAGTAGTATTGTCTTGTTCCAAATCGAAGTGCTGAGATGACTGGTGATGATGGGTTGGAGTAACTTGAACTCGATTTTGTCGAATTCGGTTAATTCTGAATCAGCTACTGCGGTCTGCAATGGTATATACAGATGCTTTGTGTTTTAGATGATGCTCTGTGTTTTAGACGATGGTCTTCAAGATTTTGTGATTTGGGTTCTTGAAATAAAGAGGGTTCTGCTGCAAATGATTTAAGATTTTGAAGATCAAGAAGAGAGAGAGAGAGAAGACAGTGGTGTTTAGAGAGAGAGAGGGAGTTTGAGGAAAGGATAAAATAGCATTTTTTATATAATGACCATTTTGACCCTTCAGAAAAGGACAAAATAGCTGGGTTTTGTTTGATAAATCTGATTTGAGTTTTGGACCAAAATGGCAACAAAAACGAAACCACAGGGACCCAGATTTAAAAAGTTTGAGATTTGGACTAGAATGGCAAAACTGCCCAAACCACAGGGACCAAAATGACAGTTTACTCAAATAATTTTGTTTAGTTATGATTGTGGTGGTGGTGGTGGTGGTGGTGATGTATGGTGGTGTTTGGAGGTATATATGTGACGAGGTATGGTACTAGACCCGACCCGAACGGTCGGACTTTCCTGCTATTTATCACTTTTATAGTAATTATATATTATTATTGCGTACTAACCCGCGAAGCCCAGCGCGTTGTAGTTTATACTACACTAGGCTGTGGGCTCGTAGAGACAACCCCTAACTGGGCCTGGCCCATTGAGGTTAGGGTTTTCCCATATCTCCTATATAAGAAGGTCTCCACCTCCTTATTAGGGCATGAGATATAGGGCAACACACTTTTGTAGCTGGAAATAGGGGATTCTTCGTCTACCGGCCGTCTCTACACCGCCCACGTTTATCTCTTCTTGTTTACAGGTGTAGGATAAAGCGGAGAAGGCGAGGTGTGGCCAGGTTCGTATCCATCATCGTAGAAGTACCAACCCGCTCAATATGTAAATAATTTAAACTATAAAATCAAAAGAAATCAACGTTATAATTTTCATTCGATATCATGTTTGATCAGACCGTGATTATAAGTTTTGACAGGAATCGTCTTATACACATCAACCCGAATAAATTATAAGTTTAATTGAATCATTACAAAAACAACCTTTACCACTTGAAACTTTATATATATATTTATTATTATTATGATTACTACTACTATGAAATTAAAAAATACGCCAAAAACCAAAAACTTATATAAATAATAATGTCTAAATTATGAAGCTTGATACTAATTTCTATTTTATCTTTTAAAGTTTGACAAAACATTCCCAAGTCGTGTAATCAATGATAAAAAAGACGTTTTAATAAATTATAAAGATAAACGAGTCAAATGGGTTACCGTGTTAGCATGGCGACTGAACACGCCCCGTTCAGGCAGTCATGGTGGATATAAATTCAAGTTGATTTACGTTTTGACGTAAATTTTTTCGGAAATAAGTCGGGTCAAATGTAATATACATCCGTTCTTATTTTTATATACTTTTTCTGTTTGTTAGTGTACGTTTTGACCTAAAATTTTTACGAAATACCACAGAACGCAGAGGACAATTTACTAGTTTAGAAAAATATAGATTTATTTTTTCTTCTATTATGAATACGTGAGATAGTTTGTTGGGCCTGGGCTTTTCACAGTAACGTCCGTCCTTGGGTCCTTGGTTTGTGTTTCAGATATTTTTTGGTTTCACTCTCATAAAAGAATTTATAATATTATATTTTATCTATATTTACACATTTTAAATACTCTTATGAAATTATTATCATTTTTCTTCTCCCGCTCCTTGATAAATCATCAACGATAAACACTAAATCCTAATTTCTAAACACATAACCTCTCGCAATTTATAGAAGATACACATCCATCAATGTTTCTTTATTTGGTAAAGTAGAAAAAAATGAACATAAATGTTACAGATTTAATTATCCATCATTATTATTGTTATTGTTATTATTATTTAGGTAAATATGATACGGTTTAATTAAGAAGTGTAATAAATTATATAGTTTTCTTACAGTAAAGTATTATTATTTACTTATCGCACAAGTTGTAAAACAAACCAAAAACCGAACAGAATGTCAAAAATCAGTAATTGCTGCAAACTGTCTATCCAAAAACTTCAACACATGCAATCACACTAACTTAGTTTGTTCGCGGTTCATTAGTGCTAATTGTTTCCATTTAGCAATTGGTGTTTAATTTGTTTCCAAAGCTATATTAATCTATCCAAAGTAGTTTCAAGTTGGAAAAAAAAAGTGTTGAAACAATGGTTAACACCAAAGATAACCAAGAGGGTCGTTTCACTTATGGGGTTCAACCTCTTCTCTTGCTCGTATCAAAGGCCTGAGATCTGCAAAACAGTAAACACCGTTAGTCTCGTTAAGAGGGGAAAAGGGGGTTTTCCCTCTTAACCAGGCTCCGGCGTGAGAATAAGTACTGCTCTGAGATGAATAAAACAGTGTGTGTATAGAGTGAGTAAAGAGAGCCAAGATCCTTAACCTGAATGATGAAGGGTCCTATTTATAGCCGGATGGTGAAGAAGGAGGAAGCAGCTGTGCCAGCTGTGGGTGTGCGCCAGCTGTCCGACCAAGAGGAATATCCTCTTGGTCTGCTCTGTCGCGAAGGGTGTAGTGGTACACGTGGCGTCCTTCTATTTGCTTACGCTGGATACCTCGTACTGGTTGCGTCAGACTTGCTCCCTGAATCGTCGCAGGCCTATGTGGCCTTCTCTTAATGGTGACACGTGTTGTCCTTTATGTTGGGCAAAGCATCTTTGATGCCAGCTATGAACCGCCTAGATGTCTTCTGGAAGCTTCTAGAAGGTCCTGGTGACATGGGTGCCTTGTGTGCACAAAAAGTGGTGTGGTCCCTGCCATGTGGGCAGGGAATTGGGACCATACCTCTTCAAGTCCCCCCAGTCCAGTGTGCCTTCTAGTTGAGTTGATCGTCTAGGAGGGATTCTGGACTTATGAGAGTTGTGGCTTCTATGCATCGCGTTGAAGTTGGTGAATATAAAGTGAGCCAAGTGGACGCGTGCCGTCTGGTTATTGGCTCTCTGCAAAAGTGAGCCAAATGGACGCATGCCGCATGGGTTTTGGCCCTTTAAAAAAGTGAGCCAAATGGACGCATGCCGCATGGGTTTTGGCCTTTTGAAAAAAGTGAGCCAAATGGACGCATGCCGCATGGGTTTTGGCCCTTTGAAAAAAGTGAGCCAAATGGACGCATGCCGCATGGGTTTTGGCCCTTTGAAAAAGGTGAGCCAAATGGACGCATGCCGCATGGGTTTTGGCCCTTTGAAAAAGGTGAGCCAAATGGACGCATGCCGCATGGGTTATGGCCCTTTGAAAAAAGTGAGCCAAATGGACGCATGCCGCATGGGTTTTGGCCCTTTGAAAAAGGTGAGCCAAATGGACGCATGCCGCATGGGTTATGGCCCTTTTGAAAAAAAGTGAGCCAAATGGACGCATGCCGCATGGGTTTTGCCCCTTTGAAAAAAGTGAGCCAAATGAACGCATGCCGCATGGGTTTTGGCTCTCTTGTGCTTTCTTCTGTTGGAAGTTTGGTGGTTATGGGGAAGCGTTTGGTGTGACCGTCTGACGTCCCTGTCTTTTCGGAGGCGAACAGTTGCTTTTGCAGTGACTTTCTGTCACATCAGCAGACCCTGTCGCCCATGCTTCCCGAAAAATGAGCCGACGTCTTCTCTCTCCTGTGACGTGTCAGTCATCTATTGGGCGCTTTTTCTGTTCCCTGACGGTCCACTACCCATCGCATTAAATGCGATGGGTATAAATATGGGGCGGTTATCTCTTTCTTCCTTCACTTTCAAATTCTAAGTGCAATTTCTCTCTACCTTCTTCTTCCCCTTTGTTCTATCTTTCACCTTTTTTCAAGTCGTCTTCTTCTTGATTTTTATCATGGCTGATAAGAATCCTACTCAAAAGAAAAGGAAACATAAGAGTAGAGCGCCTCCTGGTCCTGACCAGGCCCTGATTAACTGGAAAGAGGATGAATTCCAGAACCTCGTTAGAGGACATAACTTTCGACCTGAGTGGGGGGCTCGATATCCTCCGTCTGGGTCTACTGCACTGGATGCCCCCCCCCCCCCGCGGTTTTATCACTTTATACGCTGCTTTTTTCCGGGAAGGCAATTTTAGGTTGCCCATTACTAAGTTTGTTGCCGACGTTCTGAGAGGTTATGGTCTTCATATTTCTCAAATAAATGCTATTGGGCTCCCCCGGATTACTCACTTCGAGTTTGTTTGCCGGTCTTATCGAGTTGAACCGACGTTTCCAATGTTCAACACTTTTTATAGCGTGACATATTCTAGTGGTTTTTATTCCTTTCAAGCTAGGACGGGGGTTGTCCCGGTGTGTTCTGCTCCAATAAAGGGTATTCATGACTGGAAGCAGAAGTTTTTCTACATTCGTCGCGGCGTGATTCCGTCGGAGATGACGTACAGGCAGGTGGCTCAAGGGATCCCGAGGGTGGATCCATTGGAGGATTTTGCTGCCCAAGAATGGTATGGGAGGATAACCGCCAAGGCAACTGCCATTTCTCAGCTGGATGAAATGGCCTTGGTTGGTGCTGGGATGAGCATGCTATGGGTGCCTAAGCATCCTTTGGGTCAGCCTGTGTACAGTCATCGGGGCAAATGTATGATTCCTCTCTTATGTTGTTGGTTGTTTATTTCCTTTTAGGCTTTGTCATGTATCTTTAGTTTTGTTGTCTTTCTGCAGTTGGTTACAGCTTGTTGAATGCTTTGGATCCCAAGGCAGCGGGTGCTATGGTTGAAGCCATCCAGGCTGATGGTAACCCAACATGGCTAGATCAAATACGAGATCGCTTCTTACACCCTACCGATCAAAGTTTGAGCCGATATGCTGCTGAAGTTCTTGGTGAGGATGTTTGGGATAACTTTGTTAACTCTGATCAAGAGGATGTCATCGTTGTTTCCAGTGGGAGTTCTGGTTGGGGTGGCGAAGATCTAACGTCTCGTTCCGCGCGTGCAGGTACCGTGCCTGGTGGCGATGCTGAACCGGTACATGAGGTTGTTGGAGACGATGATGATGCGGAAGCGTCTATTGATCCGTCTGCTCAGTTGGAGACGAGGAAGAAAGCTCGGATTGATAGGTCTGGAAGGAGAGGGGAGGGAGTTAAGGGTGGAGCTGCCGGATCTTCTCGTAAGCGACCCTCCGTTCTTTCTTATCTAGATTATGTAGTAGTGTCTAATACGTTGTCTGGCTTAGGCCCTGGGGAGGTGCGTCAAGAGTCGGATCCTGATGATAGGGCTACTTTAACCGAGCATATGAAGAAGAAATCTTTGGATGACCATAAACGTCATCTTGATGAGCAAGCTGCTGCCCTTCTCGCGGCCAAGAGGGCTAAGCTTCAGAAAGAGGCTCCTCCGGCACCTTCAGAGTCTGAGGTTGACTTGGGTGTATTCAGTGGTGGTCGAGGAAACTTGTTGGAGGAGATATATGCTGCTTCTGCTCCTCGCCCTGGTGAGTTATTATTGACAGTATTTTTGTCTTGTTTCTTCTTTTGCGTTTGTTGATTGTTGCTTTGTTGCAGTGCTTAAAACGAGTAAGAAACTTCGACCAGTGGATATCTCTCAAATTACTCCACCTACTTCTCCGTCGAGGACTGTTGGTTTGACTCCTCCACGAGACGATGTTGAGGTGAATGTGGAGGGTGGTGAAACTGGAGGTGGAGGTGGTGCTGAAGGTGGTGGTGATGTTGGGGGTAATGAGACTGCGGGTAATGTTGCGGCGGGTGACAAGGGTAAGGGAATTGAACTTGATGTGGAGTCTAGTGAGACTACTCCGCCGCAGACCATTTATACCAAGCGTCCTCCTGGTGATGGAGTCGCATCTGGCACTGTGCGATCTTCGCACTTTGAACGTGTGCCTGAGGATTCGTGGGATAACCCGGCATGTGATGACATGCCTCATGCTCCCCGTTGTAATCTTGTGCAGGGTTCTCGTATGGATGATTTGGACAACTGTCATCAGTTTTTCTCTTTGGCTCTACCGCCCGCTGAGAGGATGTTTCAGAAAACCCGTAACCGTTTTGCTCTTATGGATGATCATGTTAGGGCTGGGGTCAACTTTTTTGCCACTTCTCAAGAAATCCTTCGTGAATGGCGGTTTATAGGGGAAGAGACTCTTGAGTTTGAAGCGTCTAAGAAGGTTTTCTCTGAGGAAAGAGAAAAGTTTAACGCGGAGAAGAAAGGGCTGCAATGGAGGGTTGCGGAAGCTGAGCGAAAGCTCGAAGAACAGAAAAAGTTGAATGAGCAGAAACAAAAAGATTGGGAATCTGCTTGCGCGCGCACGAACTCAGAGATGCAATCTCAGCGCGATGCTATTGTTCGTTTATCCGGTGAGAAGACGGCCTTGGCTGATGAGGCTAATCAGGTGCGGCTTGCTGCAGAGAAAAAGGAGAAATAGTATATTGCTCGGATTGACAAGCTAGAACTACTTGCGCAAGAAAAAGCGTCTGAATGTGAGACTGTTCAGCGTCTTCTTGATGAGAAGACGGCGGAGTGTCGTGCCTCTGAACTCCTTGCTGAGGAAACCGCAGCTGATACTAGGTGGTTGTTATCTCGTGGTGTTCCCCTGGTAACTTTTCTTCTCTTTTGTTTTTCCTTTTTGTTTTTTGCGTGTTCTTCCTTGTCATTTTATTTACTCCCTGTGTTTCGTGTAGCTTGCTGATCGTATCGTACATTCGTCGGAACTTGCCAACTATATGTTTGAGTTGGGCGTGGCAGGTTATAACAGCGGACGCAAGTTTGGGTATGCTGAGGGTAGATTAGCTGCTGCCAACAACGATAAGGATTACAAGTTTGAGTTGTATAAGGCTGATTGTGATGGTGCGTATGCTGAGAAGCGTCGAGCATTTGCGATGCTTGACTTTGCTGTTGTGAAGGCTGCTGGTAAATTGGCCCTCAAAGTTGATGGAGTTGCTTTGTTGAAGAAAGCATTGGGAGATGACGGCGCTGGTGGTGCAGGTGGTGCTGGTCCCAGCCGTCCCTAAGTGGAAGTTTCCGGCCTGTGTGCCGCGTATAGCCTTGTATGGGCTTGTAATGGTGTTTTAAGACAATTTCATATTTCGTACCTGCGGTTCTATGTATTTTGACAAATGTGTTGCTACTTTGATTATGTTTATGCAAATTTTGAAATCGTCATAATATGTGCATGTTTTAATTACTTTGATTAGGTGTCACGAATGAATGATGGCACTGACAGGTGATGTTGCGTTACTACAACGTTTTTATTCTGTCGTTTAAGTATGCGCGCTTGCATGTGACATACGAAGTGATCGAGTTGCAGGTTATTGTGTGAGCTCAGCTGGGATCACAGCCTTGGGAGCATTACAATGTTTAGTTGCCTTGCTATCGATATTTTCGTGTTTATGTGGGCACGAAGTTATGTTTTTTGGCGTTTTTGTAGGCTTTGGTTGTGTTTTTCGACCCGGCTGTGCACTTGGTTGTGACGAGCCTTGGAGGTCTACAACGTTTCCTATGGTCGAGCCATTGATGTTTTCGTGTACGCCCGAAGTGATAAATGCAGTTGTGACAAAAAATTTGCATGAAGTAAATATAGCCAAACACTTCTTGTATTAGGTAAATGTGTCGGCGATTCGCCCTATACGATTACATGTTTATATGTAGCATTTTCGTAACTGTTGGGCGTTCCAGGTTCGTGGAACCTCTTTGTCGTTCATGGTGCGTAGCTTGTATGCTCCCTTGCCGAGGACCTCATCAATAATGTACGGGCCTTCCCACTTGGGAGCCAGTTTTCCCGGTTTTTCTGCGTTGGACGCTTCATTGTCCCTTAAGACATAATCGCCTGGGTTGAAGGTGCAGATCCGGACTCGGGAGTTGTAATATTTTTCAAGCTTTGTCTTGTATTTGGCTTCGTTGATTGCTGCCATCTCTCTCCGTTCTTCTAGGAGGTCCAGGTCGATCCTCCTTTCTTCTTCGTTATTGATCAGATTCATGGAGAGCATTCTCGGCGATGGAAGCCCGATTTCTGCTGGAATCACAGCCTCGGACCCATAGACCAAGCTGAACGGTGTTTCCCCATTGCTTGTCTTGGGCATTGTTCTATGGGCCCATAATATGCTTGGTAGCTCGTCGACCCATCCTCGTCTTTTTTCACCGAGTCTTGCTTTGATGCCATCAACGATGCTCTTATTGACTGCTTCAACTTGACCATTCCCTTGCGGATGTGCGACCGACGAGAAGGTGTGTTCAATGTTTAGTTCCTTGAACCATCGTTCGAGATCATCTGCTGCAAAATTTGTACCATTGTCGGTGATAATTCGGAGTGGAAGGCCGAAACGACATATGATTTGTTCCCAGATAAATCGTTTAACGACTGCCGATGTGGTTGACGCAAGTGCTTTTGCTTCTACCCACTTGGTGAAGTAATCGACCGCGACGATAATGAACTTGACTGCCCCCGGAGCTTCTGGGAAGGGGCCCACCATGTCTATGCCCCATTGCTGGAAGGGCCATGCGGTTGTTACTGGCACCAACTCGTTTTTTGGACGCATGGTTTTTGGTGCATGCCGTTGGCAGCCGCTGCATTTCCTTAATTCCTTCACGGCATCGAGGTGCATTCCGGGCCAGTAGTAACCGGCGTTCATTACTTTAGCCACTACCATGCGCGGCCCGGCGTGGATGCCGCAGATGCCTTCATGTACTTCCCGGATCAGATAATTTGCGTCGTCGGCGTCAACACATCTCAGCAGAGGGCCGAGATATGACTTTCGGTACAATATCCCGTCCGCCATTTGATAATGTTCTGATTTATACTGGATCTTCCGCGCCTCAGCTTTATTTTCTGGGAGTATCCCGGACTGTAAGTACATGATGATGGGTGTCATCCAGGACGTGGTTCCTGTTTGGATGACGCTGACTTCTCGGAGTGGAACAGACGGGTTGCTTAAAACTTCTATGCGTACGTCTTTGGCTAGGTGCTGAAAACTTGTTGACGCAAGCTTGCTTAAGGCGTCTGCCGGCTTGTTTTCGCTGCGGTTTATGTGGTGCACCTTGTAAGAATAGAAGGTTTGCAGCAACGTCTTTGCTTGGTTGAGATAGAGTGCCATTATGTCGCCCTTGGCTTCGTATTGACCGTTGATTTGGCCTGCCACTAGCATGGAGTCCACATGTGCCTCAATATGTCGGACTCCCATTTTGATTGCTAAGCGCAAGCCGGCCAGAAAGGCTTCATACTCTGCTTCGTTATTTGTGCTCTTGAAGTCTAGACGTATGGCGTAAGTGAACTCGTTTTTGTCAGGGCTCACTAGCCGTAGCCCCGCGCCTGCCCCATCTTCGTTGGACGCACCGTCAGTATACAACATCCATGGTTCTTCAGTTTGTTTTTTCTCCGCTTTCTCCATCGCCTTACACTCTCTGTCTTTGTCATCGGGGACTTCTGTCATGAAGTCTGCCAAAACTTGGCCTTTTATCGACGGTCGTGGTCTGAAGACTACGTTGTGTCCCCCTAGCTCTATCGCCCATTTGGCCAACCTTCCTGATATTTCCGGCCTTGCTAGGATATTCCCAATATTGTAATTTGTTAACACGTGGATGACGTGATTGGCGAAATATCGGCGTAGCCTTCTTGACGCGTGAATCAGTGCAAGGACAAGCTTTTCCATGATTGCGTATCTTGTTTCTGGGTCGGTTAAGGTTCTGGACACATAATACACAGGTGTTTGGACACCTTGTCGATCCACCAGCAATACGGCACCGACGGCCCTGTCGGAAGCTGAGAGGTACAAAACCAAAGGCTCTCCTTTGTTTGGTGCGGTTAGAGTTGGCAGCTTGATGAGACAGTTTTTCATCTCGCGGAACGCATTTTCTGCTTCCGGAGTCCATTGGAATTGTGTTTTCTTCATGCAGTTTCGCAAGGTCTTGATGAATGGGAAAGATTTTGCCGCGTGGTTAGCTAGGAATCGATTGAGGGCTGCCAATCGTCCTGCGAGCTTTTGCATATCTTTGATGCTTGTTGGTGAAGGCATCCTCTCTATGGCCTGGACCTTTTCTGGGTTCACCTTAAAACCATCTTTGGTGACTATGAAGCCCAGAAACTTTCCTTCCTCCATTCCAAATGAGCACTTTGCTGGATTCAGTTTGATGCTCACACTGCGCAGCGTGTTGAAGGTTTTCTGAATATTTACCAGCATCGCGCTCTCCTCCCTGCTCATGATTACCAGATCGTCCATGTATACCTCGATGTATTTACCGATGGCGTCACTAAATGTTTCGTTCATCAACCGTTGATACGTAGCACCTGCATTCTTTAAGCCGAACGGCATCTTGGTGTAGCAGTATAGCCCCGTTGGCGTGCGGAATGCGGTTTTATCCTCGTCTTGAACAGCCATCTGGACCTGGTGGTATCCCTTGTAGCAATCCAGAAAACATTTCCACCGAAATGTTGCCAAAGAATCTATTTTCTCGTCTATGTCTGGCAACGCATAGCAGTCACGGGGGCATGCTTTGTTCAGATCCTTGTAGTCGACGCACATTCGCCAACTGCCATTCGGTTTCTTTACCATAACTGGGCTTGCCACCCACGTTTGGTACCGGACTTCCCTGATGATTCCTGCGTTTAGCAGTTCTAACACTTGTTCTTTCATTGCATCATGTTTGATGTCCCCCAGGTGTCGTTTGGCATGCACTACTGGCTTCGCATCCTCTGAGACGTTTAGCCGGTGTTCCGCTATATGCCGTGGAACACCAACCATATCGGCCGGTGTCCAGGCGAACACGTCCATGTTGTCATGCAGTAATTTCTTTAGCGCCGCACGCGTTAGGTCAGACATCGCGGGTCCCAGAGTGACTGTTTGTTCTGGGTATGCGCTATTCAATACCCATTTTTCTGCCTCTCTGCGCGGTGCGGGCTTGCTTGCTTTTGCCGGCCTGATTTCGTCTGTTGCTAGCACTTCCTTGCTTGCGTATATCAGCGCAATGCCTGTTTCGGTTGGAAAGCCTATGGCGGAATGTGGTGCGGAACAGATCATACTGAAATCTCCTTGGGATTCTCGTCCTAAGAGGATGTCATGTCTTGAATGTGCCGGTAGCACCATGAATGTGACTTCTTCAGTTCTTGAATTTCTCCCATCAGAAAGTAGTACTGGGAAAGATATTTGCCCTAGGGGAAAGACGGCCTCGTTGCAGAATCCAGTTAATGGGTAGTCAACTGGTTCTAGGCGCGCCTTATCCTCTTGGTCGAATTGATTGAAGCACTGTTCATATATGATGTCTGCGGTGCTTCCGGGATCAATAAAGATGTAATCTGTTTGGTAGTGGCCGATCACCCCTGGAATGACTATTGGCCGCTTTTCTCTTGGACCTCCCCTGACAATTGGGAACACTACTTGCTTCTCGCGCCATGAATCATCCTGTGCGCGTTTGTTGTAGTTTTTTCTTGGTCGCCGTGGTCCTCCTTGCACCATATGAGTTTCTAGCTTTCTGAGCTTCTTGTTGTCTGGACCTTCATCTCTTCGTTGTATCTGGCGGTAATCGCGCTTTCCTCCTTTGACTAAGTGACCGAGCTTCCCGTCTCTTAGAGCTCTTTTGATTTCTTGTTTTAAGCTGAAGCAATCATCGGTCAAGTGGCCCGTGTCTTTGTGGAATTCACATAAGAGATTTGGGTCCTGACCCCTTTTGTTGCGCATCTGCAAGGGTGGTTTGAATTGATGGTTCTCTGTAGCTAAGACTTCAGAAGGTGTTTTGGTTAGTGGAGTCCACTGCTTTTCTCTATTTTCGCGCTTTACTTCTTTTCGATGGGCTATCTGATTGATCGTATGGCGTGCGTCGTCCCGTGGGGGGCTTCTTTCTCTGTTCCCAGAGGCCCTCCAGGGTTGATTTCTGCCCCTTCTGTTGTTTCGATCATGATGGTTGTGTGCGCGCTGACGGTGATCGTCACCGGTCAGTTGCCTATCCGTCTGCGCAATGGTCTTGGCTGCTTCAATGAAGGTTTCCCAGTCTTTGGGTCCTCCATCTCGCCCTTTGATTCTTTTAACCAGATCATCGCACTTGACTGCTCTCATGAAGTGTGCACGCATCATTTTTTCTGGTATGTCTCCGATCTCTAGACATTCTTTGTTATACCTTGTAATGAAATCTTCTACGCTTTCATAATCTTTTCTCCATATGTTCAGACAATCACCTGAATCTCTTGCTTGTCTTCGTTGCTGAGAGAAGTGTGCCAAGAACTTCTCTCGGAAGTCGACCCACGATTTGATTTTGCCAGCCGGTAGGTTGTCGAACCAAATGCGCGCCGCGCCGACGAATGTCTGAGCAAACAGGTGGCACCATGTTGGTAAGTTCCATCCGCCTGTTGCTCCCGCACCTTTAAATACCTGAAGGTGATCGTCTGGGTCCGTCAACCCATTGTATTTACCTACGTTGTGTGGTAACTTTGTTTTGTCGATGGCTGCGCACGCGATTTCTGGAATGAATTTTGAATTTTCAGCCATGTCCTCAGGACGATAGCTCAAAGTGAAGTCATGCTCTGCTTTGGGGTTGTACCCCGCGCGCTTGGTTGGTTTGTAAGCCTCGTGTTCTGGAGGAAGTCTGCTAAACACCGTGGATTCTGCCTTGTACGTTGGGTCGTCTTCCTCCTCTTCCCATTCTGTATTCATGTTGCGTGCGCCCAAACGGGTTTGGATCGGCCTTCGTTGTTGATTGGAAGTTTGGACGAAGTTGCTCTCTGTTTCCGCATAGGTATCGCGCGTGTCTTGTATGCTGGGTCTTCTGACCTGTTGCACTGGTTCTCTTTCTGGTCGTAAGTTCCACGCGTTTGTCTGCTGAGCCGTGTGTGTACTCAGAGACCTTGGTTGTGGAGTTACGAACGCTGATTGGTTAGCCTGTGCTTGGAGCAAGGCTTGTTGTGCGTTGAGCTGCGTATAAACGAGGTTTATAGACGCCATCTGTTCGGCATACTAGGAAGCCAGAGTTTTTCCTTCGGGTAGCCCTAAAAGTGCAGAATAGTTGAGTTGTGCTTGTTCCGATGGCACCGAAGGGCCTGGCCCATGGCTTACAGTCTGCATCGGCGGTGGGGTTTGATGTAACATCCCCGTTGGAGGTTGGAGAGCAGCCCCGTTTGTGGTTTGAGTAATGATTCTTGTTGGTGTTTGGAAAATGGGTCCAGTTGTGGTCTGGCTAGCAGCCCTGGACGCACTTCCAAAAATGGACGGAAACTCGTTGTTCAGCTGACCTTCCTGGATGGTCTCGTTCCTTTGACCGCGTTGGACGTGTGCCGTGTCCGAAACGAGTTCAAAAGAAGAGATTTCTCCGTCAGCTGGGTGTGAATGATTTTGGTCTGCCATTTTCACGAGTGTTTCTAAAAGAGAAAAAGAGGTGAGAGTGGTCTTGCAAAAAAGCGGATGGCGCCAATGTTGAAACAATGGTTAACACCAAAGATAACCAAGAGGGTCGTTTCACTTATGGGGTTCAACCTCTTCTCTTGCTCGTATCAAAGGCCTGAGATCTGCAAAACAGTAAACACCGTTAGTCTCGTTAAGAGGGGAAAATGGGGTTTTCCCTCTTAACCAGGCTCCGGCGTGAGAATAAGTACTGCTCTGAGATGAATAAAACAGTGTGTGTATAGAGTGAGTAAAGAGAGCCAAGATCCTTAACCTGAATGATGAAGGGTCCTATTTATAGCCGGATGGTGAAGAAGGAGGAAGCAGCTGTGCCAGATGTGGGTGTGCGCCAGCTGTCCGACCAAAAGGAATATCCTCTTGGTCTGCTCTGTCGCGAAGGGTGTAGTGGTACACGTGGCGTCCTTCTATTTGCTTACGCTGGATACCTCGTACTGGTTGCGTCAGACTTGCTCCCTGGATCGTCGCAGGCCTATGTGGCCTTCTCTTAATGGTGACACGTGTTGTCCTTTATGTTGGGCAAAGCATCTTTGATGCCAGCTATGAACCGCCTAGATGTCTTCTGGAAGCTTCTAGAAGGTCCTGGTGACATGGGTGCCTTGTGTGCACAAAAAGTGGTGTGGTCCCTGCCATGTGGGCAGGGAATTGGGACCATACCTCTTCAAAAAGAAAAGAAAATTTGATTATAAACCAAACCAAATAAGGGTTGTTTCAAATTTTACAACCCGGCCCATTTACAACGGTCCAGGTTGTTTGCTTTTGAGATTCCGGACGGGTTTTGCCCATCCCCAGCTGCGGGTTACTCGATCCTTTCGCAGTTTTGTCACATGACAAAGCACATATTGAATGTAAACGACATAAAATTCTTTATAAATCAAGATTCTGCCTTTTTTCCTAAACTATAAAACTCAATGCCTCCAATATGTAGTTTCTGGTTTGTAAACCCCAAATAAAACAAACAAAAAAGAAAGAAAATAAAAAAAAAATCACTTTCTTACTTTCTTGAATGGCTTGTAAAGCACCGTTGTTACAAATTTGGAGCGAAATCGCTGCGATGAACTCAGCGCAACAACAGGTTGATTGCTACCGTCTCTCTTAACATATAAATGGTTCAAATTGGCTGGTAATGGCTTGTGAAGAGCCTGTTGGAAGTTCTTGGATGAAGATGGTTGATTTAGAGGCATTTGTTGTAGCAACGGGGGCAGTTCGGGCAGTTTCTCGCCAAAATCTTGTAATGTGAAGCCGGCATTGTTGTAGCTTGATACCGGGGAAGAAGGGCATTCCGGTTCTTCATCTCGTCCCCCATTTTCGGAGTAACTTTCCTGAAATGTCAAAAAACCGAAACTTTGAACAAAAGATCCATATTTTTTTTTTTCTAAATAATGAGGCATTTTGTTCATCAAGATAGCGGACTTCATTTTCTTCAATACAATACAATACAAAACCAATTATAAGCAGAGTTTACATATTAAGATAGCGGACTTCATTTGTGTTGTCACATCCAATTACTTTCTCGTGACTTGTAAGCAGTGGCGGATACATAATTTTCTTAAGGGGGGCATAACACGGCACGGGTAGGCAAAAATGGGTGAGCAATATCATACCCATTGCATGTATGATACATATATGGATAACCGAAGAAGATTTATAGAATATCAATTAAGGTGTTCTTAGAAGTATGTAGTTAAATATGATTTCTTAATTATTGAGTTTCAAGTTCAATTAAAACTAAAATTTGTATATGTATAATGATTCATGGCTACATTTAGGTTCTCATAGCGCTGCAAATAAACCGAACGTCTAGCGAATAGTTTATGAACCGTTTGGCGGGAAGTTCGTTTACGTTCGTTCGTTTAGTAACTGGACGAACATGTACAAGAAATTTTGTTCGATTACTTAACTAAACGAGAACATGAATAAAGGTCTTATTCGTTCAATTTTGTTCGTGAACATTCGGTTATGCATTCTTGAGCGTTCATTCATTTACGTTTCTTTATGTTGTTCTTTATATATTTATGTTCATTTATGAGTAAATTACGTTTTTGGCCCCTGTGGTTATATCACTTTTACTATATTAGCCTAAAATAAGAATTTTTAACATATCTGCCCCCATGGTCTCTATAACTAACTATTTTAGCCCCTAAGTCTAACCATTTTAGCCTCTATGGTCTCCATAACTAACCATTTTGGCCCCATGATCTCTAGACTTATGGGCCAAAATGGTTAGTTATAGAAACTATTTGGGGGCATATATGTTTAAAATTCTTATTTTGGGCTAATATAGTAAAAGTGATATAACCACAAGGGCCGAAAACGCAATTTACTCGTTCATTTATTTATTGTATCTAAATGTTTTATATTCTTTAATTCTTATTTATTTATTACCATAACAAATAAAATAGGAAACCATATCCCCACCATGTTTATGTACCGTTCCCTCTCCTTCTCATTATTCACATCGATGAATACTATTGACCCCCGTCCGACGATTAGGGCTTCACGTTCCCGCACTGCTCCCTCCGCCATCCACCTCTAGCCTATGCCGCCTTCGCTGATTTTATTTGTATTTGTGAACATGTTCATTTCCTTAACACAAAATCCCAAATAACGCAAACCGATTAACCAAAACTAAAATGGTTCAACTTCTGGTTTGTTATCAAGAGTTTGTTAATACATGTTAACTTTCAAAATAGTATGAACGTTATGTTATTGTCTTGAATTAACTATCCAAACAACATACGAGTTGGAATCTTTCAAAATAATAAAATTTGAACTAAAATATAATAACCCAACCCACCACCCTTTCCCCTTCTCACGTCCCGCTCTTTGTTTTGTGATCCCAGGCCCATGACACCAACAACAGCGCACAACAGGTCTTCATCAGGCAGCAGCAACAACTTCGGATTCCGCCGGAGAATAGTAAATTATGGCCACTACACTCATGAAAACAGCATCTTCATCACTTTTTTCGAGTATGGTTCAATTATTTTGTTGTTTTCTTGTTTTTTTTTTATTTTTAGGAGAAATAAAATTGTTCAAAATTTTAGTTGTTTTGTTGTTTTTTGAAACTTTAGTTGGCTGATTTTGTTGTTTTAGTTAAAGTTTAGTGTGTTTAAATGGTTAGTTACAAGGAATAAACAATTAAACTAGGGCTTGATTTTAAAATAAAAAATTATGAAGTTCGGTGATGATTGTTTAAGTGTTTAGTGTTAAAAATTAGTTGTATATGTTATATAGAGAAAGATTTGCTTAGACCATTAGCTCTAAATGATGTTTGTATAGATTTTAAAAAATAAAAACTCGTAGGGCGACATTTTAAATATATTTGTAACGACGTTTGACGTGTTTTTGATGATTATATAAATTTTAGCTTGATATTCTTTTATTTTGCATGACCCGACCCGAACTGACCCGATATGAACCGAAATTTTTTTCATATACCTAAGGGCCTAAAATCTTTAAAAATATTCCGCACCTCCATGAAAAAATCATGGGTCCGCCACTGCATGAAATATTTAAAAAATCTACTTAAACTTTACGGTCCAGTCCGGTTTTATACGGTTGGTTTTAGGTATAAACCACAAACCAAACCGTTCACTATGGTTTGCAATTTTTGAAATCGACCGACCAAAATTTTAGATAAAAAACCGACCGCAAAACTAAACTGATAACCAGTTTGAACGGTTTCACAATTTCGAACCAAACCGTGAACACCCCTACCTACTTTTAGTCACAATTCACCCACATGAAAACACTCTTAAACTTTCTAAACCCACTATTTCTAGAAAGATCCATATTTAAAACAATAGGCATAAGTATCTATGTGATTCTCATAGTTATGTAATTCAAGTTTATAACACAACTTCAAATTATGCAAAAATGAATCAATACAAAGAAACATGACAAGAATGCAACATACCTTCAAGTCCAAAATGTTAAAAACATTCCCTATATCATCAAGTTCATGTGGTAAATCAGAAGCATAAGTCCACCGCCCATCAACAACAAATCGATAATGGTAAACGCCAACGTTTAACACCTTAACGATAAAGAAATCGCTGCCCGAACACTCTAATAACTCCCTGATCAACACAAAATATGATCAAGAAAGCACAAAACCATAGCAATAATATATAAATACTTTATGAACAAACCTTGTCCTCCAGTTATCCCATGACCCCTCAATTGCAATTTCTGTGCCACCATGAATCCATCTTATCACCACTGGCATACTCTTTTCTTGATTCACAGATTTATATTCATCTCTTTGAACCTGCACAATCTAAAATTATTAAACCATAAGTGGGACCCATAAAAACCAAACCAAACCAACACAAGACTGAATCTTGAGGATACTATATATAATATGTCTATATGTGTATATATATAATAGTTTGACTGTTTGAGTTACCTGAGGCGTGTGAGAAGCTGAAGCCCTATGGTGGGGAAGCATATGCGCAGGATAGCTGCTGCTGCTGTTTCTATCACTAACATGCGCCTGAGCATGACCACATTCCATGAAGCACTCATCTTGATCAAACTGTTTACCCTTTGCTTGTTCTCTGACACTAACATTACCCATTACTTATTTACTGTCACCCACTTAAAACCCTAATCTTGATTCAATCAAGATCTCAACTTTAAGTCTTTAACAATCAAGAAATGATGAAGAACAGAAGAAAGAAAATACCCAAATCAGAAAGGTAAATTTTTGTTACTTAAAAAAGGGAAATTGACAGATACCCATCACATAGGAGCAGGTAACATGATTTTAGCAGCTTTGCTATGATTGATGGAAGCTCCCCTTTTTGTCCTCTTTATTTTTCACACAAAAACACAAAGTGACTCTGTTTTTTTTCTCTCACTAAAACCCTGGTTCTTGTTGGAGAAAAAGGCTACTGTGTGTTTATTCTCCAATGAGTTTGGAGGATCTTTTGGTTCTAAGGGTGAACGGGGCGCAATCGGTGAAGTGATCGGTGAACCATTTCCCCGATCGGGAACACCGCCGCCATCCCCGCAGGGTCCCGAATCGGGGGTGAAGATGGGCATGGACTCACCGATGGAGGAGGGGGGAAGTTTGGTGGGCCAGCTGAGCATCAACCAATCATAGATTTTCTTTGTTTTTTTTTTTTTTTTGAATAAAAAAATAAGGGGAGTTAAGAGGGGAGTGGCGCCATCAAATGGGGGTGTTAGGGGAGTTTAAGAGGGGAGTTGACGTGGCACACGGGGATTGGTTTGGCGTAAGAGAGGGGACTCACCTATTAGGTGAGCACCCCCTTCACCCTAATATTTTTATATTTAGGCACTTGGAGGAAATTAATTTCTCTTTATGCAGGTTATTAAATTAATTATTTGTACAAAGTTCAATTTTTTATTTTTGTTATTATTGTAAAGAAAATAATTAGGTATGAAAGTTAGAAGAAAATACTTTTTTTAATGTTTATTTTATACAAAGGAATGTTACATCATTTAGATCATTGTGTTGTGTATTTAGTTAATTACCCTTGGTAGTCCTTTAACAATCATAAATTGTTTATTAACAATGGTGTGTGGGTAGGATATTTTGATTTTATGAATAGCGTGTCAGTTTTACATACAAATAACTATTTTCAACAATGAAATTAGAATAACATTAAACCGTAAAACACATAAGAACGTTGAACTACAAATGCGTGTTGCAACGTGTTAACTCGTAAAATTTAGATTGAAACGTAAAACAATAAATTTGTAAAAGATGAAAAGTATATAAGACCAAAGTTGAAACTTGAAAGTAAAAAAATTGTTAGGGTCAAAGATGAAAAATAGTTTGTGCCAATGTGGTAGAAAATCAAAAGCATAAGACCATGTGTAGTGGTAAATCAAAATAATGCCCCCACCATGGGGCATTATTCGACACGTGTCATCCCAGTCAGCATGGGGCATTATAGCATAAAGTGGTGTAGTGGGCCATTATTCCAATAACGCCTATGTAATCATTTCCCAATTATTTTTTTTAATTTAAAACATAAAAAGCTTCATTAATCTAAAATAAAAATTACACTACTTGAAAAATAAAAACGAAATAAAAAACAGAAAATAAAAAAACCTAAAAAAAATAAAGTTAAAAAAAAAAGGATGATCTAGAGTCCATATTTTTCTCGAATTTTTTGACGACGCATTTGCGCAAGTATCAACGCATCGCCTTGGAGGTGGTCGATAGGTTTGGACAAAAACTCAATGTCCTTTTCCATTTGCCTCGCCTCTTGCATCTCGTTAAACTTTTTTGTTTCGGCCACTCGTTCTTTCATAACCTCATAACGTTGGTGGCCGAGGCCGCGAATGTCTTGGAGACGACGGTTCATCTCCTCGAAATCTTCCTTTAACTCGAGATCCGAAGACGACTCGACCGTTTTTTCCCGGTTCGCTTATCCTTTCTTCTACCTTGCGGTCGGGTCAACTCTTCTTGAAGTTCTTCGTCAACGTCCACCACCTCATTTAAATCGACATTGCGGGCATCCGATGTCGGAGTTGAAGGATCAACGGAGGATGATGTTTTTGACCTTTTAGCTCGACGTCTACTACTAGACGTCATTGGATTAACTAGCGCCCACTTTGGACTTTTTCGTAGTAGATCCCAACACTTATAGTACGTGAAAGGGCATTTCGTCCTCTCGAACTCCTCCAAAGTCCTCGTTAAAACCCCGACGTCACTTTCACCGCTCGGGCGAGTATCATAGTTACGTTGCTAAACTTCTTGGAACGCGTGAGACTTGTTGTTGATGTCGGTCCATTTGCTACAAATGGAATCTTTGTCCCAATGTTCGCCTTGACCCCACGTGCTAAAAAAGAGTGCACGAACCCTATCCCAAAAACGGGTCCCGTTTGAAAGTTTACTACAAATTAAAAAAAAAGTAAAAATATAAGTTGTATGTTAAAAATAAAAGTAAAAAATATGTAAAAAAAAAAATATAAGAGTTACCGGTTTCTTCGTCCTCCGAAATGTCGAGCCACGCCCGAGTCAACGTGAATTCCTCTTCCTTCGTCCATTTAATGGTATTTTTTGTACGTCGAGGTTCGTCCTTTTCCTTCTTCTAATGCGACCTTCTGCCGCGTTTCGATTTCTCTTGCACCGATTCGGGTTGCGTCTCCGGCACGACATCGACATCGGGTTCGGATTCGGCTTGTTGTTGTGACGGTTGCGACCCACCGGCTTGACCATAGCCGAAAGTGGGAGGCACAAACGGAGTGGCGCCACTCAAGTAAGCCGCGTACGTTAAAAAGCTCGGGTTCATGTCTTGAAGGTTATACGGGTTTGCGGTTGGGTTGTGTTCGGGTTCGTGGGTCTTGCGGGGACACCAAAAGGGGGTCGGAATGGATGCATGATTGTATAAAAAATAGGGGAAAGTGGGTTTTTTTTATAAAAAATAAGAGAAAATAGGAGAGAATGTAAGAGTTTTTTTATAAAAAAATAGGAGAAAGTGGGTTGATATATATATAGTGGGTAAATTTTTGAATTAAAAAAAATTAAATACATTTGACCGTTTGGCAACGGTCCAATCTCGCACCCCAATACAATTTCAGCGTTTTAGTTAAAACGCCAAACGAATTTTTTTTCGAAAAAACGCCCGGAAACGTCTGGTGTAATGGGGGACGGGGCGTTATCCAGCGTTTTTTTTGAAAAATTTTTAAAAACCACGCCCCACTACGGGTGGTCTAAGAATGAAAAATATACAAAAATTAAATAGTAAAAATGTCTCACAACTAAAATTTGATAAATAATATGTAGTTAATTAATTAATATATATTATAAATCGGAATGTTTTACTATTTTTTAATAAAGAGTATATTACTTCCACGTTATCTTTTACATATATGTCGGATCTGAGGGAGTGTGTAGTGTGTGTTTTTTATTAAACAGTTAAACAAGAACTGCCATTTTTTGGACGGAACTGACATGTTTCAAGAATGTGAGGGATGGAAATGGTACAAATTTGAAATTTGGTCTGAACTGGCATAAGTGGACAAACCACGGGGACGAAAATAGCAGTTAACTCTAAACAAATATAGAAACTTAATCAAAACAGATTATACAAACACATCAACACTATTAGATTTGGGAATAATTACACAATGATTCTGTCATATTCAAATGCTTCAATACAATCACAAGGTACAGAATACTCCCCCTCACAGGTGAACTGTCTCTCACTAAGTTCTTATGCCAATTGGCTCTTACACTGTGTTCCAGAGTTTACTAACGGAAGGAAAGGAAAGGAAACAAAGAGAAAGTAAAAATATTTTGTGTTCCAGAGTTTCATTTAAGGAAGGAAAAGAAAAGAAAATAAAACATGTCGTGTTCCCGAGTTTCATTTAAGGAAGGAAAAGAAAGGAAATGACGGGAAAGCTAGGCTAAATTCTTTAATTTTTCTTTCCTTCCGATTTGGGAGGAAATGGTGGGAAAGTCATCTTTTATTTTCCTTTCTCGTCCTTTCCTTTCTCACTTTTGTTTTCTTTTCTTATCCCTCGTTAAGTTAACTCGGGAACAGAGCGTTAGTGTTAAATTTCAATGAATAAGAAGAACTATATTTATAGGAGGAGAGAACTGCTGGTGATGTCATCATGAAAGCGACTCCTAACAATTCATTATACGATGTAACTGAAAGCAGTAGTAAAACTGCTAGATAGTTACACTATTACATTAGACTATTGCTTCTAGTTTAAATAAGAGAAAACAACTGGATTCTCTAAACCTGCTGGTGTGAACCAATACTTCTAGTAATCCGGAACTTCTTGTCTTTGACTTGTTTACTTGATCTTCTAGTCTTCAGTTTTGACTTCTGTTGACTTGTTGACCAACACTTTGATATTCCATCATTTGTTCTTCTATTTTTTTAATCTTGAAAGCATCAGTTTTGTATCAGTGGTAGTTTGAGCAATTGTTTTGGGAAGCCTTTAAGGGAGAAAACTTCTGGATCAAGGATTCTACTTCAACTTATTCCATCAAGCATGGAAGATAGTTTCCTTAAGTTTTGACTTTCATAATCAGCAGATCTTATATAACCAAACAATATAGGTTGGTAATTTAAACTTATTTATTACTTCTTCATGTTCATTGACCCGTGCGATACAAAACATGTCACTAAGGCTCTTTTGGAGATCAATCTAATCCAACCTGGCGATATAGTTTAAACACAGATTATATTTGGGTATTATTATTATTATGTAATATTTAGTAATTATATTCTTAAGTATTTAAACAAGATAATATTTAATTTAAATAGTATTTAGTTACAAAAATATAAATAGTAAATGTATACTTAAATCTAGTCAAACCTTATTAAATATCATTAATAATAATAATAATAATAATAATAATAATTATTGAGGGTGACTTAGAAACTATTGCATAAAGGACTTGTATCATACGTAACAAAATTAATACTAAGCGTCGTCTTAAAGCGAAGTGTAAATTTAGATTAAAATAAATTTCTTATATACAACTTCAAAGTTATTTTATATAAAACTTCATACAACTTTAAAGTTTATTATCATCATACTCAGTATAGCCCACCAATAGCAAAGCTAAGGTAGGGTCTGAGGAGGGTAAGATGTAGACAGCCTTACCTCTACCTTGTAGGAATAGAGAGTCAGCTTCCGGTGAGACCCCCGGCTCGATAGTGGTTTTGTATCAAGCCTTGGACATAAGGCACATAATACTCAGCAATTGAGACAAACGCCGATTAGTGCATGTACCCTTTGTTTTTCGGCTATCAATGCCACCACATGATGCATGATTAAACATCCTCTCTTTTAACGTTATTTTCACGAAATTAGTAAAATAACGTTAAAATTAGAGCACTTTCACTTTTGCCTCCGAACACCCACACATATATATACATTATATGAGCATACCGCAAGCGAAGCGTTATACAACTTCAAATTTAATTTATATAAAACTTCAGTTGATTAAATAAGTGCTCCTTAAGAAATCGATTTGAAAACCACTATTTGATTCATAAGCGAGTTTTATGCTGGAAATATACGAAATCGGCTCTAGACATGTTAAATCGACGCTTCTGTTTTTTCAAATAGAATTAACTTTCTGACACTATTTTATATAAATAAGTGCTCCTTAAGCAGGGGCGGATCTTAGTGGAGCCGTGGCAGGGCCACGGCCCTGGCAAGTTTTTCGGCCGTAGTGTTAATTTTCCGCATTTCGATCGAAATTTTGTATATATACTATGTTCGGCCCTGGCATGTTTTTTGGCCGTAGTGCTAATTTTAGTGTCCGTGTCTTTCGGCCCTGGCAGGTTCAACGGGCAAGATCCGCCACTGTCCTTAAGAAACCTGTTGATAAATATTATAATAAAATCATTACTATATTTTTTATATCTGATATATCACATTGCTATGACTAAGACAAAATCACAAATATAACTTAAGAACTCTTGAAGAGAATTAGAAGATGACTTAAAAATATCATTTGCAAGTATATATAAGAGGTGTATTTTTCTTTTTCACAAGCTACTTAGGATATTTATATTTTAAGAGTTACTATCGAAGAATTTTCTCATTAAAGACCTTAAGGTCCAGTGTAGTGGGGCGCGGAGATGGGTTTTTTTGGGCCATAGCGCCCGCCACACCATGACGGGCGGCGCTATGAGGCTTTGAAATGTTGCTGGCATGATGGATATAGCGGCGCTATGGATCTTCAAACTTTTCCCCCCTCTCACACACATATATATACATACATATGTATATATAATTGAAGGGGTTATTAATTAATTAATAATGATAAGGTAGGGGCTTTATGACTACAGGGTCTAGTGATATAACGCACCATAAAGCCCCTGTGTGACGTGGCACGACATGTGTCGCATAACGCCCACAAAGGGGCTTTATAACTACACATGGCCTAAGAAGAGCCAGAAACATATTTAGCAAAGAGAAAAGATTGCAACATCTATCTGACTTCCCTCGTTTCAAAACACATGAACATTACATCTTTAGGTCATGTTTCATTCCTATGTTGTGAGGTGAAAATTGTTGTAGGGAACGGTTTAGCGAAAAGATTTGTTGATTTCGTAAGCTTTTAATTCGCTATAGAGAAAATTCGGATTCGTATAGAAAATCTGTTATGACGCGTGACGAACAGAGAAAATTGGGTGAAAGTCTCCTTAATCCATGCAATGTTAGGAAAGGTTATATAACAAAATGACATTATTAAAGTGGTTCTTAAATTTTTGATGGTTTTGATTTGAACACAAGAATATGTGTATGGGACATTAGCTTTAGTTCTGTTGTGGCCAGTGATAGCATATAGGTCCACACTCTTAAGTGGTACTTAAGAATCACTTTGATTAATTCCACTATAGCCTATATAACCACTTAAACAATTATAAGCCAACACATTTTAAGCATTCAAAAGCCCTTAGAAAACTTTTCTGTGATTCGTTTCTTTCATATAAAATAGACTCTTTCCGTGTATAATACGTGTAAGATTGCTAGATGACCTTATAATTTTTATTCGAATAAATAGCACGTTATCTTTTTTATTGAAAAAAGTCATTTGTATACCTTAGATATGTAGGATAATAAAAATATAAAGGCTTATCCACAAGATGGTGGATTACTATCATGAACAAAATAAATAGATCCCGAAGCTTGATCCATACATATTGTATCTCTCCGCTTTGGTTTTTTAGTTTGGGTCAAGCACAATTACACGTCAACACACCATTCGCAGTGCTATGGGGTTCGTTTGGTTTGAAGAATGTTATAAAAGTAACTGGAATGTGACCAAAAGTTCGCATTTGAATAAATTGAAAGTAATTCTACTAAACATTTGTGTGATGTTAGGTTTGTAGTTTATTTTGATGAACTGAAATGCTTAAAAGATCAAATGATAAAGTTACCCTTATCAAACCTCTTTCTATTAGCAGAAATATATTATTATATTTATTGTGCACATCTCTCTCCTTGATTTACGGGGATGTAGTTTCCTTATTGTGCCTTTGTATTCTTGTATTTAAACCATTTTGATTAATGAGAATGATCATCGAATTTCTCAAGATTACATGGTATTAGAGCTTGTGCTCTATACCTAACCGCAGCCGCAGCCCCTTGTTTTTTTTCGGATCTCGATCTAGTTTCTAGGGTTTTGACCTTAAGCCGCCGGCCACCTTCTTCCTTAATTTCGACCCTGTGTCCAGTTCGGTTGACCCTTCACTATGGGCGACAAACATGACACCACCAACACCTCCACACAATCTGCTCCCTTACATCCAGTTTATACTGTTACTGATATCACCAAGAAGGTCCCTGTCCTGGATGGTACTACGGTCACGTACTCCGCGTGGGTGAAGCTCTTTAACCTTCATGCTCGCGGATACGAGGTCCTAGACCACATCACCGCTGAACCACCGTCTAAAGACGATCCCACCTACGCTCAATGGATGAAGATTGATGTTGTCGTACTTCAGTGGATATACAACACGTTATCCGCTAACTATCTCCTTCGGGTCCTTGAAGAACCATCTACGACTCTCCAAGCTTGGAATCGGGTCAAGAACATCTTTCATAACAACAAAGGTCCTCGTTGTGCCGCCCTTCAATCTCGGTTTGTGAACCTGAAACTCAGTTCTATGTCTTCGTTGGAAGCCTACTGCCAAACCCTTCGGGATTTGGCAGCCCAGTTAGACGATGTGGGCAGCCCGGTTAACGAACAAACTTTAGTTCTGCAACTTGTTCGGGGTCTGCCTCGGGAGTATGACACCATCGGTTCTATCATTAATCGTGAACTTCCCTCCTGAAACGAGGCACGTGAGATGCTTCGTGGTGATATGGAACGACAGGCTGCTCGAGACAGAACTGGTCCCAATTCGGAACCACATGTAGCCGTAGCCCCAACTCCCAGCCGTGATGGTCCCCCTCGTGATACTCAGCCCACTCGCAATCAGAACTATGGCTCGAACCGTCCCACCCGTTTCAACCAAAATCGTCGTAGCGGTCCACACCGGGATAACCCAACCCACAACCAGAACCCAACTAACAGCCCCATTAATTCTGGCCCAGCCCACTATCGTTCAGGCACTTCTGGGTCTGGGTCCAGCAGTCGTGGCCCATCTAATCGGAACCCGCCAAGGAACTCGTGGAACCAGCAATACTACCCCATGCCACCACCGTATTGGGCCAACTCGTTCTGAGCCAACCCACCACCCCCGTGCCCCTACCCAACCCAACCGGGTTGGGTCTCACCTTGGACCGCACCACAACAACCACCTTCTTCGGCACCAAATCAGTCCGCCCCTGAAGCCCATATGACTGATGTCAACCCCTTGGAACCTACTGAACTTGCAGAAGCTTTTAACACTATGGCTTTGGAACCCGAAACTCCTAGTTGGTTCATGGATACTGGAGCATCAGACTACCTCACCCGAGACTCATGTATGATTTCTCACCCTTGTAATCAATCTATTAAAAATGTGTTGGTTGGAAATGGACATCGGTTACCAGTTGTTGGATCAGGCCACACCAGTCTACCCACCACCTCTAAACCACTCCACCTTAAAAACATACTTCACACACCTAATATCATAAAGAACTTCATTTCTGTTCGAAAATTTACTCGTGATAATTGGGTGTCTGTCGATTTTGATCCTTTTGTTTTTTCTGTGAAGGATTATCCGAGTGGGACTATCCTGAGTCGCCACGTCAGTACCAGTAATCTCTACCCGCTAACCGCTATCCAAGTACCTAATGCTTCTGCTTTTGTTTCCACCAGTTCTCAAGGCTCCTGGCACAACCGTCTTGGACATCCTGGTTTACATGTCCTAGATTTTTTGAATTCCAATAAATTTATTTCTTGTGATAAACAAAGTCGTTCAGTTTTTTGTGACTCTTGTCAAATTGCTAAGCATAAACGTTTGCCTTTTAATTTATCTACTTCTTGCACTGTTTGTCCATTTGATATTATTCATTGTGATTTATGGACCTCTCCTATACTTAGCAAACAGGGATATAAATATTATTTGGTTGTGATTGACGATTATACTCATTTTACTTGGGTATTTCCTTTGAATTTTAAGTCCGAAACCTACACCAAATTTACCCAATTTTACAAATACATATCCACCCAATTTCATCACCAAATTAAGAGCTTCCAGTGTGACATGGGTGGAGAATTTGATAACACCCAATTCAAACAATTCGCCTCGACCCATGGCTTACAATTCCGCTTCTCGTGCCCTCACACCTCCCAACAAAATGGGACGGCTGAGCGCATGATTCGTCGTCTTAATGAAATCATGCTCTCTCTCCTCACCCATGCCTCACTACCACCACAATATTGGGTAGAGGCATTGCACACGTCCGTATACCTTCATAACATTCTTCCTTGCAAACCCATTGGTTTTCGAACACCCACTGCAGCCCTCTACCTCAAAAACCCTGACTATCAACAACTTCGGGTGTTTGGTTGTGCCTGTTACGCTAACCAGTCTGACACTCGCCCTCACAAACTTGCTCACCGCTCCTCTCCATGTGTCTTTCTAGGCTACCCTGTGGATCATCGCGGGTACCGATGCCTGGATTTATCCACTGGAAAAGTTAGTATTTCCCGTCACGTCACCTTCAATGAACTTGAGTTCCCACTGTCCAAGACGTTTACACCTAAACCTATGTCCTACAGTTTTTTGGAGTCGGACCCATCCCCTATAATTTTTCAACAACCCATGGCCACCACTCCCTAACCACCGATACCACTAGCTTCCGCGCCCTCTAACACCACCCCGTCCCAACACCCGATACCACCCATCCCACCAGCGACTCCTACATCAAGGCCCCCCCACCGACTTTTACCTATTCTCGTAGACCACGGCCCATCGCCCAACCTCTTACCTCGGCCCAACCAAACACACACCCGGCTCCACCGCCAACGACACTCCCCACCGCCCCTACCACTTCGACACACCCAATGATCACTCGGTCTCGTGACGGGACGTCCAAACCCAAGGCACCTCTTAACCTAAACATTGAAACCATATCCCCTTTATCCAAGTCACCCATTGATGCCCAGTTTGATCCACATTGGTCCGATGCTATGAAAACCGAATACACTGCTTTTATAGATAATAACACGTGGGATCTCGTGCCTCGGCATCCCGATGCTCATATTATCAGGTGTATGTGGTTGTTTCGCCACAAGTTTCACGCAGATGGACGTTTGGAAAGATATAAGGCTTGTCTTGTGGTAAATGGTAAGTCCCAGCAGGTTGGCATTGATTGTGATGAGACGTTTAGTCCGGTAGTTAAACCAACTACCATTCGCACTGTACTTAGCCTGGCAGTATCCAGGTCCTGGCCTATACATCAGTTGGACATTAAAAACACATTTTTGCGTGGGGATCTCAACGAAACTGTGTATATGTTTCAGCCACCAGGATTTATTGATGCATATAATCCTAAATATGTGTGCAAGCTGAATAAATCATTATACGGGATCAAACAGGCACCTCGGGTGTAACACCCTTATTATTATTTAACGATTTTCGTATAATTTACGAAGATAAACGGGTAATTAGAATTTCAAATACATTGAAAATACGGGTTTCATTAAACTTTCTTACAGAATTAAAACTATACAACATAACATGTGTGAGTTCGTCATTTAACATAAGAACGATACATAGTGCAGAAGCTTATTTCTTGATCGTGTTCGGTTCTTCGTTGTGCTTGATCGTCCTCCGGTGCTAAAATTATACCTGAAATTCATAAAACATGAGTCGGATTAGTCATACGTAGTTTAAAACGTGCGTAAAGGAGTCCGGGAAGCGAAACTGATTAAAATAAAAAATTTTCGCCAAAAACAGTGCCTGTTGCGCCACGCGCCGGCACCACGTTGCTCCCTCGCATGGCGCGAGGGAGACCGTTTTCCAGCACCTCTGGAGCTGGGTCCTGCATTTTTCAGCAATACCAGTTTTTACGGAAACGACCATAACTTCTTCGTTATTGATCCGTTTTACGCGATTCTTTTTCCTACGCGTCCGTAATTTAATTCTCCATCATATGGAGTTAAAATCCAACATCCAACATAATAAATTTTGAGACTTCTAAGCCTTCGACTCGTTACCTTTTTACCGAATTTTAACCCGTTTATGCATTTTATCAAACAAACGTATTTGTTTGATCCTTATATCGCATACACTTCTTCAAATTAATGTTATATACCATTTTAGGTTCTAATCACAGGTTTATTACACAATTTAAACCCGTTTTCGCTCGTATGCTTATTTTGACCTGTTAAGGGTATTTAAGCACTTTAAAGCTTGAAATCGCTTTCATTCATTTCTAGCATCTTATTCCTACATTTCTTATCAAGTAATCTTCCACCACAACTATATGTGCGTTGGATTTAATGTGGATATCTATATGTTTCGAGTTTTTACCCCTCGGATTATCATTTTACGACAAAGACTCATATAAAGTCTTTCGACCCAAGAATTTAAATCTTTCACTACCTATACTCATTCTAAGTATTTATTTAATCATAAAACTTGTTTCCGAACCACCTTTAAGGGTCGTTCGTTCGAATTAGCTTACAAGGGCAATTTGGTCAATTTTCATCCTTCTTTTACTACAAGGACCTTTAAATACTTGTTTGACTCAAAATCCGATCTTTTAACTATAATTCTTGATTGTAAACCCATGTGCTTCTAAAACACTATAATCATAACTCAATTTATTCGGTTTACCTAAAAGATAACCGAATATCGATATTTTAATCTTGTCTAACCCTTATAGAACTCCAAATTCTACATGATGAGTTGTGTTATTATACATACCTGGCTCGGATCAATATATTGACCTGTTTCAATACCTTGCCTTAGTGGCTGCTAAGTGATAGCGCTGTAAACATCCATGTGCTATTTATTCCCTAAAATCATACAACTCGACAACCCATTAGTCGATATTGTCAAAGGGTGATAATTTCACCTTTTGACCCATTTGGTCTAACTGACCAATTATATTAGCGAGATGACATTTATTACCACCTCGTATATATGACTTGCTCCGATTTACACCGTGCGGTCATTTTACTTATAATTCCATTTCTTAACACTTTTTGGCCAATTATGGCTTACGTCATAATTGTCTTTCAAAACTAACGATTATGGTCAACGTGTGACCAAATTACCATTTTGCCCTTATTGGTTATTATGATTTACCTTATATGGTAACAATTAAAAGTACACGTTTCATTCGTCATAATATGATCGAATTACCGATTTAACTCATTTTTAGCCATCACTATGGTTTCTCAGCATATTTGATTATCTTGTTCTGTACGACTACACGCTGAACACCATATCTCAATTAGGTATTTGTCTTTTTCGTAATTAACACGACAAAAGGATATTCTAAAATATATGACTAGTGTAAGATATACTTACCTTGCATCCGAATTATGCTTTTCCTCCATTCTTGATTTGTTTGACCCGCTTCCTTTCCCAAGCCTCCACCTAGCTCGTTAGGCGTTAAACTATTTTCAATCATTTACACGGCGGTTAAATTAGTCATAAAAATCACGACTATTCCACCTCACTTATTTTCTATGCCGAAGCTACTATTCGACTTCATGATTAGTTAACTTAGCTTATCTAAAGTTAACTACTTTTTGATCACATGGGTTACAACATTAAGTCTAAATCAACATAATATTTAGAACCCTTATCACTTCATATTACGCGTAATTGCCATATCATTCAAATACACATTATCACTCTAATTTCAACACTTTAGTTCTCATTTAGGCATTTTAACAAACACCTAATGTGCATAAATTTTTACACATTTACAACTAGTTCATAACTAGTTATTTCTACTAAACATAAACATAATTTCAATTCCATTATGTTTAGCATGCATACTATTCTCAGATTCATCTCATGGAAATCAGTTAATCACCATTTTAAAAGTCATCATTCTAGGGTTCATCTTATTTCTACAAAACCCATTTAACACATAAATGGATAATCATGAAATTCACAATTATGAACCTCAATTCAACAAGTAAATGACTAGGGTTTACTCCTAGACATAAAAATCATTCCTACTTTCATCCTTGGATCATAATCCATCAATTTATTTGCAAGTAACCTACTTGTCTCAAATTTCAACTTCAACCAATCTAGGTTTTGTGACATACCTTGTGATCCCCATGACTTGGTGATCGTTTCTACGCGTTCATGCATTGATTTGGATCTTGATTCGAGCTTCAACTTGACCAATTTGTTGAACTAGGGTTTTGAGCTCCTTGCTCTTGCTCCTGGTCGTACGCACACACACACACTAAGTGTGTGTTGTGTTTCGATTTTTAGTTTTTATAAATCAAGTCCCTTTTTTGGCAACTTAAGTCCCTCTAGTTTGGTTAGTTATTAAGTAGGCCATAACCTACTTATTTCTAGTAACATTCCCTCTTATTAACTAGGTTAAACATTCCTAGTTAACTTAGTGGGTTCGGGGAAGTTACGACTAAGTTTATTTTAAGTCCCGTTATCTCGGGCTTCTATAACTTTATTTCTTCGAAAACTTTCATTTAACTTTTATTTTAATAATAGGTTTGTTTATTTAAGAATCCTAATATTCACCGGGTTACTTTTACCACTAAAGGTAAATTACCCGTCTTTTAGTATAAACGTGGTTTGATTACAAAACCCGTTTTCGGGGTCTTACATCGGGCGTGGTATCATAGGTTCGCCTCATATACCATTCGCTGTGGATTTCGGACATCCACCTTTGATAGCTCCTTGTTCATATATAAACGAGGCACTGACATGGCTTACCTCCTTTTATATGTGGACGATATCGTCCTCACTGCATCAAATGATTGGCTGCTTCATCATTTTATATCAGCTATGTCTCGGGAATTTTCTATGACTGATCTTGGCAGGTTACATCATTTCTTGGGCATTGAAGTTACTCATCAATCTGGAGGTCTTTTTCTCTCCCAGCGTGCCTACATTCATGACATTCTAAGTAGAGCAAAGATGGAAAATTGAAAACCGTGTACCACACCGGCCGATACTCATTCTAAACTCAGTGCTTCGGCTGGCACACCCCTTCCTGACGGGACTTTATATCGCAGCCTTGCGGGTGCGTTACAATACCTTACGTTTACACGGCCAAATATTTCATATACAGTGTAGCAAATCTGCCTCTTCATGCATGCCCCACGAGAGCCTCGCTTTGCGTATCTAAAACACATACTTCGCTATCTAAAGGGCACTGCCGATCACGGTCTCCACATGTCCCCCTCCAGATCAACGAGTCTCACCGCCTACTCAAATGCTGACTGCGGGGGGGTCCCCGATACACGTCGCTCGACCTCCGGATATTGTGTTTTTCTTGGAGACAACTTGGTATCTTGGTCCTCCAAGCGGTAACCTACCATCTCACGCTCAAGCGCTGAAGCCGAATATAAGGGAGTTGCAAACACCATAGCTGAGTTATCTTGGATTCGCAACTTGTTGCTTGAACTGCATCTTCCAGTTACGCAGGCATCCATCCTTTACTGTGACAATATTTCTGTCATGTATCTGTCACAAAACCCGGTTCAACATCAACGCACCAAACATGTCGAAACTGATATTCATTTTGTACGAGAGAAAGTTCGTCTTGGTGTTGTACGTGTTCTACATGTTCCCACTGAATACCAATATGCTGACATCTTTACAAAAGGCCTTCCACGTATCTTGTTTGAACGCTTTAAGTCCAGTCTTTGCATTCGGCCAGCTACTGCTTCGACTGCGGGAGGATATTAGCAGAAATATATTATTGTATTTATTGTGCACATGTCTCTCCTTGATTTACGGAGATATAGTTTCCTTATTGTGCCTTTGTATTCTTGTATTTAAACCCTTTTGATTAATGAGAATGATCATCGAATTTCTCAAGATTACACTTTCCCCTTGCCACAATGATCGATCCTCCCAACTGTAATACGAAAACTCTCCCCTCTCTATCATCGCCGCTCAACATGATACCTTTTCAATCACATCCTCTCCTTGATCATTTGATCTACCCCCTATTTTTCTTAGTCTTCATCAACACTTAATTCATATTAGTTTCATTTCATCGACCAATAGATTTGGTTTCATCATCTCGCAGACATTTGATGCTCCTTTCGTCTTTTAATAGACTTCTGATAAAATGGCATAATGTTCACTATTATCTCATGACTGTAGTTCTACGATGATCCGTTGTAATATATGATGTTTGGGTTGCAAACTCGCTCCACACCTTTAAGCAAGCATTTTCCAAAAATTTAAGTTTCGAAATACGTTTAACTGTGGTATTCACTTATATGGTATTCACAAATAACAATGTTGACGTTATAACATAAGTTCAGACTTAAAATATGAACCCATAGCTATAAAAGCATTCTAATATTAGTGTGCATATTATAACATCAATTAACAAATGAACACACTATGGAGATACCCGATAGTAATTAGGAAGTAAAGTACATACACATCTCATTAGAGCATTACATTCCTAAAACATTTAAGAGATGGTCTTACTTGGCTAGTTGTCGGGCCACATAATCAATGTTATTCCCATTTAGCAACACATTTTTACAACATTAGTACATAAATAATTTCGCTTAGGGGAGGCGGGGTGGTCCGTGATGGCCACCCCATCACACGTGAAACAACAATCGAACACCGTCGCCGCCAAGCTTATAACGCATGATTTTTGTAACGCGTTGAAAGTTTAACGCGTTGAAATTGGAAAGAATTTGCAGAGATTGTTTTGTCGTATTTGTTTTGCAGAGATAGAACTTTGATGAAAAGTTCAAATTTAGCCCCTCAACTTTTGTTAGCTATTTTTAAATAGCTATTTTCTATCACTAGTGACCACCCCGACTATATTTCTATCACTAGTGATAGAATATTGGGTGATGACATGGTATGAGTTGATTGGTGCTTGGTAGTGATAGAAATGTATCACTAGTGACCACCCTCTCCCCTTATACATGGCCATAAAATTTTATCATATTTCTGTAATCAAATTATCAAGTCACATGGCCACTAAATTGATCAACCCTTTTACATATTTATCAAGTCACACTTCTGGGCATCCTCTAGTCCTAGAAATACAATAATTAGTATGTTGATTTTCAAATTTCAAGTTATTCTAAAATCCAACTGGTTTGTAACTTTTGACAACATTGAATTTTAACAAATTCTAGACATGTCTTTTGATTGAATATCATCCATAAGTTTATTAATAAGCTTTTAGAACACAAGTTTAACCAACTTGGTAAAGAATCTTATAATTGGATAACATTAGGTCTTTTAACACGAAATCACTAACTTCTACTTTTTTTTTTCAATTAACTAAATTTATCACCACAATTTTCATCCAAACACATGTTGTTGATGATCTTAATAACGCATAGTCATAATCAAGGTTCGATGCCATTTTGTATAGAAACACGCTATAGATCAAAACTATATCAGTCTTCCATGAAAATCTAGTATGCACATATATATCATACATAATAAAACCAAACACTTCTAACTTGTTAGGAATACCAAATTAGTTATTATAGACTAAAAGGTGATATAGCATGGTTGAAGAACGAGGTGTTTTAGAATTTGAGTTACAAAAGAGGATGTTTAAACACTTTGCTAATGACTAAATTTTAAGTATTATATCAACATCAAGCTTTTAAAACCTAACACTTTAATTTCCATAGTTTTTTTTACTTTAAGTCAACATAAATATATGAGAAATTAATCAACTATGTTAGCATGTTACATTATAAAAAATCCTAGATATTATAGTTAAACCTTTATGGTACTCTTACGGTCTTACTAAATCAACTATTTAATCATTATTCATCCAACATATTAAACTCTCAACGATTCTAAGTTTTATGACATTCTTGGTGTCATGAAATGAAACTACATCGACTTCTTCAAACATGATAACAACGTCCTCATTATCATTTTCATTCTGTTCATTTTCTATAACATAAAGTACAAAAAATTTATTAAAACATAGAAACTACTAATACATTTGTCGAATACTCAACCTCCGGATGACGTTGGCTGGATCTTCGGTGACGTCAGGAGCTCTTGGCCTTGCTTGCTACAAAATAGTAAACCATTAGCCTCGCCACGGGGGACCCCGGGAGGGGGATCCGTGACCAAGCTCCGGCGTGAGAGTAAGTAAACTTGCCGGGAAAGATAAGGAGTATTTTCCGATGAAGATATTCACCGGAAAGTTCCTCCCTTGGTGTGAATCTAATTAATGAGTTATATGTAGTAAATGTGAGGAATGTTGGTCGGAATTAAATGAGAAGGGAATTAATGAGAGTAGTAAATGAGAAGTTGGCCGGAGATCATACTTACCTTTGCTCTATCTTTTCTCCTCCTTATATAATGGCCAGCCCTTATCTCCTAGAGGGGTTTCCCCCATGCTATCCGACGGTATTTGTGGTTTATTGGGAAGGTCAGACACGTGTCTGATCCCCAACGGTGCGATGCCTCTCTTCATTAATACCCAGCCGGATAAGTACAGTGATGGTGACCGGATGCTCTTCTTATCAAGCATTTAATGAGCCTGCTCCTCCTTAGCTGTTTTCCCGCTCATTGCCAAACGAAGGAGAAACCTTAACAAGCAAGGGTGTTCCATCCAGTGGGCTTTTAAGTGATTGGGCTCCCAAAGAGAAAGGCCCAAAGCGGGTAAAGTGGGTCTCCCCACTGGCCTGTCGTCAAGTCATCTTTAGTCCCTGGTTCTGAGACCCGAGGCTCATGATCCGGGGCTGAGTCACAACCGCTTAAGAGAGGTGGTTTCTCTTTTGGTGGGCCCATTCCGGGTCAGTTGCTGCTTACCGTATTCGTTAATCATGACATCGCCGAATCTACTGTAGCGGGAATTAACTCCCTAGTAGCACGTGCCCCCTTTTTAAATTTTGAAGAGACCGCTGATGTGACGGTTACTTGCATGTCAGCGATCATCTCTTTAAATATCCCCCTTTTAACCTCTTCCGATTTCACATTCAAATCTTCCAACTTCCTTTCTTTCCCTGTAATCATCTTCCCCATTCACTGTCTCTTCTAATCATGAGTCGTGGTGGCCGGTGGTCGATAAGGTCTATCTTAACGGTGAAGGACCTGAAATCTTTCATTGAGGCATACAACATTCCAGATCGGTTTTCTCCTTCTTTGCCCGGCCCCAATGAATCGGCAGAATGTACGCCGGACAGGATACCCATTTATACTCTTGCCTTCTCTTCTTGCGGGGTCCGATACCCCCTTTCTGCCTTCAAGATTTCTCTGCTTCGTCATTTCGGTATTCATTTCTCACAGATTCACCCTTTGGGGTTCATGAGGGTAGTTCATTTTGAACTGTCCTGTGCCGCTATCTCCGGGGAACCCTCTGTCCCCTTGTTCTGTATGTTTTACCGGCTTATTTCTGACGGTGACTGGTTCACCTTCGCTAAACGACAGAACAGTGTTTCGAGGCCTTGCTACAGTTTCATGCCAACTTCTACCTATCCAAAGGACTGGAAGTGCAGATTCATCTTTGTTTCTACGGCTATGCTGCCGGAGTCCCCTGTGCCAAAGGATCTTGACGCCGTTATTGAGGATGCTATCCCCATCCTTTCTGCAAGTGAGACCATCCAGTGGAAAAGGATGTGTGACAATCCAACGAGGGCTTTCACTTCCTCTGAAGGGATGCTTGCTATGGGTGGTCTGAGCCCCTCCTACCCAGTTCGTCCAAGAGCTTTTTTCGGCAAGAAAGGTATTTCCTTGTTCTTGGTTTGCTTCTTACAGTCATTTCCTTTTTTATGCCTTTGGGGACCCATAGTCATCTTTAGTGTCTTGTGCAGAGATAACTTTGTGGCGGCTTCTCCAGGGTGACTCTAAGGATGTAAAATATGTGGTTGATGATGAGGTTGATCCCCGGTTGAACGCGGAGGCGCAGGTTGCGGGGGGATCCGTCCAGGCAGGAGGCTCTGTTGCCCTGGGTGGATCTGAGGAGGATCCTTCTGGTGGGGAGGAAAGTTCTCCCGACCTTCCTCCCGTTCATCCCTCCGGTCAAAGCGACGACGAAGGAGTGGAGATACAGCTAGTTCGTAAAAGGAGGTCTGCCAGTCCCCAACCGGCTCCTGCACCTCGCAACATTCGTCAGAGGCTTCGGAGTGCTAGTGGTCAGAAACTTCCTTCTTCCTCCAAGGCTGCCTCTGACCTTCCTCCCGCCGGGGTCAAAGGTTCCCTGTCCAAGCATTTGAAGTCCTCAAGCTTAGTGAGTGCTCCATTACTGGTAAGTTATCTCTTCTCTTCTTCTTTCTTTTTGTGTCATTTCTGATTGTCCTTTTTCTTGCTTCTTAGGGGAGTTCTCGGGAGTCTATAGAAATTCCAACTGGTCCTTCTCCTTGCCGCATCCGGGACAAGGCCTCTGAGGTGGGGGTAGCTTGCTTTTCCTCGGTCTTTGAGCTTTCTCCTTTACATGCTACTGGGACTAGCAAACCTACTTTTCATGAAGGCCTTGCTTGTCGATCCCCCCTTGCCCCTCTGTTTGCTGATGCCATTCCCACCACTTATGTTCCCAAATGGAATGTAACTAGTTCTTCCGTAATAGGGACTCCTGAAGCTGCCAGAGACTTTCTGAATCATGTTGTCCCTCCCTCACATAAATTTGTAAATTCTGCCCTAAGGGATGATCTCTTTGAAGATCAATACAGCATGTCTTTATGTGAAAGCTTCTTTAGGGGTGCTGGGATGCTGCAAAGGATTGACGATTTGAGGAAAGCGAACGAGGGACTCAAGGCTGAGCTTAAGGCTTCTCAGTTGGTTATTGCCGGGCTTAGAGACTAGGTGGTTGATGCTGAGAGGAGGTTACAGGAGGAGAAGGTGCATAGTCTTCTCCCCCCCCCCTTTTTTTATATATACATACATACTCACTGACCCTTTGTCTAGGGGGCTGGAGCTATGCTTGAGAGGAAGGAGCGGGCTTGGGAGCAGGAAATGGCATCGTTGATTGCGGAGAAGGAAGAGCTTGTTGCTGAGCTGAAGCATGTAAAGGAAGTTGGCTCCGTTTCCCAGGAGCAGCTTAATACCATGTATGCAGATTATGGGATACCTTCCGATGATAATCAACGATTGGCGGGGGAGAAGCACTGGTTGATTACTGAAGGTTTTGGAGCTTTCCTCACTGCTGTTGCTCAATCAGAAGACTTTAAAAGCGGTTTGGAGGAGGTTTATAGGGCCTATAGGGATGTTGGCTATCAGGCGGGCTTGAAGGATGGCTATGTTTATTCTGCCCAAGGCCTGGGTAGAAAAGAGACTCCTCTTTATAATTCTAAGGCGAAAAAGAGGTTGTCCAAACTGAACGAGGAGTTTGGGCGTAAAACCCCGGCCATCCTTGCCAAGATCCTTGAGCATCCCTTGATTTCAATTGATGAATTGAAGGCCCTGTTCTCCTCTGCCGGTCCTTCGTCTCCGCCGTCCCTTTCCGGGGGTGATCCCCAGTGAATTCTGAACATTTGATAAACTTCGATATGGTTGTAATAACTCTAACTTACTTTGGGATACTTGTATGTTTTGCTTGACTTTCTTGGATGGTCCTTTGTGTTGGGGACCATCTTGACCTCTAATCGTATGGCCTATGGTTATGTATAGCCCCCTTCGCTTTGTTGCCTGTTCCTTGTCTTGTCTATTTTGTTTTGCAGGGGTTTTTATCGGAGGTTAGCTTGGTGATTCCTTGGGGATTTTCAAGCTGTTTTAGCGAGGAGTTATGTTTTCATTTTACCTTGCTGTGTTTGTAATCTTGTATATTGCTAATTCTTGCCCGAGTTATTGGGGCTTTTCTTTGTATGTACATTTTGTATTAAATAAAGCAGATTCCCCTTCGTAGTTTTGTATACACGGGTGCGCTTGCATTATTTGTTCTTTGCTGTTTGTTTCGTTAAACTGCGATTGTCTGTTCGAGGCCAATCGGCGGACAAGTTTATAATGCGGTGTTATGTTTTTAACTTTCTTTTGTCCGTTTTAGGTTAGCTAGACCTTTATTAGCCCCACGGCCGGGCTTTTGGCATGCTTTGAATGCCTCATACACGTGTGTTTGTTTGCTCTAGTTTAGATTTAAAGGGTGTTCATAGGCACGTCTGCCCAGGTATGGTTACCCATCGTTTTCAAAATGGGACGTTTTCGTCCGTCTTTCATTTAATCTTCGGGGGATTTACACTTCCCGGCATAGACTGTTTACAAAAAGGTTTACTTTCTGAAGGGAAAATCCCCGTACACATAGTTTGTCTACTACAAAAGTGGCCCTTGGCCGTTTTCCCTGGGGGTATGCCCCTTACACGTAATACTTCCTGAGCTGCATGAGGTTCCAGGTCCTGAGGACCTCCTTTCCCTCTAGCGTCTCTAACTTGCATGTTCCCTTGCCTTTCGCCCATGTGACTCTGTATGGTCCCTCCCAGTTGGGGCCCAACTTCCCGGTGTTTTCCTGCAGACTGGCCTCGTTGTCTCTGAGAACCAGGTCCCCTGGGACGATGTTGAGCTTCTTCATCCGGGTGTTGTAGTAACTTTCCAGGAGTTTTTTGTAGTGAGCTTCTCTTACTGCTGCTATCTCTCTTCTCTCTTCCAGCAAATTCAGGTTCATCCTTAGATCCTGCTCGTTCTCCTCATCCCTAAGCTTCATCCGGGCAGTTTGGGATCCGATTTCAGCAGGGATCATAGCCTCTGTTCCATAGGTAAGACTGAACGGGGTCTCCCCGTTGCAACTTTTGGGAGTGGTTCGGTATGCCCATAACACAAACCCGTTACTCTGGGCATGGGTAACGGAGGTGAACACTTGTTGAATCCTCATTTGCTCGCACCATGGCTTGAAGGGTCTTCCGGCGAACTGAACCCCGTTGTCACTCACCAGTTCTTTCGGAACCCCATATCTGCATACGATGTTATCCAGCACGAACCGTCTCATTTGATCTCCAGTGATCTTTGCCAGGGGTTTCGCTTCAATCCACTTAGTGAAGTAATCAATGGCTACCACCACGTATTTGACCCCTCCTGGACCCTCCGGGAAAGGCCCAATTATGTCGATGGCCCATTTCTGGAATGGCCAAGATGTCGAGACTGGAACCATGGGGTGTTTGTGCTGGTGGGTCATCGGTGCATGTACTTGGCAGTTGTCACACTTCTTGATTTCCTCAGATGCCGTTTCGTACATTCGTGGCCAGTAGAACCCTGCGTTCATTGCCTTTCTCACTACCGTTCTTGGTCCTGAGTGCATTCCACAAATCCCCTCGTGCATCTCCCTGACCACATATTCGGCCTCTTCCATATCAACACACTTCAGGGACGGGCCCAGATACGACCTTCGTTATAGCTCCCCTCCAATCAGTTCATATTGTAGGGCCTTGACCCTTATCTTTCTGGCCGCCCATTCCCCCTCGGGTAGAGTCCCGTCCTGGAGGAATTTGATGATTGGGGTCATCCATGTTTCCTGAGGACCTTCAATCGTAGCCACTTCCGCTGTGTTAAGGGAGGGGGATGTTAGAACCTCTACTTTGACCTCCTTCGCGAGATGGTCGAATGCTACCGAAGCTAACTTGCTGAGTGCATCAGACTTCCTGTTCCTCCCACGAGGGATGTATTCTAGTTTGAAGGTTCTGAATGTCTTAGCTGCCTCCTTAACTTTCGCCACACATCGAGCCATGGTGTTATCCTTGGCTTCATATTCCCCCTGGTACTGCTTTACCACCAACTGTGAATCGGTGCTAGCCTCCACGTGTTTTGCTTTCATCTTCTGTGCCAGTCTCATCCCCGCTAAGAGGGCTTCATACTCGGCGGTATTGTTGGTGTTTTCGAAATCCAACCTTATAGCATATGTCAACTCGACCCCCTCGGGGCTTACCAGCGTGATACCTGCACCACTCCCTTCTTCACTGGATGCTCCATCGGTAAACAACTTCCACACAGCCTCGTCTTCCCTTTTCTTTTCCTCCTCCTCCAAAGCTTCCCATTTTAGTAGCTCCCTCTCTTCATCCTCGGGGACCTCTGCTAGGAAGTCAGCCAGTATTTGTCCCTTCATGGCCGTTCTGGGCTTAAACTCCAGAGAATGTTCCCCTAACTCTACAGCCCATTTAGCCAGTCGTCCCAACTGTTCTGGTTTTCTAAGCACTTTCTGAAGGGGTTGATCAGTTACTAAGGTGACTTTATGCCCTTGGAAATACCTTCTGAGCCTCCGAGATGCAAAGACCAGGGCCAACGCAAGTTTCTCTAAAGGCATGTATCGTTCCTCGGGCCCCCTAAGTGTTCTGCTGATAAAATATATGGGGATCTGTTTCCCCTCCCGTTCCACCATCATGACCGCGCTTATGGTCGTCTTCGAGGCAGATAGGTAAAAGAGCAACGGGTCTCCAGGCACCGGGGTGGCTAATGTCGGGAGCTTACAGATGTATGTTTTCATTTCCTGAAAGGCGGCTTCGGCCTCAGTGGTCCAGTTGAACTTACTGGTCTGGAGGCAGTCTTTTAATACTTTCATGAAGCGGAGGGTTTTGTCAGCCACCTTTGATAAGAAGCGATTTAGTGCTATCAACCTTCCGTTCAACTGCTGGATGTCCTTCAGGGATCTGGGAGAGCGCATTTCGGCCACAGCCTGGGTTTTCTCCGGGTTTGCTTTTATCCCCCTTTAGTTACCACTACCCCCAAGAAGTTTCCTTCCTCTACCCCGAAACAACACTTTCCAGGGTTCAGCTTCATGTTTACATCCTGCATTGTGTTGAGAGTCTCGGCTATGTCGTCTATCATGGCTGTTTCCGTCAAACTTTTGATGACAACGTCGTCAACGTACACCTCTAAATTCCTTCCCCTCTGTTCCCTAAACAAGGTGTTCATAAACCTTTGGTATGTTGCCCCCGCGTTCTTGAGGCCGAAGGGCATCTTGGTATAGCAAAATGTCCCCTCATCTGTGATAAAAGCGGTTATCTCTTTATCTTCTATTGACATCTGTATTTGGTGGTATCCCTTGTAAGCGTCTAGAAAGCACTTCAGCGGGTACTGGGACAGGGAGTCCACCTGGGTGTCTATCTCCGGGAGGGGATAACAGTCCTTGGGGCATGCTTTGTTTAGGTCTTGGAAATCGATGCACATCTGTCACGGCTCCCCGACCCACCCTGGACGGAGTCGGGGGACCGCGAGACAGTTCCCGTGGTATTTAATTATTACGGCAGCGGAAGTCTTTTTATAACAGGATCTTTTATCCGTGAAATATGCTCGTTTAATATATTACACAAAGTTTAAGGGATAAATCCCATAATTTACAATACGTTGATTTCATACAGAAATCTTTATTTCTCAAAACATGTTTTATTCATTTATTTACACTGAGCCACTTCTCTGAGCTTGATAGTGCTTTACTGCACTTTTTCTGGATCACACAGATCACCTGAAACATGTTTGAAAAAGGTTTTGTCAGCGAGAAATACTGAGTGAATCATTCTGTTTTCTAAAACGACCCGTTAGTTATAATTTACAGTATTAAGAGCGATTACAATGTTTCTATCAACCAATTATCAAGAATGGGTATTTGTCACTCGATTCATTTCTGTGACTGTGGTCATACCACTATTGGGTCCCGTTGCCCAAATAGTGACGGTGTACTCACACAGAGTAATAATAACTCACATAGAGTAAGATTCACTCACATAGAGTGATAATAACAGTAATGTGCACAATTACCCCACATACCAGCTGTAATTTGGTGACTACAAAGACTTAATCCCTGTAATTATAACCTTTGAAAATAACTTGGAGTTTTGTAATACTTACTCACAAACGGTGAGAAAATAGTTTAAAAAGAAGAATGACTCACATTGCAGATTAACGAGCAATAGATATAAGCCTACTGATTAGCCTTGATTTCACCTAGTTTAACACAATGCACACACAGGCAGGTCAGTAACTAATACAGCAGTTACGACAATTCACGAGATTAAACTTTCACAACGATTAATCAGTGCAATACTCGATAATTCAATCGGATTCACAACGAATAACAGAGCATAGTCCGAATTCGAACAGCACTCTAATATTCAAGTCGAAATCACGACGAGTAATCAAAGTACAAGCTCAATTGAGCAGCACCGGGACTATCGTTGGATAGTTATAATCGATCAGACGTTGAATCGTAATAGCGATCGAGTTATTACCCTGATTGCGGCAGCACTTCGTGATCGGTGTGTGTTTTGTGTGAACGATATTTGTTATAACTCAGAGCTCAATTCGAAATTGAACGTCAGAGTAAGGCACAGAACTAAGTCCCACAGCCTTCTATTTATAGCTGGATTTTGGCCTCCCTCGCGCCACGCGAAGATGACCTGTGTACCCGTCGCGTGGCGCGACGGGTCTATTTCGTAGCCTAGGCTGTTTCGTGTCCAAACTAGCCTTGGTGAGTTGTTAATCAACGAAACTTTTACTTCTCCAGCACGTTTTTGAAGATAAATGTCAATAGGGTTTAACCCCCCCCCCCTGAGTTTTAGGGGTCCTGATCCTGATTCCGATTGTTATGAAAATTTTAGGGTTTATGCGGAATCACTTGGGTTTCTTAATTAGGGTTTCCTTATTACCTAATTACCATCCTAATTATGGATTTTCGTGACAGTTGTTACATCCTCCCCACCTTAAAAAAAATCTCGTCCTCGAGATTTACTGGAATAGATGAGGGTACTTTTGCTTCATTTCCGATTCCAGTTCCCAAGTGTATTCTGGTCCTCTCCTTGAATTCCATTTGACTTTGACCAACACCAGTCGTTTGTGTTTAAGAAACTTGACTTTTCTGTCCTCGATCTGTAATGGTTGCTCTAAAAATTTCAACTTTTCGTTTACCTCTATATCTTGAAGAGGGACTACCAGGGATTCATCTGCTAAACATTTCTTGAGATTGGATACATGAAATACATCATGTACTCCAGCCAATTCTTCTGGTAGTTGTAAACGATAAGCAACTGGTCCGATTCGTTGAATCACTGGGAATGGTCCAACGTATCTTGGACTTAGCTTTCCTTTCTTTCCGAATCGTACTACTCCTTTCCAAGGAGAAACTTTTAAAAGTACCTTATCTCCTATTTGGAATTCGAGTGGCTTGCGACGATTGTCTGCATAGCTCTTCTGACGATCTCGAGCCGTTTTTAATCTTTCCTTGATTTGAGTTATTTTGTCAGTAGTTTCTTGTACAATTTCAGGACCTGATAATTGACTTTCTCCGATTTCTGCCCAACATACTGGGGTTCTGCACTTACGTCCGTACAATGCTTCGAATGGTGCAGCTTCGATGCTTGAATGATAACTATTGTTATAGGAGAATTCAATTAATGGCAAATGGCTATCCCAATTACCACCAAAGTCAATTACACATGCTCGGAGCATGTCTTCTAGCGTTTGTATTGTCCTTTCACTCTGTCCGTCTGTTTGTGGATGATAAGCAGTACTTAGATTTAGTCGAGTTCCCATTGCTTTCTGAAAACTTTTCCAGAAATGAGATGTAAAACGACTATCTCTATCCGATACAATGGAGAGCGGGACTCCATGTAGAGATACTACCTCGTCCACGTACAGTTGTGCTAACCTTTCCATGCTAAAGGTTTCTTTTATTGGTAAGAAATGAGCTGACTTGGTTAATCGGTCTACAATTACCCAAATCGCATCATTACCTCTTTTGGTTTTGGGTAACTTTGTAACAAAATCCATTGTTATGAGTTCCCATTTCCATACAGGCATTTCCAACTGTTGTAGTAATCCTGAAGGTTTCTGGTGTTCAGCTTTAACTTGTGAACAAGTTAAGCATTTGGATACGTATTCGGCTATATCCTTTTTCATTCCTATCCACCAGAAATTATTTCTTAAATCTTGGTACATCTTATTGTTTCCTGGGTGCATAGTATACTTAGATTTATGAGCTTCTTCTAAAATCTTATTTCTTAAGTCTCCTTGCTTAGGTACCCAAATACGTTTCTTATGGAATTTCCATATTCCATCATTTCCTTGTTCTAATTCTTTTAAGTAACCTTTCATTCCTTCAGCATCATCTTGGATCGCTGTTTTCTGAACTTCTTTGATTTGTGCCATTAAATCTACTTGTAGATTTAACCTCAGAGCACGGACTCGTTTTTGTTTCTCATGATACTTACGACTTAAGGCATCTGCAACTACATTTGCCTTTCCTTCGTGATATTGGATATCACAGTCGTAATCGCTTAGCATCTCCATCCATCTTCTTTGCCTCATGTTTAATTCTTTTTGCCCAAATATATATCTTAAACTTTTATGATCGGTATAGACAGTAAACTTACTTCCATACAGATAATGTCTCCAGATTTTAAGAGCAAAGATTATGGCTCCTAATTCTAAATCATGAGTCGTATAATTTTCTTCGTGCTTTTTCAATTGTCTAGAAGCATACGCAATCACCTTCTTACGTTGCATTAACACACATCCGTATCCTAATTTCGAAGCATCACAGTATACCTCAAAATCTTCTGTTCCCTCGGGTAAAGCTAAGATTGGTGCATTTGTCAACCTATGCTTTAAAATCTTAAAGGCTTCTTCTTGTCTAGGTCCCCATTCAAACTTAGCAGCTTTACAGGTTAACTTAGTTAATGGTACGGCTATCTTAGAAAAATCTTTGATAAATCGTCTATAGTATCCAGCTAAGCCTAGAAAACTTCTTATCTCCATTGCTGTTTGTGGAACTTTCCATTTCGTAATGGCTTCTATCTTAGCAGGATCTACATGGATACCTTCATGATTTACCACATGACCTAAGAATTGCACTTCTTGAAGCCAAAATTCACATTTCGAGAATTTGGCATAAAGCCTTTCTTTTCTTAACAAAGTTAAGAGAACGTGTAAATGCTCACAATGTTCTTTTTGGCTTTTGGAGTAAATAAGTATATCGTCGATAAAAACGATCACAAATTTATCCAAGTATGGTTTACAGATTCGATTCATCATGTCCATGAATGCTGCTGGGGCATTCGTTAATCCAAAGGGCATGACTGTAAACTCATAATGACCATACCTAGTTCTAAACGCAGTTTTAGGTATGTCCTCTTCTTGTACTTTCAACTGATGGTATCCGGATCTTAAATCTATCTTAGAGAAATACCTAGCTCCTTGCAATTGGTCAAAAAGATCATCAATCCTAGGTAGTGGGTATCGATTCTTAATTGTAACCTTATTCAACTCTCTATAATCGATATACATTCTCATCGATCCATCTTTCTTCTTCACAAATAATACCGGTGCACCCCAAGGGGATGAACTCGGTTGTATGAATCCTTTGCTTAGTAATTCATCTAATTGCTTCTTCAATTCTAGCATTTCGGTAGGTGCTAATCTATAAGGTGCTTTAGCTATTGGTGCAGTACCTGGAATTAAATGAATTCTAAACTCTACTTCCCTATCAGGTGGTAATCCAGGTAATTCTTCTGGAAAAACGTCTGGGTATTCTGAGACTACGGGGATGTCCTGAAGTTCTTTATCCTTAGTGCTAATGGTTACTGAAATCATATACACCATTTCCTGTTGTCTTGAATAACTAGCCAATTTCATTACTGAGATGAATTTTAGTGGCTTTCGAGGTCTATCTCCAGTAATTAAAATTATTTCTCCTGAAGGTGTTTGAATTTCTACAGCATTTTTGTCACATAGGATTCGTGCATGGTTGGCTATCAACCAATCCATTCCTAATACTACATCGAATCCTGCTAAATTCATTGGTAACAAATTTGCAGAAAACTTATGGCCTAATAGTTCTATTTTTCCTTCTTGCCAGATTTTATCTATTTTTACAGAATTTCCTTCTGCGGTTTCTACTGTGAAGATTTGCCTAAGAGTGGTTAAAGGTAACTTAAGATCTTGGCAAAATAAAGTATTTATAAAACTTTGGTTCGCACCAGAGTCAAATAATACTTTTGCAAATACGTTGTGAACTAAGAACGTACCAGCTATCACATCTGGAATGAGTTCGGCCTCTTGAGTGGTCAGCTGGAATGCACGAGTGATGTGTGTAAAATGCAACATATAAAACACATCAATTAAGGCATAAAACTAACCCTTTTTAAGTACTAATGTTGGAAAAAGAGTGTTTTTGTCTTCCTTTTGTATTTTCAGGATGAAATGAGCTCAAAATCACAAAAGAAGCAAAAAGACCACTAATTCTACCATAAATACAAGAAAAGGAACAAAAGTAAACTGCCCGGACCCTCAACGGCACCTCCCAAGACAAAGAGAAGAGAACAGAGCCTGAACACGCCCCGTGTCCAGTGAACACGGGGGCGTGCCCAGGAAGCAGCAGAAAAGACAAACCAGTAGAAGCTTCCATTGCTCACCACGGGGCCGTGCCCAGCGGACACGGGGGCGTGTTGAAAGTACAGCAGGCGCATTAATTGTAATTCGCAATTACAATTAATGAAGAGAGAGAATGTCAGACGGGCACGGGGCCGTGTTCAGCGAACACGGGGCCGTGTCCAGCGTTCTGTTCAGCCTATAAATAGAGGAGCTTGGCTTCATTCTCTCTCATCCCTTGGCACACCACCTCTCTCACACTTCATCCACCACCCACCACCACCATAACACCATCATCCACCACCATCATCCATTGTCCATCATAGAGTGTGTGAGTCGTCTCGGGATCCAAGATTGATCGTAAGAGTTCTTGACAATCAAGGCCATGTTTGCCTAAGTCTCTTACATCACTTGGTGAAGACAAGTGTTTAGTATAATACTTTTTATTTTTAATCTTTTGCACTTTTTATTTGGTTTTGTATTAATGACTTTAATAACTAGTTACTTATGTTGAAGGTGATCTTTCCTTATCGTTTGTCCGTGGTGTCTTGGCATTATTTTACTGTCTATATAAAATAAAAGATTTTCACCATTCATATCTCCACGGTCTATATGGAGGTATGTTGGCTACCTGGTCGGGGGTTAAGGGAACGGTTTGGTAAAGGTCTTGCCCTTGTTCAGCGTTTAGAGGTCCTGCTTGGGACCTGGGTCAAATTTAGTAGGATCTCCTTCAATGCCCATAGGTATTGGATGGCGGGGATCCAAACTCTTTGACCCCCTCATAAGCTAACTACTATTAATACTATAACCCGGCTATTTAGGACTGTATCCCTGCTGACTCAGACTACTTAGCCGAGGGTAACGTCACCGCCAAAAGCGGGGCCTACCATAATTTGCATTAATAACTTAATTCATTATCTTTCAATAATCCGACCCTTTAGGATTGTATCCTTGCTGACTCAAACTACTGGGTTGAGGGTAACGTCGCCTTCAAAAGAGGGGCCTACTACAATAACTAAGATAATCTCTTAAACAAGTGCAAAAGTGCGAAAATAATCAAAGGTTATACTAACACACGTGTCGGATCCAAGTGATTCATCTTGTCTATCTGTTTTTATTTTATTTTCTTTTTCAGCATTTAGTTAGTTTTTATTTTTCTTAGTTTAAAACATTTTTCTAACTTTTTGATTTGATTAGACGTTGAGGATAAACCGGTATTAAAAGCTCTTGTGTCCTTGGACGACCTCGGTATCTTACCAACACTATACTACGTCCACGATGGGTGCACTTGCCCATATGTGTGTTTAGTGTTAGTAAATATCGTGTTTTATAAATTTAAAACTTGGCTAAAAGTGTAAAAAGGGCTTAAATATATATCTAAAAATATAACACACTTCACGCACATCAAGTTTTTGGCGCCGTTGCCGGGGACACAAGGATTTTAAGAAAGTTAGGAATCAACGGCCTAATCATCTTTTTATTTTTCTTTAATTTTTTAGGATTTTTTTTTAGATTTTTCAGCTTCTGCAGAGCTCAGCACGGGGCCGTGCCCGCTGAACACGCCCCCGTGCCCAATCATTGGAACTGGCAATCCTGTTTTATATCAGACAGTAGGCTGAACACGGGGCCGTGTCCACTCAACACGCCCCCGTGCCCAAGATTCAGTTGCTGAAAACAGAACCGTTTGATCCCGGCGGTTGGTAACTTCTGATACAAACATGAGTAATAGTGATTCTTTTTACTTTCGGTACTCTTATGGTTTGTGGTGTCAAATATGTGGAGGCGAACACGAGGAATTAAAATGTTTCTTCCTCACTTATAGGCCACACTATATAGACCCACCAATTCCTTGTAGCCTTAAGAGGGGCGAAAGTAAAAATAAACACTATTTCTCCCTCGAATGCGCCCAACCGGATATTCTAGGAGATATGCTCCTTGACGAGCTATTTCAACTAGAAGAACTACTTCTAAATTGGTCAAAAGAACTTAGGAAGGATTTCTTAGATCCATCCCAAGATGATGACCATGAGGAAATGTTGGAACCGCATTCTGACAACCTCGTTGCTCCCGAAAATACCTTTCTTCCTAGACAAGACGTGGACGATAGTCGTCCCTGTGCCGATTGTGCCGTGAAGGACTCCCCATCGACCTCGTTCGGTGCATACATAGACCTGAGCGATTCGGCATACACCTTCTTTAACGAGAGCCCGGGAAAGGGTTGGACTTGTCCACCTAGAATGAAAATAGGAATTACCCTCACCGACAACCTCTTGCGTTCTCGCCTTAGTATAGGACAATTAAGGTATCTTAGGCACTATGGGGTTGTTCCAACAAGTCAGGAGCCACCCGATAAGAATTAGCTCCTTAATAAAGACAAAACTTCATAAATCAGCTTTCCGACACGGGGCCGTGCTCGGCCAACACGCCCCCGTGTCCATCAAAAGATTCCCTTCTGATCATGACGTCAGAATACGGACAAACTGTGTCAGAATTTTCTCTGCACACGGGGCCGTGTCCAGCGGACACGGGGCCGTGTCCAGCAGGCTGTCATTTTCTATAAATGCAGCCAAAAATCCTGCACATTTGGACCAACTTGGGGACAGAGATTTGAAGGAATCTTCTCTCAAACAATCCTAGGTAAGTCTAAAAGAAGTTTCCAACAACTCATCTTGTCCTTTCCTCTTCTAGACATTTCCTTCTTCTTCATCTTTCTTCAAAAGCCACCATGAAAAGTTTGAATTTTCAATCTTTATGGTAGGAAACAAGGAGTTTTGATCATGGAATCTTGGTAAAAACATGTTATGTAACATTGTTTAGAGTTATTTACTGTCAAAAAGCTTGCACAAACTCAGAAAATAACTCGAAAACCCAAGGTTCCTTGCTCCAAAATTCTGCAGAAAGATGAACACGGGGCCGTGCTCAGTGAGCACGGGGCCGTGTCCAGAAACTGTTTCGTCTTATAAACTATTTTTGGTTTATTTTTCGTAGAATGGCGAGTGAAAACAGCGAAACATCATCCGTGCATTCCTCAAACAGCCGAAGGGGAAGGAGACCCTCCGTTGAAGCCACACTTGTGCACTACGTGATAGCACTAAGAGAGGCTCTCGACGAAATGACGTCCGTAGAGGAGGTCCTCATTGACCGTATCAACGATCTTACAATGGGATTGGAAAGCAGCTTCCAAGAGATTAACCTTTTGCACCAAAGGTTAAACATTTTGGTGGCACCTCCTATGGAACCAGTCCTTCCACAACAAGACTGGAACTTAGCACTCGGTATTAACAACCCTACCGGGTGGGGAGACATCCCCGCGGAACCTCCTATGGAAATCCCACAAGAAGTCCCGGCGGAAATTGAAACTCCTCAAACAAATGCGAACGAGCCTTCCTTCCTCCTTCCAAGGGAGGTAGAGGAGTGGCTTGCCGACATATGAGGAGAAACGCATCCGAAAGTTGGAGCTCTACAAAGCCTTGTCTAACCAGGATCAGTAGATTCTTGGAAATTTTGCTAAAATTAAAATAAAACATAGGGCTAGAACTCCATAAGCTTACTATCTATGTAACTTTTATCTTTATGTATTATCTCTCTATTAGCAATGTTATGATGGTTTTTATGATTTATGGACTCATGGTGGTAATGGATGAAAAAGGGAACGAGAAAAAATGGAACCATGCAGAAGAACAGAACAAACCGACAAAAATCTCCATAACAGAAGGCTCCACACGGGCCGTGCCCAACCAACACGGCCCCGTGCTGAGCCCCCTGCAGGAAATCACCCAGTTCAGGTAACTGGACACGGGCCGTGTTCAGCGAACACGCCCCCGTGTCCAGGCTTCTGTTTCAATTCTATAATTTTTGTTACTGGCACTTGACCACGGGGCCGTGCCCGGTCAACACGGGGCCGTGTCCAGGGCGCCAGTAACACAAATCTTTGTTTTTAAACACACTTTTACATATTCTAATCAACCAAAAACTCTATTTTTGGACACATTGAGGACAATGTGTAATTTAAGTGTGGGGGGGATGCTAAAACCTTGGAATTTTGCAAAATCCTAAAACAAGCCTTACACAAAACTCTATTGGAACCGCTAAACACCCCAAATTTTTTCAAAAACTTTTTCATTTTTTTTATTTACTTGTCTTAGTTTAAGTTGGGAATAACAAGTTATAAAAGGGTTATATTTTTACAAACTTACAACCGATAGCGTCGTGATAAAAAGAACTAACATAAGAAAATTATGAAACGGTATAACAAGTCTAGCTAAAATTCGATTATATATGCTTGGTCACATTAAAAACCCATTCCCACAAAAAAGTGAGTTTTGAGCCTTTATTGAGCATAAAAATACACATACTTAGATTAAATGCTCATTTTTCGTTTCTTGTGTGAATAGCCGCTCGGTCTTTACAAATCTAGAACTTGCCACGACGATACATTCCCGGTCCTTACCAGCTTAAACCCAAGTAAGTAAATGATGGAGGCATTAGGACTAACTATTTTTCTTTCAAAACCATTATTTTTTATTTTTTTTTACCTACCCAAAACCCCCCTAGAAAACCCCTTTGAGCCTAAACCTTTCATTTCATTACCCCCAAACAATTTTCTACCCACCAAAAACCTTTTTCATTTTTTCACCTTTATTTTAGTGACAAACTCGGTTTTTCATAAACATACCTTTACGTGAAAAAAAAAAAAAAAAAAAATGAAGTCAAAAACAAACATAAGCTACAAAAAGCTTGTTTGGAGAAATACTTCAAAAATAAAGGTCACCAAAAATAAGGTATTTCACGAAAAACCGACACTTGTTACAATTTTCGCCCTTTTTACTAACCACTAACCAACCACCCACCTTTAAACGCAAGCCTTCACCCCAAAAGACCTCTTGATATTTACAAAGGTAAAAGTTAAAAAGGAGGAGGATTGATCACTTGGCAAGCATATGGAAAATGTAAATCCGTGCCGCTCTCGAGCGATTCACTTAAATATACACCTTCGGCCGAGTGATTGAGTGATCTCCCGTGAGGTATGTGAACTTGTATATAAATGGAATTTTAATAAGGCATGCTATGCCAAATTAAGTAGTTTATCTTATGAAAAGTTCAAAATAAACCATGACAAATAAGATTGTAAATAAGGTAAAAATAGAACCTATACAAACCTTGGATTCCCGACACTCTAGGACAAGTTAAAAAAAAAAAAAAAAAAAACTTCTCTTCTACCTATTCCATTTGGGAGTGTAAGCCACATTAAAAGAGTTTTGCTTGAGGACAAGCAAAAGTTCAAGTGTGGGGGTATTTGATGTGTGTAAAATGCAACATATAAAACACATCAATTAAGGCATAAAACTAACCCTTTTTAAGTACTAATGTTGGAAAAAGAGTGTTTTTGTCTTCCTTTTGTATTTTCAGGATGAAATGAGCTCAAAATCACAAAAGAAGCAAAAAGACCACTAATTCTACCATAAATACAAGAAAAGGAACAAAAGTAAACTGCCCGGACCCTCAACGGCACCTCCCAAGACAAAGAGAAGAGAACAGAGCCTGAACACGCCCCGTGTCCAGTGAACACGGGGGCGTGCCCAGGAAGCAGCAGAAAAGACAAACCAGTAGAAGCTTCCATTGCTCACCACGGGGCCGTGCCCAGCGGACACGGGGGCGTGTTGAAAGTACAGCAGGCGCATTAATTGTAATTCGCAATTACAATTAATGAAGAGAGAGAATGTCAGACGGGCACGGGGCCGTGTTCAGCGAACACGGGGCCGTGTCCAGCGTTCTGTTCAGCCTATAAATAGAGGAGCTTGGCTTCATTCTCTCTCATCCCTTGGCACACCACCTCTCTCACACTTCATCCACCACCCACCACCACCATAACACCATCATCCACCACCATCATCCATTGTCCATCATAGAGTGTGTGAGTCGTCTCGGGATCCAAGATTGATCGTAAGAGTTCTTGACAATCAAGGCCATGTTTGCCTAAGTCTCTTACATCACTTGGTGAAGACAAGTGTTTAGTATAATACTTTTTATTTTTAATCTTTTGCACTTTTTATTTGGTTTTGTATTAATGACTTTAATAACTAGTTACTTATGTTGAAGGTGATCTTTCCTTATCGTTTGTCCGTGGTGTCTTGGCATTATTTTACTGTCTATATAAAATAAAAGATTTTCACCATTCATATCTCCACGGTCTATATGGAGGTATGTTGGCTACCTGGTCGGGGGTTAAGGGAACGGTTTGGTAAAGGTCTTGCCCTTGTTCAGCGTTTAGAGGTCCTGCTTGGGACCTGGGTCAAATTTAGTAGGATCTCCTTCAATGCCCATAGGTATTGGATGGCGGGGATCCAAACTCTTTGACCCCCTCATAAGCTAACTACTATTAATACTATAACCCGGCTATTTAGGACTGTATCCCTGCTGACTCAGACTACTTAGCCGAGGGTAACGTCACCGCCAAAAGCGGGGCCTACCATAATTTGCATTAATAACTTAATTCATTATCTTTCAATAATCCGACCCTTTAGGATTGTATCCTTGCTGACTCAAACTACTGGGTTGAGGGTAACGTCGCCTTCAAAAGAGGGGCCTACTACAATAACTAAGATAATCTCTTAAACAAGTGCAAAAGTGCGAAAATAATCAAAGGTTATACTAACACACGTGTCGGATCCAAGTGATTCATCTTGTCTATCTGTTTTTATTTTATTTTCTTTTTCAGCATTTAGTTAGTTTTTATTTTTCTTAGTTTAAAACATTTTTCTAACTTTTTGATTTGATTAGACGTTGAGGATAAACCGGTATTAAAAGCTCTTGTGTCCTTGGACGACCTCGGTATCTTACCAACACTATACTACGTCCACGATGGGTGCACTTGCCCATATGTGTGTTTAGTGTTAGTAAATATCGTGTTTTATAAATTTAAAACTTGGCTAAAAGTGTAAAAAGGGCTTAAATATATATCTAAAAATATAACACACTTCACGCACATCAACGAGCATTTTTCTTGGTTGTTCCTTCCGTGGGTTTGGCTTGGTTAACTATAGGTTTAGCTAACTTAGGACATTCAGATTGAAAGTGTCCCCTCTCTCTGCAATTATAACAAACTTTTGTTTTCTTCCTGCAGTCTTCTTCCCGATGTCCTTTCATTTTGCAAAAATTGCAAACCATGTTGCATTGTCCATAATGCTTCTTTTTGCAAATTTTGCAGAAAGGAGATGATGAGGATTGTCCGGTTCCTCTCTTCTTGGCATTACCCACACGAAATCCTTGGGTAATCTTGTGAGCTAATTCCTTCTTGCGATCTTCCTCTCTTGTGCGTACCAATTCATCTGTTAGGGTATTAGCTAATTCTACAGCATCGTCAATAGTACGAGGTCTCGCAGCTTTAACGATGTTTCGGATTTCACTAATTAACCCCCAGATGTAACGAGAGATAAGTACCGGTTCTGGCGAAGCCAGTGATGGCACTACCCTTGCGTATTCAAAGAATGTTGAAGTATAGCCCCGGCAATCTATACCTAACATACGATGACTCAGGAACTTGTTTGCCATCTGTTCCTTCTCGTATTCGGGACAGAATTTTCTTTCTACCAAACTCTTAAATTCTTCCCACCCTATGGCGTAGGCTATCCTTCTTCCTTTTGCCTGGAGGACCGTGTTCCACCATTCGAGTGCTCCTTCTTTGAACAGATTTGATGCATACATCACCTGATCCTCTGTGGCACATTTGCTTATTGCAATTACTGCCTCGGTTTTCTCTAACCAACGCAGTGTTGCAGTTGCCCCTTCATTACCTGCAAATTCAGCGGGTTTGCAAGCAAGAAATTCTTTGTAAGTGCAACCAGGCGTTGCAGCTTTCATTCTTTTAGGGAGTGGGGCCTGCTGCGGATCATGATCGTCATGATTACCGCCTCCATTTATGCTGTTACTGCCGTTATCTTCTGGAATACGTTTACTAGGAATTAATTGTGGTTCGGCAGGTTTTCGAACAGCAGCTACAATTTCTGGAATAGCATGAGCTATCCCTTGGGCGATAAAGTGCTCGATATCTTGTCGGGTTATATATTGATCTTCCTGTTCTTGCTCAGATTAATTTACTTCATTAATTGGTTCATTGTTAGCGTTTTCCATCTGCTAATTGGTAAAATTATTAGTGTCTAACTTATTAATGACAAAATTCACATAGATAAACACATAGATTATCACAACATTTAAGTATAACCAAAATTGTCGATTTCTCGACTTTTACTTTGTTAGTATATTGTATATGCATCCATACACACCTGTATTTTACAGAGTTTTATTGCCCATTTTACAGAATTTTAAGTTACTATTATACAATACGGCTTTCTGTGGTTTAACTGACGGTTCTAGTAACGATGCTCCCTCTCATCGTATTTCCAAGTTAGATGCTCCCCCATTTCCCTGATCCTATTACCTGTACCTATCAGTTCTTCACCGAACTGACGGAATTCAGCTAGGTTTTCATTACTCATGGGAGGATTTGGGAGTGGTTCTGGGTCAAATTGTGGAAGGAAGCTATAAGGACTGTTAACTATATTTTGGAATTGCCAGTCATTGGTCCACCATTCCTCCATTTGGCCTAATGGTCTGGTATGAACTAGTGGGTCTGGAATAGCTGGTCCTAGGTTTAGTGGGAATTGAACTGTAGCCGGGTAAGAAAAGAGATTATCGTTGATAGGCTCTAAAACATCAAAGTTCTCTAATAGGAGATCTATTTCGTCCTGGAACGTGATTTCCTCAGACTGTTTAGAGCTTTCGCCAATCTCTATTCCCTTTTGTTTCAGGTCTATTCCTATTTCTTTTTCAGGTGGTTTTGAACTTTCTCCAGTTTCTATTTCCTTTCCCTTGTTCATGATCACAGGATTTTCTATTTTAGGGAGTTTCCTAGTGGTAGTTTTCCTACGGCGCACTTTCCTCCACCCTACATATCTTCTCTTCTTTTTAGGTTTGGCTTTTTCCAGCGGTGGAGCTTGGAATTCCACAGGTTCTTCTATGTCAGCAATGTAACCAGTAAAGTCGTGAGAGACTTTGATAGGCACTGGATATAAGTTGAGATTCTGGAATGTTTCCGACATCTCATTCATGCTGCATAGCATATATGTAAAATGCAATGTTAAAACTTTGGAACAAAGTTTAACAAACAAAATACTGAAGTTTTATTGCATACTAATTTACACAAAGAACAACAGAAATAAACACACTTAGGACTTTATTTATTTACGGGACTGTGATTTCTCTTACTAGACCCAACTTGTCGGATATTTAGAGATTAGCATTTTCTGCTACAGTAGCTAGCATATAGAAATTTGCCCATTTCCCGTCTATTTTATCTTCCCAAGGTGTATTATTACCCAACTCTTGAACTTCTGGGTTAAACCTAACTCTCTTGGTTCGGGGTTTCTTTGTCTCCTGACTCTTTTTAAGTATCGAATCCCTTTTCTCTGGAGAAAGTGGATTCTCATAGTTTGCCTTGCGGACAAAGATTCCTTCTTCTAAATTTACTGGATTTTTAGAAGAAGATGCCACATCTAGTTTGTGGTAGATAGCAGACAACTTTTGTTTACCCATACTGTAACTAAAAATAGCCAGTTAATAAAACAAATAATCACAGAATAACAACTAGTAAAATTAAGCACTGTGGTCCAAAATGCTTAATTTAGGCTTAATCAGTGGCTCGATCAGTGGCTCAATTTAATTATTAGCTCTGATACCACCTTCGCTGTCACGGCTCCCCGACCCACCCTGGACGGAGTCGGGGGACCGCGAGACAGTTCCCGTGGTATTTAATTATTACGGCAGCGGAAGTCTTTTTATAACAGGATCTTTTATCCGTGAAATATGCTCGTTTAATATATTACAAAAAGTTTAAGGGATAAATCCCATAATTTACAATACGTTGATTTCATACAGAAATCTTTATTTCTCAAAACATGTTTTATTCATTTATTTACACTGAGCCACTTCTCTGAGCTTGATAGTGCTTTACTGCACTTTTTCTGGATCACACAGATCACCTGAAACATGTTTGAAAAAGGTTTTGTCAGCGGGAAATACTGAGTGAATCATTCTGTTTTCTAAAACGACCCGTTAGTTATAATTTACAGTATTAAGAGCGATTACAATGTTTCTATCAACCAATTATCAAGAATGGGTATTTGTCACTCGATTCATTTCTGTGACTGTGGTCATACCACTATTGGGTCCCGTTGCCCAAATAGTGACGGTGTACTCACACAGAGTAATAATAACTCACATAGAGTAAGATTCACTCACATAGAGTGATAATAACAGTAATGTGCACAATTACCCCACATACCAGCTGTAATTTGGTGACTACAAAGACTTAATCCCTGTAATTATAACCTTTGAAAATAACTTGGAGTTTTGTAATACTTACTCACAAACGGTGAGAAAATAGTTTAAAAAGAAGAATGACTCACATTGCAGATTAACGAGCAATAGATATAAGCCTACTGATTAGCCTTGATTTCACCTAGTTTAACACAATGCACACACATGCAGGTTAGTAACTAATACAGCAGTTACGACAATTCACGAGATTAAACTTTCACAACGATTAATCAGTGCAATACTCGATAATTCAATCGGATTCACAACGAATAACAGAGCATAGTCCGAATTCGAACAGCACTCTAATATTCAAGTCGAAATCACGACGAGTAATCAAAGTACAAGCTCAATTGAGCAGCACCGGGACTATCGTTGGATAGTTATAATCGATCGGACGTTGAATCGTAATAGCGATCGAGTTATTACCCTGATTGCGGCAGCACTTCGTGATCGGTGTGTGTTTTGTGTGAACGATATTTGTTATAACTCAGAGCTCAATTCGAAATTGAACGTCAGAGTAAGGCACAGAACTAAGTCCCACAGCCTTCTATTTATAGCTGGATTTTGGCCTCCCTCGCGCCACGCGAAGATGACCTGTGTACCCGTCGCGTGGCGCGACGGGTCTATTTCGTAGCCTAGGCTATTTCGTGTCCAAACTAGCCTTGGTGAGTTGTTAATCAACGAAACTTTTACTTCTCCAGCACGTTTTTGAAGATAAATGTCAATAGGGTTTAACCCCCCCTGAGTTTTAGGGGTCCTGATCCTGATTCCGATTGTTATGAAAATTTTAGGGTTTATGCGGAATCACTTGGGTTTCTTAATTAGGGTTTCCTTATTACCTAATTACCATCCTAATTATGGATTTTCGTGACAGTTGTTACAACATCCTCCATCCCCCATCTTTTTTCTGAACCATAACTGGGTTAGCAACCCAGGATGGGTATTTAACTTCTCTGACTATCCCCGCTCTGAGCAACTTTCGGGTCTCTTCACAAGCAGCCCTGCTTTTGTTAGGTCCCATGCTCCGCTTCTTTTGCTTCACCGGTTTTGCCCATGTGAAGGTGTTGAGCCGGTGCTCTATCAGGCTTCTGAGAATTCCTGTCATGTCTCCGTGTTGAAATGCAAACACATCTAGGTTATGGAGGAGCAATTCCTTCAGGGCACTCTTGCACTTGTCACTTAAGTGGCTCCCCACCTTAACTGTCTGCTCTGGAAACTTATCACAGAGGACCCATTCTTCCACCTTCTTTCCTTGGGATTTCCCCGGTTCCTCCCCTTTGGATACTGAAGAAACCACTTCGTAGGCTGACTTAACCCATGCAAGACCCTTTGGCGTTTGGAATACCAAAGCCCCGTGGGGAGTAGATGCTTGTGCCTGCAGATCTCCAATCCCAGGTCTTCCCAAGATTGCGTTGTACTTGGAGGGTGCCCTGACTACTGTGAAGGTTAAACTTATCGTCCGGACCCGATCCCCTACACCAACTGTAAATGGGAGCTTGATCTTTCCCAGGGGGTGTGACACGCTGTTGTTGAATCCCACCAATGGGATAGAGTCTTCCTCCAGCCTATCTCTTATATCCCTGTCGAATCTGAGGAAGCAGTGTTCGTATATTACCTCGACGCCTGACCCTCCGTCCACATGTATTCTAGACACCTTGTGTCCAGCTATCACAGCTGAGATATTCAGCGGGAGTCATTGCACTTCACTTTCTTCTAAGTATGGCATAAGGATGGGAGTTTTCATGCAGTTCGGGGGGCCTAGGATCCTGGCCTTTACACTTCGGGTAACGTCAAACTCATTTCTCCTCCTAATCATATCAACATCTACCCTCCCAGGCTCCCTTGCATCTCTTCCCTTACGATCCCCTCCCCCTTCCTTGATTTCCTTGACCAAATGGGCCAGTCTTCCCGTTTTCACCGCAGCCTCTATTTCTCTCGTGAGGTACATGCAATCATCGGTTTTGTGCCCGAAGCGCTTATGAAACTCACAGTATTCGCTCGGTTGTGCTTTGGGTCCTGGCTTTATGGGGGGTGGCCTTGGGAAAGAATTCTTCACCCTCTCCGTGGCCAGTATCTCGCTTGGAGTCTTAACGAGAGGGGTGAAACTGTCGGAGTATGGAGGAGGGCCTCTCCCTTGGGGTCTGTAGGGGGAGTATGAGGGCCTGGCCCTGTCATGCAACATTCTATCAAAGGTGGGTTTCCGGGAATAGGGTGTACCTTTCTCAGGGGGTCTTGCAGCTGGAGCGACCCTCCGGGGTGTGGCATCCGTTTCCTTAGCTTTGCTGACCGTATCTTTTCCCCGGACGAAGGCCCTGACCCTGTCCATAAGATTGTCGAAGGAAGGTGGAAATTCCTCTCCCAGCTTTTCACACAACTGTGCATGCTTCAGTCCGTTTATGAAACTACTTATCTTCATGACTTCCGGGACATCCTTGATGTTCATACTTTCTTTGACAAACCTTTCCATGTACTGGTCTATCCGTTCATTATCCCTTTGCCTGATGTGAAGGATCTCATTGGGGTTCTTGACCACCTTCCTTTGTTGGCCAAAATTCCTGAGGAATTTTTCGCTTAACTCTTCGTAGCTGTCTATACTCCCTGGGGGGAGACTATCAAACCAAAGCCAGGCTTCTTCCGTTAAGGTTTGCACAAACATGTGGCACCATACTGGCATGGGCCACCTTCCTAGTTGCCCCGCTCCTCGGAAGGCATGTAGGTGATCTTCTGGATCTCTCGTTCCATCGTAGCGATCGAAGCCTGGGGGCAGTTTTGTCTTGGGGGGCATGGGTGCCTCTGATATTCTTCTCGTGAACTTTGAGACCTCGGCCAAGTCTCGTGGCAGGTATGGTTGATCCAAACTACCGTCACCCAAGTTGTCTTTCTCCTTTTCCTTGTGTTTCTGACCTGTGATCAAGTCTTCTCTTTCCTCAGAAGACATCAGCCTCAGGGCAGACATGAACGTTTCCAGCTGGTCCCCGTTGTTGCTCTTATTCTGGAGGTTCGTTCCTTCCTGATTAGAGGGTGTGTCAAAAGAAAGTCTGGCCCTGAGGCTGTCTAATTTTTCCTGTCTCTTCAAATCTTCAAGATACTTAGTTATCTTCTCCCTGTGCATGGCCACGAAACCAGGAGTGACATGCTTCGTTTCTTCCAGATTTTCTACCAGGTTCTCGTTACCCTCTTCATGGGTAATATCCTCTACAGTGACCTTATCCAAGTCGTTTTGTGTCGTCTGGGTGACACGTGAGTTATGTGGAGTTGCCATGTTGTTTTTAATGGGGTAAGTTGCTCTCTGAACGTCGAGTGTTGATGTGGGAACACCGGTCAAGCCTAAGTCCCACGGATGGCGCCAATGTCGAATACCCAACCTTCGGATGACGTTGGCTGGATCTTCGGTGACGTCAGGAGCTCTTGGCCTTGCTTGCTACAAAATAGTAAACCGTTAGCCTCGCCACGGGGGACCCCGGGAGGGGGATCCGTGACCAAGCTCCGGCGTGAGAGTAAGTAAACTTGCCGGGAAAGATAAGGAGTATTTTCCAATGAAGATATTCACCGAAAAGTTCCTCCCTTGGTGTGAATCTAATTAATGAGTTATATGTAGTAAATGTGAGGAATGTTGGTCGGAATTAAATGAGAAGGGAATTAATGAGAGTAGTAAATGAGAAGTTGGCCGGAGATCATACTTACCTTTGCTCTATCTTTTCTCCTCCTTATATAATGGCCAGCCCTTATCTCCTAGAGGGGTTTCCCCCATGCTATCCGACGGTATTTGTGGTTTCTTGGGAAGGTCAGACACGTGTCTGATCCCCAACGGTGCGATGCCTCTCTTCATTAATACCCAACCGGATAAGTACAGTGATGGTGACCGGATGCTCTTCTTATCAAGCATTTAATGAGCCTGCTCCTCCTTAGCTGTTTTCCCGCTCATTGCCAAACGAAGGAGAAACCTTAACAAGCAAGGGTGTTCCATCCAGTGGGCTTTTAAGTGATTGGGCTCCCAAAGAGAAAGGCCCAAAGCGGGTAAAGTGGGTCTCCCCACTGGCCCGTCGTCAACATTAATGATACAACACTTAATTATCATAACAAAACTTGTGATTAACATCTAGATGGCTCACTTTTATTATGTTGTTGTTTCTTAAGCATATTCTTGAACTCATAATTAAGTTCTACTTCGACTCTTCATCAATCGCCTAAAATTGATTTTGTCGATACATTAATAATCAATCAGATCATAAGATCTCTTATCATGCTTGAACCTAGAAACTCAAATGTTATCAAATGCTTTGAAAAAAAGGTCTAAATTATTGTTTAGACGATTTGCGATGATCACCGCATATTTAATTGCATGTATATTCAAGACCTCACGAGCGTGGCTCTAGTGGTAAGCATCATAATCAAGCTAATGAGCTGGTTAACGGTTAAAGTAACACTAGCTTAGAGACAATGCATTGATCACATGTAGATATGTTGTCTTTTGGTTATGTTACTAAAATACAAATAAATCTAAAGCTTGTGGTAGTCAAGTTTATTTTATTTTTTTCCGTTAGATTCAGATATCTTATATTTTATTGTAGGTATTTATTAGTGGAACGAGGATAATATAAGTTAAAATTTTCTTTTAATAGAAAAATATACAATGTTACAACTATTGAAGACGAAGAAAAGCAAAGCGAATAAAATAATAATTATTATCAACAAGTGTGATATGATGAGGGAACTTGATGACATGCAATATGGAAATGTTTAAAGAGAGTGGGCATCTCACTTTTGTATTTCAATAGATTGAAACAACCTCAAAACCATAGGATGAAAGAACACACAATTTTAATCAATCGATAGGCATGGATATTTAGAATCTAAATTCGAAGAATCAATGCTTTGAATAAAGTAAAAAAAGGTTCTTGTTTGTGTAGAATATATTTGCAAAGATGTTAAATTGGTTGTTAGATGTTAGCATCACATAGTTGGAAAGATTCTTGAGGAGTCACCTTCATAGGCTCCACCATTGATGGCAATCCCATGGACTTTTATGTGTTCAACTTTTCTTAGTCATTAAATCCCAAAATGTTAATTTCTAGAACAGTCAATATTTCCTTCTATCTCAATGTAAATGGGTTGATGGTGAGATGATATTTTTAATGATTTATGTGAATACATTCCCGAACGGCTGAATTTGGCATGAACCTAGAAGTTGGGTCGGGTACAAGAACTCGAACATGACTCGTGTATCCAAGAGTTAATACATACACAATTTTCTAACGCTGGGTTATTAAATTTTGTTTTGTAAAAATATTACTACTGTAAAATCATACATTTGCACCCAAAAGACAAACGTTTATAAATGTCTTCTAATTATACCCTTATACAATTAGCAACTTGGGTTATGTCCCCCTTTTTTAAAGTCACACTCTTTAATGCATTTTACTCACGCCCTTTCATTTTATTATATATAGATAAAAGTAACTTAAAGATGTGTCGTTTGTTTTGCAAAGGCTACGTCGGTTGAGTTTTTGATACAAAAGTTAGTTATTTAAATTGTATTCTTATAGCCTAAGATATAAGCGGTTACGTCTGCCGCCAGCGAATTGATGTATCCTTTCACAAGGGATATCACAATTCACAACCCTTCGATTAGTATAAATAGGGAACAACGTTTCCACAGCAAACCATAAAATGATGGAATTGGTAGGCCTGTAAACGAACCGAACGTTCATGAACTGTTCATGAACTTGTTCGGCGGGAAGTTCGTTTATGTTCGTTTATTTAATAAACGAACGAACACGAACAAAAAAATTTGTTCGTTTAATTAAATGAACAAACATGAACACACCTTGTGTTCGTTCATTTATGTTCGTGAACATTCTTTTATGTTCGTTCATTAATGTTCGTTTAAATTTTAATAAATATATAAATAGTTATATTTATATAAATATTAGGTTTTCTAACTACTTATATAAATATAACTAATTAGTATATCTATGAACCCTTATTTAGATGTGTTTTCGGATGAAATGTAATATATTAGACTTGTTTCTTCAATCATATTAATTTATGTTTATTCAAATATGTTCAGTTAATTTTTTGTATGTTCGTTTGTGTTCGTTTATGTTCGTGAACTGTTCATTTAGGCTTTAAAAGAACGAACATAAACGAACACGAACATGCCTAATTTCTTAATGAACAAACACGAACAAAAAATGTGTTCGATTATATGTTCGTGTTCGGTTAAAGTTAAATGAACGAATACGAACATACCTATGTTCGTGTTCGTTCGGTTCGTTTACAGGCCTAGGAATTGGTATTGAATTAATCCATACAAAAAAAAAAAACAAACAACAAAAAAAGGTATGGAATTAATCCACAGCAAACAAAAACCAAACAATAAAAAAGGTATTGAATTAATCCATAGCAAACCATGAAACGATGAAATTGAAAACTTACTCGAATATAAAATACAGATGAAAACAATGAAATAATTTGCCAAATAAGGGACGAACATAATGAATTGAAGAACGGTAAAAGAGGATTTTGAAGGCGAATAAGAATTGCGGCAGAGGGTTGTTTGCGGTTACCGGTGGATGCAAATGGCCGTGGTGGGTGTTCGGAGAGAATATTATTGGCGATTTGTTGCACGTCAATGGCAGTGGTGAGTGTTCGGAGATATTGTTCTTGGCGGTTATCGGTGAGATGTAAATGGCGGTGGTGGATGTTTGATATGGGAAAAATTTATTATAAAATAATTAAAAAAAATAAAAAATCTATTTTCCATTGAATACAAAAAAAACTAGTTTAATACCCGTCCGGTGGACGGGTTACACTAACAGCGTAACAAACAAAAGCGTAACAAACAAAGATATCTGTATTGAGGGTGTTTAGTATTGTTTCTCTTTTTCTTCTTTTCTCCTTTTCCATCTTTTTTGAAAAAGTCACAACCCTCTAACTTTTCCTTTTTTTCTTTTCAAACACAAATTAACTTTTAAGAAGTCTAAAAGTTAAAAGGAGCTCAAAATAAGCAATCTCAAACATCCACATTAAGTGAACACAAATCTAAACAACATTACAAACAAAAGCACAATTCTTTAGTTTATAATTCTTTAAAAGGAACCGAATGTGAATAGTGTACAACCACAAAACAATATAAATATAAAAGGAAACGAACGTGAATAGTGTACAACCACAAAACAATATAAAATAAAACTGATAGAATGGTAAAACATGAAATGGTGTCATTTTAATGAAAAAGTAAACGATAAGCAACATTGGGGGAAGGTGTAATAACATTCACACATGGTTGGTTTTTTTCAGCTTTTATATCGTCCTCTTTAAGCTCAAAAGTGGCCTCTTTTCGACCTGTTGACGTTTTTATATGACAACAATCCAACCAATTAAAACACTTTAACATAACCACAAACAAATAAATTTAGAAAGTCAAGAGGATAAATGTTAAGTAATACATAAAATATTTAAGTTGGATGAAAATATTAGCGGTAGCCAAGAATTTCTCAAAGGGAAAAGTAGCAAGTATGAAAGAGTCAGTATGGCGGTTTGTCATCACTCATATTTTCAGTTTTCAAAAAATGCGCTAAATCCATCTAAAAATCTGGGAGTTTCTCGAGAAGATTAGCAGGTTAGTAGTCTGAAAATAAATGTCATATATAATGAAAAAAAAAAGCATTACCAAGTTAAACATTACACTCTTTTTTGCTCTGATGCAAAAATGGCTAACATGCATTTGAAATGAAATTATATTATATGACCATTCAAAGCATGATGTGCAGATGCAGCAGCAGAAGCATCCGACATAAAGAGGGTGGTGGCATAAGGCAAGAGAATGGCCAAATTCTACACTAACCATAACTTATTGTCAATGTTCTTCTCATTCTTGTCAGAGCACTTAGCACTTATTGACGCTCTGACCGGGCTGCCTGCATAACAAACATATCTGCAAACACATCCACAACTGTAAGTTCCCAAAATGTCATAAAAGGTCAATAATCCCATATTAAAGAAAGAGTAGATCAGGAGGAAGAGGCAAGTTGAGAAGGAATAAAGGAGGAAGGTGGGTTACTACAGATGTGATTATGGTCAAGATGTAGGGATGACAAAAATACCCGAGCCTGACGGGTATTGGGCCGGGTATGAGATTAGTTTTTAAAATTTTCACGGGTATGGGATTAGGTGATACCCGACCCGATTACCCGTAACCACATACCCGTTTACCCGAACTATATACCCGATCACATACCCGGTTTCTTTTAATATATATTTCTATTTTTCATTAACCCTTGTCTATTAGGGATTTATTTTAATATGTTTATAATGTGAAAAAATAAATTTTCTTCTAGTATATATGCATTTGATAATAGTTATTTATATTTTGTATGTTGTGAAGTATATACATGTAAGTGTATAAGTATTATAAAGTTATTATTAATTTATGATAAAACTTATATATATGTAATGTACATTTTTAATTTATAATAGCTGTTGTATAAATAAAATAATATGAAATTACGATAGTAAAAGAAATGTATTTAGAAATTCCAACGTATATCTTTTAACAAACTAATAGGTATCAGGGGCGGACTTACATGTAGCCCAAGGTGGGCGGGCGCACCCCCGGGAAAAAAAATTTTAGTGCTATTTTCCGTTGAAAATCCCGTCTGCACCCCTTGGATTTTTTCGTCCGCACCCCTTGGAATTTTTCGTCCACACACCTTAGGTAAAAAATGTTTTCGATTTATATTTTAATTTTTTTTAGTAAACTCTAATTAAAAAAACTACCTAAATTATATAAACTTATACTACCCAACTTAACCCAAATACCCAATACCTTAACCCACTATTTCATTAAACATAATTAGCCCACTAATTACTAGCCCATTAACCAAACTCAACCTAAGTTCAAACTATAATAATTAAAATAAGCGCAATAGTCCCTTAGAATTCCTCCCGCCCTCCCTCTCTTTGGTCGTCTCCTACCAACGATCATCGAACACAACAGCACGTCATCAGCAGCCGCGAACCACCGCCGTCCGACACCAAAGGGTAACAAAATTCTTAAATAGGTTTGAAATTTCATGTGTTTTGACGTTGTTTATGGTTGTTTAGATGATTTTAGGGTGATTATGTTGTTTAGGTGATTTTTAGGGTGATTACACACGATTTCTAGGGTTGAAAATTAAAATTGAAACATTATGTTATGGAGCGATGAACTTATGCATCAATTTGTTTGTGATAGGAACCATGAGTAGGGACGTATGGCGCAATTTCTTTTGTTTTACATGACCCGACCCGAACCGACCCGACCTGATACGAACCGATTTTTTTACTTATATACCTAGGGGCCTAAAATTTTTAAAAACGTTTCGCACCCCCATGGAAAAATTCCTGGGTCCGCCATTAGGTATACCCGATACCCGACGGGTAATTACCCGACAAATACCCGATGGGTATTGGGTCGGGTATGAGACGCGATTTTATTAGCGGGTATGGGTATGGGATTACCAATACCCGACCCGGACCCGACCCATTACCATCCCTATCAAGATGGGAATGATGAACCAAGCCTGAGTTCTGTGTTACCATATAATATTATACAATGAAATATTGAAAACACATAAAAGTAGTCTTCTAGACAATATTGAAAACACATAAAAGTAATCCTCTAAACAATATACTTGATAGACAGCTAACCTTTAGTACTTTTGCAAGTGAAGTCATGCCTAGTTCATCCATCCAACTGCCCATCAACATAAAAAAGGAGAGTATAAGAAATAAGGCGAAGGAAATGAATGCTTTACTATTACGTGGTGAAAAAAAAACAGCCACTTATGTCTCAATGTGTGTCCATTAAAGGGAACCCCAACAGACATATGACCATTTCATCTCTCAAACGAATGAAACATCATATATTACTCCAACATCATATGAAAGCACAAACATTATAACTTACAAAACTCACTCAAGTTGAATATTTGTTACAATGACCCTGAAATGTTTTGCAATAGCATAACAAATTCTGAAGAAAAGCCCTGAGTAACTGCAAATCCATGTACCATTATAATTATATATGATATCAAAACAATTAGGATAAAATATTGGCCTAATCCAAGAGTATAAGTGTTTGGACTCATCAGTGCATTTGCCCATTGGCACAATAACATCCAAACCACCAGCTACTGCATGCACAAGGCCGTATGCCAGCTTTCCACCTGTTTAAATGCAATTCTTAGTAAAAAATACATCAGCAAGAATGCAATATGACTGCAATTGAGTTCATATACAATTATGCAGTAACAGATTGACCAATTGGTATCAAAAAAGATATCTGAAGACAAAATATTAAATGAAAATGTGACCTTAAAGGAACGACGGAGGAGGAACTGGGTAGTCATCCCCTTGAAAGTAATCCGAAATGTATTCAAATGCATAAAACCTTCTATAATTTATAAAAAAGTTAACATTATAGCTGTAATTAAAATAATGCAATCTTGTACATCTATGATCATACCCAACTGCTATTTATAAAATTCATAAAAAAGGAGAAACTTTTTTTGCGGAATTAGCCTGATCCAGCCTGTTTTGACTCATACAACAGAAAAAAGAAGTGATTTGAGCTGAACCAACTATGGTAAGTTACCCAAGAGGGATCGAACTCGAGATGTGGGTGAGTTCCGTAGAGGGGTGTACCGCTGAGCCGTTCAAAAAAAATAAAAAATAAATAAATAAATAAATAACAGGTAAATACATTCACAAACACAAAATAATTATACATCTGAATGTGGTGAAAAGACATAATAGTATCAACTTACCAGCGGGAGAACTCTTACATTGCACCTTTGTAGCCTGTTTAATTTCCAAGAACAAAATTAGAAGGACCTTACATTGAATTTTACTTAGGCATTTCATCAAACAGGTTGTATTGGTAAACCAAAATCAAAATACTCCAAAAGTCCAAGTTCAGGATCCCCCTACTCATCATTTCTCCTCAAACCCTATAACCAACCTATCAATAATCTCATTTTCAGCCAGATTTCAAAACATTTAAAGAAGAAGTCCAATTTCAGTTCTATGAGAGAGTTTTTTTAAGTTTACTTTTTCGTTAAGAAGCAGAGTTCTCTCACCTCTTAAACCATTCATACCACCACCATAGAATCTATCCATCACAGAGAGATTAGATTCTATATTTAAGTCGTCGTGATGATAAACCAAATAAAAATTGACAAAGCCATAATCGAAAAAATTGAAGAGAGAGTTCGACTGTTACTTGGTCATGTGAAACAGAACAAATCAAATTGCAGGAGTCGTCGAAGCGAGGGCAGTGGTTGTTCGATTAGGGTACGGTTGTTGCGTTGCAACTATCAGAATTGCACTGATCTTTGTTTTTGGAAGTGCTTATGTCATCGCTAGAGAGAGAGAGGAGAGAAGAAGAAGAAGAAGAAGAAGAAGAAGGGGTTCCAGGGTTTGTAAGTCTGTGCGTAACAACAACGGTGGAATATGGGGAGCGGGGTTGTTACTAGTTTCAGGCGAAGTAGTAGGGGAGTGGGGAGTTTCTAGAGAAACCAATGAAACTTATCAATAGGGGAAGGATGAAGACGTGGGTTGAAGATGTAGACGTGGGTTGAAGGTAGAAGAAACTGTTGTGAACTGCCACAATAGCAGTTAAAAAATGAGTTTAAATGGTTGAGATTTCATCTTAGCATGATCCAATGGTGGATATTTATTTTGATGGTGGTTAGACTTAATGGGAACCATAGATATATATAATTTGTTTATACATTTACAATATATTTGTTTGATACAGTGAGAAACTGTATACCATTATTCTTACATGTTTGTCAGCGTATATCAATTGTTTGGTATTTAAGTTTATTGTATTTAGGGAAGTTATAAAAGTGATTTTATTAGACTATGTATGATGTTGTCGGATTCTACATCCGGCCGATACTACTGGTAAAATAGAAGGCCTTAAACAAGCACATTCGTTGGCACACGGCCGAAGAGTAGGAAGCTGCGTCAAAACACAACACATTAATGATCATTTAGATAATAGTAAGGAAACGATAATTCACGAAATAGCCTTTTATGAACCAAATTTAAAAGTTCTCTCTAACAATGGCGGAGCTTGAGGGGGGCGGGTGCACTCCCTGGTTCCCACTAAGCCGTGCCACTGCTCTCTAAGAATAACAATGTTTATAACGAAATAGCAAATATTATAATAACTTATTCCTAAACTAAATAATTTTTGCATCTAATATAGTGATGGCGATAACTTTAATAATCAGCATCCCGCCGCAACCCGCGGGTAACGTCAACTCGTTAATTACAAAATATAATGCTTATTTTTTTTAACTTTTAAGTTTAACATAAAATATACAATCAGTTTTTAATCTATCTATACTTTCTATAAAAGGAGAAATCCCGATGACATAAGAAAAGCTGATGTGGCAGGTAGAGAAGCTGTCCAACAATGCTTTTCTTATGCCATTACTGCATCATAAGTCTTAATATATAAAATCATTTAAAATTGAATCAAACGTCTGCCAAAGTAAACATCTGCCCATATATATCCGTCTATACTTTAATACCCAGCAGAGGTTGAAGTTTTATGTAATGTTTTTAGATCAGCAGATGTTTAATGTTAATTGCCGGCAAATTCAAATTCAAAAATGCATGGGAATAAGTAATTTGCAATTAATGCATGTCACTCACAAAGTCCTGTCAATCATGTTCTTATATAAGGCTTTTCTTCTCATTTCCCTCTTCATATTTGATCACACTTTCATCTTCTCTGATTTTGGATTTTGAAATTTGAAATTTGATCACAATTCGAATTCTGAATTAGAAGCATGTCAATATCAGTTGAGAGTAACAATCTTAGTTTTGTTAACGATTTGAATCATGGGAAAGATATGTGGAACATGAAAGCGAGTATTATTCGAAAATGGAATCAAGGTTACAAAATGAATCTCATCTTCATTGATAAAAAGGTAATTTGTATTTCTGCTTTTCTGTTCTATCAGAGAATATAGTGGTGTATGCTAAAAAAAACTTTGTTTAAATGTTCTTCAGGGTGCTAAGATTCAAGCGGGTATTAAAAGTCATCTGATACCTGTTTTTGATGGACAACTTCAAGAAGGTGCTGCTGTGATTCTGTCGAAATTTGGTGTTGGTGAGAATAAAGATTTATATAAAGTTGCAGTACATGATTATAAAATCAACTTTTATAGATGCACAACTATTACACCTGTGAGAGATTGGCAAGGTGTTGAGTATGGTTTCAACTTCAGAGCTTATCAAGATATTCTTCAAGGAGAGGCATTAAACACTTTGAGTGTTGGTAGTGTATATTTTTGTAATCATGTCTTCTCTGTATAGAATTAGAAAGTTTTACTTATACTGTTGTATAATGTGATCATATAGATGTTGCTGGATCTGTGGTTTGGTGTAGAGATCTTGAATTCTTTAGTCGACCTCCAAAAGAAACTAAGAAGATCAATTTCGATATTCAAGACTTGGAGTAAGTAGTTGTTTACATGTTCAGTCATGTACAAATCATTGTTTGTATTTAATAATGTTAACAAATAAGATGAAGAATGTTGGTATTTAATGTGGAATCATGGTAATGATTCCACATAAATGAGATCAATAGTGTTTATATCTATTGTTGAATCATGGTAATAAATGAGATCAACAATTTATTTTTCAAGTGAATACGTTAGTTAATTTATGGCTCATTTACTACTTTAATAAATGTTAAAAATTTCCTTTGATTTTGTGTTGTTATTCATTCAATTTAGTTTTGATATTATAGATTGTAAAAAAATGGTCATAAATTAGTCTATAGTTTATCGTCATACGAATATTGTTTTATGTAGGGGTAAAGTTTTGTGGTGTACTGTGTCGAATGATTATGCTCTGCAGTTTAAGGAGTTCATCTCTAAAATCCCAGCTCATGAGCATGTAATGGCTGTTATACAGCATGGAAAGTGTAAGGAATAGAAAGGTAATTTTTGTTACTTTCTGCAAATCATAACTATACTCTTTATTTCTGGAAATATAATAACACGTTGACTAAATATCTATATACTTTTGCATGTAGGTGAATATACAGTTCAAAATGATAAGTTTGTAACACGAATGCTTCTGAATGAAGAAATCGATGAAGTTAATCAGCTAAGGAGGAGGTAATTTGTCAATATAATTTCTATTGTATATAGATGTTCAAGTCAAATACTTGGTTTCAGGTTATTTGTATACTAATTCTAATCATTTGTGGTATCCAAAAGTCTTATACTGAAATTTGGACAAGGGAGTGGTTCTACTTCTCAAACAATACTATCGTCACGGAGCGTTTTTCCATTGCATAAAGAATTTGTAACAGATGGTGTGAGGAAACATGTTGATGAGATTAGTGAGATTGGCTTCCACAGCCTGATGAATCCCTTTTGACCATCTTTGTTTTTCTTCCACTCTCCCCGTCAACCTCAGATGATTAAATGAGTATGTAATTGTTTCATTGTGGGATGACAAAAACCGCTAAAAGTATCTGGAAATGAACCAAAGAAAACCAATAGAAAGAGTAATCACATATAAATGTGTTTTTACCTAATGTGTTAGGAGAGCCTTCCCGCTTTTAACAATGTATAAGACATCTTCGCGGTAAAATTCCTTGGCTTTTAAAGCATTCATAACAAATCCACGATATTTTACAAAAGACTGTCATTGAATTACAAACTTAATGGTTACTCTATGAAAATAACAAAATTATAAGGGTAAATTACACTTTTTGTCCTTTACGTTTGTATCGGATTGCAATGGATAGCTTTTAACTTCAATAATTACAGTTGCAATCCTTTATTCGGAAAACTCATTACACGCTAGGTCGTTTTACATTAACGCAGTTAAACATTTCAGTTAACTTTAGTCATGTGCATTGCACATGAGGCCAATTTGGTCATTTTAAGCATTAATAATATATAGTATAATAAAAAATAAAAAAAAATCAAAACAATTAATATATCCATGCCCTCCTCTCTCTCAAATCTCTCTCGATGAACTGTCTGCAACAAACAACCAAGAACCATCCTAATACGCCACACATCATGTAACACCCCGAAAATACAAATTCTTATTACAAATATGTTGAAAATAAATAAGTGAAACAAACTAATTGGGAATGAGACTAACCTAGTTAGATGATGACTTTGAGGGGCCAAAAGTGTTTAAATTGAAACTAATATTAATAAAACAAAAAATTAAAAACTCAAACACACTGGTGTGTGTTGAGATCGAACCAGACAAGAGGGAAGGGGCGACCAGGCTCTTCAAAACCCTAATTCACACAATACTCCTAAATTGAAGGTTCAAATCTATCCAAAACGAAATCCGAGCTGAGATTAGTGATCCTCATTGCAAGGGGGTTATAAGGTATGTAAAATTTGATAAGAAATCTCTACTTGAAATTCTCATGAATCTAGGGAGTTTGAAATCTGATGATGCATGATTGTTAGGGGCTGTTTGTTAGCCTCTGAATGGTCATTAAGAGGCTACCTCTTAATGGAACCATTAAGAATTTTACCAATGAGAAGGTAGAAGAATGTGACATGTGATGATTTACCATTCAGATGTTACCTCTTAACCATTCAGATTTGAGGTTACCTCTTATTCATTCAGAGGTTTTAAACCATTAAGAGGTAACATCTGAATGGTCATTAAGAGGCTACCAAACAACCCCTTAAATGAATAGAAAAAGAATGATATAGTGTCTAGGAGTAAACCCTAGACAAATGTAAGTGAAATCATGGCTAAATTCTGAAAATCTCATGAACACATTGAAGGTGAATCATGGGTTTTGTGAGAAATTGATAAACACTAGGGTTTTGAGCATTATTTTAGTGTAATATGGTTCATAGAAAGAGATTTCTGAAATATGGATGTTAAATTTTATATATGAAAGCTTAATTGATGTAAATTTTAGCTAAATAACAAGCCATAAACTTGAATATAAATGATATAAAAATCTGCCCTTAAAGTGTTTGTGAAAATGCCAAATAGAAGGCAAAATTGTTGAGATATAAACAAAAACGCACAAATAGTACTAAATGGTAAACTATGCGTTACATGTGAAACAAAGGGTTCTAAATACAATGTAATTGAACTCTATAGGAAAGGAAGCTGGAGCTTCGAGCGGACAAGCCGGTGTTGATGCACGATTAAAGGGTGTGCTTTGAAGGTATGTAACTTGACCCGTTACATTAAGTGAATTGTTGTAAAATTATGTATAGTCGCATTGTAAGGTAGAAATTGCGTTGATTATAGCGACCATGATCGTTACTTGAATTAATAGGCTTAGAGTTGACATGAAACCGTTTGGTAGTCATCATATTGGAGGATTCCACAAGATGAGCCAACAGGTAGATTAGTAGTGTAATTGTTGTATTAGTGTTTTAATAGTTAGCAATGGCGATAACAATCACAAGAGCATTAAGCCATGAGATTGGTAAAGAAATGCGGGTGATGATAAGCCACGGATGTTGGGTGTAAGGTGCCATAGGCTTACTAGCTAAATGGTAGCTAATTGAGTGAATTTAGAATGGGTCGAATAATTGCATAGTGACTTTTAGCCGTTTGGCCCGTAAGTTAAATTTTCGGTATGATAATTGTTATAGGCACGTTGGTAATGAATTTACAGACGTATAGGAAAAAGAATCACCTAAAACGGACTTACGAGTTAAAAGCTATGTTCATTTGAAGTTGAAAATCTGAGTTTTCGGAGCTGGCAGCGAATGCAGGTCAAAAACCTGCATCTGCTAGAAAAACCGTTCCCCCCGCGCCACGCGACAGCTGCCGCGCCACGCGACAGAATGCCCGGAACCTGCCGCGACACGCGACAGGATAACTTCTGAAATTTTATTTTGTTTTTCTTGTTGTGATGCTAGAACTTGTTGCATGATCTAATTCACTGTCAAAACTAACAATTTAAATGGTTTTGACTTTAGGTGAAAATGGGGATCTTATGGATGGCGGTCAAGCAAGTTTTGAAGAACCGAACACAACTTTTGAAGCTTCCGCGATATCATAACTTTATTAGACAATGTTTTTGGGTTGTAAACAACTTGCTAATCATGTCATGAATGTTAAGCTAGACGGTAGTAGACTAGTTTTATGGTTACTTACAACCTTGTTTTGGTAACTTATGTTTTAATTTAGACGACTTTTATATAAAATCATATGAATTTTTATTAAAGTCGAATAGTAATTAGGTGGGTGTTACACATCACCACCTCCATCTAGATCCATCACGCCATCACACCGCCTCCGTCCAGATCCGCCACACCACACCACCACCTCCATCCGAATTGCCACACAACACCTCCGCCTCCATTTAGATCTGCCACAACTACCACCACTGAAAAAATGTTCTCCTTTATCCAAAAAAAAAAACGCCAGATCTATGAATTGCACGGTGAAGAAGGTCAAGGATGAACTTATTTTGAATGGAAATGACATTGAGCTTGTTTCCAAATCGTGTGCCTTGATTAACCAGGTATAGATTTATCTGATCTCACTTATTTGTGATCGATAATCTTTTATAACAATTTAACACATTGATTTTGTATATGCAGAAATGTCATGTGAAAAACAAAGATATCAGAAAGTTTCTTCATGGTATTTATGTTAGTGACAAGGCAAAGATAGATAGGGTGACAATTAGGTAGTGATAGGTTTTGCTGTTTGGTGCATTTTTTCGATTAAGAGAGCTATTATCTTTTTTAAACAAATTTTGAACATTTGACCAAAAAAAAGACTCTGTTGTCGAGTTCTTCAAGGATTGTGCTTTATTTTACCCAAAAAAAGGATTGTGCTTTATGAGAACGAGTATATTTGTTTGATTTGTTGTTTCGGTTCGTGTGTTTCGTATCAGTTTGTTGGTAAATTGTTGAGTCGGTTTTGTGCTAATTTGTGGATGAATATACTAATTGACTTTTGTTGGTAGTCGGTGGTTGTTAATGGTGATGGGTGGTGGTCTTTAGGAGGAAGAGAGATAGGTGGTGGTAGGTGTTTAGGTGTCGTTGTGATGGTGGTCGAATGGTGGCTGGAGTGTCATTGGTGAAGCTTTAGGCTAAAAGTTAGGGAGAAAGAGGGTGAGGTAATATTGTTTTGTTGACTTGGTTTTGTTTTTTTTTTTTTCATTTAAAGTATTTTTAATTAGGTTGGTAAAATGACTAAACTATCCTTAACTGACCTGTCTTAACTGAAAATTTAAACATGGTTAGTGGTAAAGGACCAAAGGTGTAATGAGTTTGTCAAATAAAGGACTGTGACTGTAATTATTAAAGTTTAAGGCTATCCATTGTAATCTGATACAAACATAAAGGACGAAAAATGTAATTTACCCAAATTATAAAATGCATGTTACCTGGCCCAAGGATCATTCTCATCCCATAGAACATTTGTTTCAAGAGCCATCTCAGCTAGGTTAATTCCTTCTTTAATCAACTCCACATAGTCATCTTTAAGCTCTATATTGTAATGTTGTGCAGTGAAATAAACAATTCGGCATGATGGATATCAATAGCCAAAAATAAAAATAAAAATGAAATAGAAATAAGAAGTTAGATTACAAGGCCATGTTTGAGAAGCTCAGCTACTTTGGCAACAAGTGGATACCATGCAACATCCTTGCTATCCGGAGATGCAGATCAAAGGTTTAAAGACAAAATTAAGTTACTACTTCAACAGTTCCCTAAAGGCAAGCGTGATAAAGTATGCGAAATGACAAAAGTTTTTATTTACGTTTACATGTATAATATGAACTAATCAAATGAGTTCACAATATACTTATAAACGAAAAGCAAGGTTGGAGACAATTTCAATAGGGTCATGGTATCTAGACACCCCCCAAAAATTAGTGTACATCCCTCAATACGAAGTGTATAGCACAATACGCTTCTTATAGGGTTTAAAAGCAATAAATGCTAAACCAATAGGAACCATATAGGCCAATACGCTTCCCATTCGCTTGCTGAAACCTGATGCTCTCTGTCATGCATGAAGTGCAGAGAATGCAGACCGAAAAAGTACTGAAAAGTTTTGAAACTGAGTGCAACAGGAGGCGTACTGGGCAATATGATTCCTTTACAGTTACCAGGAAGTGTATTCAGCAATACGCTTCCCATAGGGTTTGGTTGGTGGACCAATTAAATCAATAGGAAGCGTATAGGGCAATACGCTTCATATTGATACCATGAATAAATATGCTCTGACATGCAGGTAGTTCAGAACTGAAAAGCTGTAAAGTGACTCGAATATGAAGCGTATAGAGAAATACGATTTCCATAGGGACCCAATAGGAAGCGTATAGGGCAATACGCTTCCCATAGGGTTTTGGTTGGTGGACGAATTAATTCCATACGAAGTGTATTGGGCAATATGATTCCTATAGGACCAGAAATCTGTTATATATCCAAGCTTTGGGGATGAATGTATTATGACGAAAATTCACAACTAAACAATCCGATCAAACCATTCGTATCACGATGTCGTCTTGGGGCCTCAATTATATTTTTGGTGATTATTCAAACGAGTCATATTCGAACGAGTCATACGTCTCCGAAAGTAAAATGAACACGTTGTTGAACGAGGGGAGGAAGAGGTTGCATCCGTGGGTCGTTGTAATTACGGGTTTCAGGTGCCCGATATGAACCAAGAGTACGCAGATGAACCTGAAAGTTATCCGCAGTACTAATACCCGTATTACCATTTGCATACGGATGTAAAACACGAGAACGAATACGAGTACGAGTACGGGGAACGAATGTTCACCACATTTCAATGGGGGGAGGGGTAATGGTAGTTTTAGGTATTTATTTGCACCGAAGTGGAGGATTTGTGACTTCGATTTTACTTAATTTCGTGAAATGTGGTGTTGGTTAACTTAGGCATTTTACTCCAGTGGTTTTTTATTGTTTGTTTGTAAATGAAGGATCTGTTCTGATATCACACTCTTCAAATCTCAGTTACAGTTTTATTTTTGTACTTAGATTCTTTCCTACGTTGTTGTTTCATGATTACAGTTTTGTGCAGAGGATATTCATTTTTTAATTTTTATTAATTTGTTTCTAATATTTTGTAATACTGTTCAATTTGCGTAAGACGAACACTTGAATTCCATTTATGCGTAGCATATTAGGGGATGACATGGATGAATAATATTTAGTGGATTGTTTGCGTTTAGTGGATTGTTTTCTTTTGAAATGTGATATATAGAAGATCACCGTTTTGATATTTATGTGTTAGCCAAAACCTGAACCAACAAATCATACAAATTCTCTACTTTTCATTAAAGAATCTATCCATTGTTTTTGGTTACTTGAACTAACTACTTCATTAAAAGACAATGCTCTAGGACACTTTCAACAAGCAAAATATCAATAACAAAGGAATGATCTGTCAATATGAACAATCAAAATCAATATTGAATAAAACAAATCAACCGGATTCAAAACATAATATTCTACAAACGACGACCGGCTGACCGGGCGAACTCGGATTTTGATGATACGAATTTGTCTGCCCCACTACCCGAGATCACATTTCGTCTGTTCGGCGAGGTGTTTCAGATGTCGCTTCGTCAATTTGCCGTCGCCACCGGTTTTTACATAGATGCTGAGTTGGTTCAGGACGTGTATACCACGGCTATCGAATCTATGCCCGACGATGACTTGATTGCCTGGTGGCCCACCATCGATGATGGTCAATACACCAAAGCGGAGGAGGCCCGATCCTTAGACATTCATGACCCGTTAGTTCGTTACTTGCATCGTTGCATTAGCATGGGCATCGCGGCCCGTGGCAAGAGTTGTGAGCACGTAACGAAGGGCGATCTTTTCTATCTCTATTGTTTATTTATTGGTCGTCCGTGCGCCCTCCATCTCTGCTTGGTGGATTATTTTGTCACGCGTTAGAGAAAGCAGCGTCGTGGCAGTATATACGAAGGATCATTTATCGGCCGGATAGCCGAGAGTGTTGGTCGGTACTCTGGTTGGGCCGATGTTAAGTATCCGACGCCGGCTCCCTGCAAATATTTAGACATGAGGTTGATGACAGGGATGAAAGTGGCGGTAAACATTCCTAATGTTGGTTATAGGTTTGTCGGGGCGAATCGTCAGGCTTGGGCATGGTAGCCATTGGTACATCACCCGCTTTTGGAGGCTGAGGAGGTTCAGATGCCTCTGATGGCGGAGCAGGAGGGTGGGCAGGATGATGTTGAGGTCCCGCCTCGGCATGAATAGGGGGGTCATCAGCATCCACAGAGAGCTTATTGTGCGGTTAGGTTGCCTCGGTCAACCAACCGTCTTCTCGATAGGATTTTGCGTAACCAGGATGAGCAGATGCGGCTTCTAACATCTCACGGTCGCCAGATGGACCGGTTGCATGATGACATGGGGTGGATGATGACTGGCATGGGTGAAATGTATAAGCATATGGGTATGTCGGTTCCACCCCGTTTCGTACCACGTGTTTATCAGGACCGGGGCCCGTTCTATACGCAGCAGCCCGACCCGTCCATGCCATCCTTTACTCAGCCCATCCCGTCCATGCAGGTATGTTATCTTATTTTTATTTCATTATCTATGATCAATTTAGTGTTATGAAATGTAATGGATAATTTTTTTAAATTCTTATAGGCTTCATGTCCGTCCTATTCTCAGCCCGACCTTTGGATGCCGCGTTTTCCTCGGTCCGGCCAGACGATGCCGCTCTTTCCTCAGTTCGACATTTCCATGCATGTATGTTATTTTGTTTTTTATTTCATTTTTTATGAACAATTTTAATATTATGTAATGATTATTTTGTTTAAATTTTTTATAGGCTCCGGTGTAGGATCGTTGTTGACCCCGAATGAGTCGATCAGAAGAGTTGTTTATCCAATCCAAAGGCGAAATCAATGAATTAGACGCTCAAACTAATTATAATGCTTTCTTTTATTGATCTAACAACGTTTACAACCTGAAAGCACTTTGGCAGCACTTCGTTACAATTTTCAGAACCGTTACCAAATGAACATCAAGTGCACTATTTATAGTTGTGAAGGTTTCGCTTCAATGGATTGTCCATATAAGCGAAACTATTGTTATGGTTTCGCTTATATGGCATGTCCGTATAAGCGGAACCTCAAGCTTAAACACCTAATTTCGTTTCTCGAACCTCGTGCACTGGATATCCTATCCTATCCTATTCTATTAGATGATACAAGACGAAGTCAATAGACGTAATGCACTAACAGACTCCCCCTCGGATATTGACGAAGTCTTCAGTGACTAATCTCTGTTATGCCACCTCTTCGGTCTTGATCATTCTGTCTTCTCAATCAGATTGTAACAATGTAAGCATATTTCAATCTTTCTCTTTGATCAGCTTCTCTCTTTAACTCTTACATCAGAATCTCATTACTGACTTTATCATCAACATCTACATCATCAGCAACTTCATCATCAGCAGGCTCCCCCTTTCATCAAGCTTCCGTGCTTTTAGGGATCGACACCAAGCTTTCCAGCTACAAGCTCTTTCTAACTACCAGCTTGTCTTCAGACTCCCCCTCAGTCTTTGCTTCCGGGATCGTAGTCTGGACTAATTCTTATCCTGCAAACACTCAAACACTATATATGTAACAACTGTCACTAAAACCAATAATTAGGACAATAATTAGTCAATAAGGAAACCCTAATTGAGACACCCAAGTAATTCTGTACTAGCCCTAAAATTTTCAGAACAATCAGAATCAGGATCAGGGCCCCTAAAACTCGAGGGGGGCAAACCCTAGTTGATAATTATCTAAAATATTACGATGGATTGTTCTGATTGGCCAAATGTTTTGACTCATGCAAGCTACTCCCGTGCATGGCAAGTCTAGGACCTATAGGTATCCCTTACGGACCATAAGGGATCAGGCTTACGGTCCGTAAGCAAGGCCAAATTTTGGCTATAAATAGCCGACCTTGGGACTTGAACAGGGGACTTAGAACGACGTAAATAGCTTCTGTGTACGTCGAGATATCACTGTTATATCACAATAAACACACACACGATCACGAGGTGCTGCCGCAATCAGGGTAATAACTCGATCGCTATTACGATTCAACGTCCGATCGATTATAACTATCCAACGATTGTCCGAGTGCTGCTCAAATTGAGCTTGTACTTTGTTATTCATTGTGATTTCAACTTGAATGTTTGAGTGCTGTTCGAATTCGGACTATGCTCTGTCATTCGTTGTGAATCCATTGAATTGTTAAGTATCGCACTTAATAATAGTTGTGAGGGTTTAATCTCGTGAATTGACGTAACTGCTGAATTAGTTACTAATCCCGTTTGTGTGTGTGCATTGTTATTTAAATTAGGTTAGAAGGCTAATCAGTAAAGCTTATACTCTGCTCGTAAATCTGCAATGTGAGTCATTCCTCTTTTATAAACTCTTTTCTCACAGTTTGTGAGGCAACTGTTTTACAAAACTCCAAGTTATTTTCAAAGGTTATAATTACAGGGATTAAGTCTATGTAATCACCAAATTACAGCCGGTATGTGGGGTTTTGTATACATTACTTATTTCCCGTCACACTTGGACAAACGGGTGGCCAAGGGGTGATCTGACCACAGTCACAGACACCATTAGACAAATGGGCTAGCCAATGGATGGTCGAGTGACAAATACTGTGGGTAGTTGGTTTGATATCAGAAACACTGTAATTCCCCTTAATACTGTAGATTATAACAAATGTGTCGTTTTCAGTAAACTGAATGATTCACTCAGTATTTCCCCGCTGACAAAACCTTTTTCAAACGTGTTTCAGGTGATCTGGTATGAGCAAAGAAAAGTGCCGTGGAGCACTCCCAGCTTAGAAAAGTGGCTCAATGTAAATAAATAAATGAACATGTTTTGAAAATAAAGATTTCCCTGAGAAATCACATTATTGTAAATTTCGGGAATTTATCCCTAAGTTATGAAATGAGCAGTTTAAATTATTAAAGGATCCTGTTTTAAAAAGACTTCCGCTGTCACCTAAATTAAATACCACGGGGTTCCTGTCCCGCGGCTCCTGAAACGGGTCAAACCGGGTCGGGGGCCGTGACAATATAAGTAACAACATTTTAAAAACCATCAATCAACTTCTCTAAACCACTCCCACTACCAACCAACTTAACATATATGGCAGTGTTAAAGACTCCAACTTCCCTCACAGTTTATCATCAAGGTCCAAACTAATGACCTTGGAGATATCACAAACTGTTTTTGAAATTTTGATTTTTATATCAAGTTTCAAATTAATGAATCTTGTTTTATTTTTAGAAACACAATCAGCTTACTAAAATTTTGAAACTCAGCATGTCAGACATCAGTTGTCTAAAATAACGCAGAAATCAAAATCTTTTTGGATTTTCTGAAAATATAAAGCAATAAGAACTATGTACAAATATATTTACAAACAATATTTTTGTTTTGAGAATGCACCAGAGGATCATATCAGTTTTGACAAGTCACAAGTACCGTTAAGCTTTAATTCATACTCAGAATTAAACAATTCACATAGACTGTTTCTAAATTATCACACAACTTTCAATCTATTCAGGATATGATTTAGATGTCTTATGAACTTAGCTTATTCATGTGTCCCATCTCTTGAATATACTCCCGTATCCAGAATCTCAGTATTCAGTCTTACAGATGTTTATACTATAATGATGTCTGTACATAAATTAGGACATGTGAGAACTGAGGGATCTCAGGTCGATACTTCCGTATGCGCAGAGAGATATCAGTTTCGACTTTGGGTATGTCCCCTTTAGAGGATCTTTTTAGCTACAACGGATGATTATCAATTTTATTGTCTAATCAACTGAGGGCTAATGCTGTGTTTCAAGCATTTGAGACAAAGTATTATCCAAGGACTAGGTCAGAACTTCCATTCAGCAGAAGTCCCGGAATAATACCCCAGACATCATCTAGTAGAAAAACCTAGTATATCAGAATATGAGACCTTTCAAACGAGATTTCAGGGGTTACCTATATATCCAAGTAGTGTTCCCCACAAATTTCGCAAGTTTAAAATTTTAGGGTTATATCCCAAATAAATCTACTAAATGTGCAAAAATCTATCAACACATCACTCGTGAAACTGTTTAATACTTTATACTATACAAATCTTTAGTGTATAGTAACTGTCTACTGATGTTCTATCATTTCCTCTTTATACGCAAAACTCAAATTTTTGAATTTTATCATGTTTTTGGCTTTTTCAAATTTTCTAATGTTTTTGTATTTTCTGACAATTTTTCTCCCCCTAAAATGCAAAATCATTAAAAATTTGACAACCCGATACTGACAGCTTTGTCTCGCCATCCATGTTCTGCTAATCATGCACTGAATTACACTAAAAACAGTAATTACCCCCATGATTTACAACACATTGATTTTTACAGTTTGAAAACCGTTTTTCAATCTGATGAATGTAATCATGTTTGTTCAGCCGTGAGGGTTTCGGCGTATTCAATCAACATTTAATCTGACAAATTAAAAACAAACATATTTTTGGTTTTTAATTTTTCAAGTTTTTAGAGTTTTGAGAATATTTTTTATTTATGTACAAACAACACAAACTAAACTCCCTGTTCAACCAAACCAGGGTCCTGCAACCTCCTCCTGTGCCAGGTTGCTCCAACTATCATTCTCACAATCTTCAATCTTCAGCTTCGTTGAGCACCTGCACATTCAAACTTTATCAATCATTTGAACAATTTAGCCCAGGTCTGTTGGACCTTATGCATTTCAACACAATAATTTTCATTCAATTTTGGAAAATCTTTGTCATTTAAAACTTTTCCATCTTTGATCTCAACTTTTTCACTTTTACCAACGACACTTGTTTCTTAGCACTCCACACTTGATCTTTCGGAGTACCTCTTTTGTAAAAATTTGTTCCTTTTTGAGCCTTTTGATTTTGAACAACATTTTTAGGTTTCCAAAACTCTTGAGGTTTTGTCATATCAACAGATGTTCTCCAACTCTGTGTTGTTCTCAATCTGGGTGTGTGAGAATTCCAGGTCTGTCTTGGATCAAACTTGTTTAGGTTTGATTTCCAGTTTTGATTTGAAGCAAACTTGTTTGTATTGTACCTCCAAGTTTGTTTCGAATCAAATCTGGTTGACCTCGGTTTCACACTCTCAGATTTCTGTTTTTCAACATCAACAGGCTTTGGATTTGGACACTTTCGTGCAACATGTCCAATTTGATCACACTTAAAACACACTTTCTTTGAAACATCCTTGACCTGTTGTTGTTTCTTTTTCATAGCATCAAACTCCTCATTAGATTGTTGTCCAAATTTGAGTTTTTCCTTTTCTTTCAAGTTCTTCCCTTGAACAAAATTCATCTTTTGTTGCATATTTTGTTGTTTACTTTGATTCCAATACTGTTTCCTTTTATAACCCAAACCAGCCTTCATGTTTTTCTTCTTAGAACCAGGTTTGTTAGAAAAAGATTTATGACCTTTACCAGCAAACTTCGGAATCTCAGACTTTTGAATCTCAACCATTCTGAAAACTTTATCTACCTTTTCTGAAATCACATTCTGAATCGGGAATACAACATCTAAGAATAATTTGTCCGATCCAATCATGGTTTAAACCAATCCCTTTGAATTATCATTCAAATGTTTCTCGGATTTTGTGTTTTTCAGATATCCATCATAAAGATTTCCTTCATCTTCATCCTGTGATTCAGACTTACCTTTTGCAGACTCATCTTTCAAAACACAATTAACCACCTTATTTACCACCTCTGAATCATCAGCATCATCAGATTTGGTGTAAGTTACATCGATACTTTCAGGTAATTGGTCAGCTATGTTCAAACCCTTTGCCACCTTTTCCTCATCATAAAAGTATAATTGTTTCTCAATGGTGGTGGTACCTGATGAAATTCTGAACCAATACCCTTTTTGCAATTATCAGTATCTTTGTCATCTGGTGTGATGTTGAAAATGCGTTCGAGAATGTACAAAGAGTTATGATAACTTTGAAGTTTTGTAACAATCTTTTCTTTTTCAGCCAAGACTTGTTTAAGATCAGCAATTTCATCAACACACTTGTTCAATTCAATTTGCTTTTCTTTAAACCTTCTTTCATACATCTCTTTAGTGACTAAAGTTTCAGACAATCTTTGATCAAAACTTTTGACTTGGCTTTTCAAAGTATCATAAGCTTCTTGTACTCTCTGACTCGACCACTTTAAAGAATCATACTGTTTTTGTAAATCTTGAAATTTTGATTCTTTTTCAACACAATCGACACATTTTACTGTACACAGTTGTCGATAAACCTCATTATCCTTTTCAAGACCTTGACATTTCTGTGTTAGCTTTTCAACTTTTATTTTCAAAATTTCTTCTTTGTCAATCATTTCTTTACATTTTATTGTGAAAAGATTTTCAAGTTTAAATGTCATTATCTTTTGTTTTTATGATATCATCCTTTTCAGTACAGACTTTGCATATTTCTATGCAATTCCTGCACTTTTTTTCGTTTTCATCAACCAATTCAACATTCGATAAGTCAGAAGATTTTCTAACCTCGGTTTCTTTCAGCACCGATTCTTCTTTGTCATCTTTCTGTACTTCCTCTTTCATCTCCTCTTTTCCTTCTTTAAGAGCTTCCTCGATCTTCGGTTCTTTTTCAACTTTCTTCCCCTCTTCAGCATTCTGTTGTTCTTCAGCAGCAGTCTTCGCAACAGCTTTTACTTCTTCAACCATCTTCTTCAACTCTTCTTCTTTTCTCTTCTTCATCTCTACCACCTTCGGTAGACTTGCTTCACAAACCTCTCTTATCTTCTTCTCCAAGTCAGGCAAATACTCTTTATCAGATAATCTTCGTGTGTTGAAAGTAGCCTGCCTTGGAAGCAAATCTGTTACAGCTTTGAAATCCACTTTTGATGGGTCAGCAACCGGATTACCCCGTGGATCCATGTAACATTCCAGCTCTTCATTCCATCGTTTGGCCCTTTGAGCTTCTTAGAAAGGTTCATCTAATTTTCCAATTTCCCATCTTGCATAGTCTGCTTTCCACCATCTATCAGGATCAGAAGCCATAATGTGAAATTCTTGAATAACCTGAAAGCAAAGACAAACTAACAAACACAATCAGTTTAAACAGAATCAAATAATCTGAAATAAACTGACACTCGATTGTCGTATAATAATCTTGACTCGGAAAAGTTCACTTTTAAGCGAAATATGACACACGGGCAAAATCAAATCGAACGTATGAGCAAAACCCAAGTTGACTGAATAAGCGAAACCAGCAGATGACAAATAAACGAAATCTGGTTGGACAGATAAGCGGAACTCCTATTGGACTAATAAGCGAAATCTGGTTGGACCGAAAAAGCGAACCACACGAGCGAAACTATCAGATGTTCGTTCAAGCGAAAGTCAATTTTCCGTTCAAGCGGAACTACTCAGTTCGAACAAGCGGAACTAATGACCTTTGAAGCGGAACCTTGACAAATGATGACACTCAAGCGAAACTATCAAGTTGATTTGGAGCGGAACTAATGTATTTCAAGCGGAACTATGTGCCTTTCAAGCGGAACCCTTTGAACTTTTGTTCATTGAAGCGGAACTATATGGTTCTATGAGCGAAACCACATGTTGTTCGAATAAGCGGAACCACATCCGAATGTCATTTTGTCCATTTTTAATCCGAATTTCAGCTTCAAACTTTCAAGGGTTTGTTATTATCCACTAATACATATCCTGTGAAAAAATTGGTCAATTTTAACCGTGGAAACTTGTTCAAATCGAAAAAGAAGGTGTAGAAGACAGAAAACAGATCCAATTGAGCTAAACTCTTCCTCCTGAACTCTGATACCACTTGTAGGATCGTTGTTGACCCCGAATGAGTCGATCAGAAGAGTTGTTTATCCAATCCAAAGGCGGAATCAATGAATTAGACGCTCAAACTAATTATAATGCTTTCTTTTATTGATCTAACAACGTTTACAACCTGAAAGCACTTTGGCAGCACTTCGTTACAATTTTCAGAACCGTTACCAAATGAACATCAAGTGCACTATTTATAGTTGTGAAGGTTTCGCTTCAATGGACTGTCCGTATAAGCGGAACCTCAAGCTTAAACACCTAATTTCGTTTCTCGAACCTCGTGCACTGGATATCCTATCCTATCCTATTCTATTACATGATACAAGACGAAGTCAATAGACGTAATGCACTAACATCCGGGCGAGTCCTATACGCGGCACAACCCATTGCCCTCTATTAGGCGTGGCCAGACATTTACGGAGGAGGAGCTCGTGGAGTCTAACGAGGAGTTTGACGAGGAGTTTGATGAGGATTGATGACGATAGTGGTTTGTGATGTTTTTATATGATGCAATATTGTACGAACAATTTAGTTTTTATGTATGAACGATTTAATTTTCCGTTTAATTAGGATATGTTTGTTTTGGTAAGTTATAATATATGTATATGTTTAGTTTGTTTGGATTGCTTAATTTAACTACGTTGTTTACAAAAATTTATAACAAAAAAACCATTATTATTTTATAACAAAAAAAAACTAACTCAAATTTAAAAAAAAATAAAGTTTGCTAAGAGCAATATGGTGCCGTGGGAAAAGAAAAATTCTTCTAGGGTCGTATAGGGCAATACAATTCCTTTGGTCCCTAATCATTGGCTGAAAAGTATCTGAAAAGTGGCTGAAAAGCATCTGAAAAGTTGTCCAATAGGAAGCGTATAGATCAATACGCTTGAGCTCAGAAGAACCATATAGCCCAAAACACTTCCTATAGGGTTAGGGATGTGCAAATAAAAAATTGGGATGTGTGGATACTAAGAGCCTTTCAATAACTCAGATTATACCGAGTCTTTAAGTCAACTATTGACTACTAAAACACAAAAGCACGTGTATTAAATTCTGACGAATCATACCACTTACTTAGCTAGTACCCAGGGGCGTAGCTTTCAAGGGGCCGCGAGAGGGGGGGATCCCCGAACTTTTCGCTCAGTAGCGTTATGTATGTACATTTCGTATAGAATTTTTTAGGTATATATATTTTCGACCCCCCAGTTTTATAAAAATAAAATTTACTTATATAGAATTTTTAGGTCCGATGACTTCCGACCCCTGGTGGAAATTTTCAAGTTTCGCCAGTGCTAGTACCTCCATAAAAAGAAGTGCACAATCTAAACATTGTGTAGGCTTGTGAGGGCAAGGCTTCAGCAATAGAGATAACAAAATTTCCCCACTTGACAAAGTTTAATTAACCCTTAATTTCTAAAAAAAAAATCATGACACAAATGCTTTTAAAACAAATTTGTTCGTCCAAATGAACTAAAGTGAATATGCATATGATTAAGTATTCTACTTTCTTTATATGTGTGTAGACTTTAATAGTCAAACTTGTAACAAATTCCAGTTATTTTAATTCTTCTAAAAATGATATCTAAAAATGAATGCATTAAATCCAATGTTTTTTTGTATGCTACAACACCTTCAAAAAACCGCACCTACAAACATGCATCACTTAGTGGCGGAGCTTGATCAAAAGTTTCAGGGAGACAGAAAGATATAAAAATTATGTGAAATGGGTTTAAAATAGTTTAAAAGATGTAGATTGGTGTGTGTAAAATGGTTTAAAATAGAGATATAAATAGATAAATGGTTTAAAGGTTTTTTTTAATGAATATTACCGTTTTAAAACGGTCAAAAAATCAACAACGGTCCAATTTTTCAAAAGTTCAACGCGTTATCGGTTCAACGCGTTTTGTTTTTCACGCGTTATGTTTGGTCCGGCGGCGGTGTTTCGTGATGGTTCAACGCGTTATGGATGGTCCATAACGGACCATCCCGCCTAGCCTAAGGATAAGGACTTAGTGAAGGAGACATACATTTAGTTTTTGTAAACTTTTATTGCAGATTCAATTTTTATATAGTAACAAAGTAGATCAAATAACGTAAACTGAAGCTCAGACCTCACATCCACTACACAATCTCTATGTATTCATAGAAATTAGAAAGTCAAAATTGTGCAGCGGCGGTAGACAGGGCCAGCCCTGAGGAAGGGTTGGGTGGGCGCCGGCTCAGGGCCACAAACCTAAGAGGACCCATGGTGGCAATCAGCTTAACTTTGGATCGAAAATACCCGACAAACAAAAACAATAGCAAAGGTTCTGGCGAGATACAGTCACACCACCCGCAAGTCTCGTTAAGCAGAATCAAAACTAATCCGGGTTCCCGATGCAGACACTCCACGGGAACGAGAATCAGCCATCCAAGATCACCTTCTAAAAACCTACCAAATTTTTAGAATAGCAGTGAACAAAATTTACTCTCGGGCTGCAGAGAAAACAAAAGAATTTAGGAAAATCAAATCTGCTTTCATTTCCAATTTTTCCGGTATATGTTGTAGGCTGAAGGGTGTGGGGGCATGGGTTAGGTCATCAAAACTAACAAAGCACTACCACCCACGTTTCCTACACTTGTGGAATACTCAAACAACTACTTTGACCACTACATAATAAAGAAATACTTGAAAACTAATTAAAATAAAATAACAAACTAAACTTGATGTGATAAAAAAGTGGGGGCATAAAAGACCGGTGGTATGCGATCAGAACTTTGGAGCTTCCAGTTGGACTATGCTGACCCATTTCGGAGTTGGGCTCGGGTCCAATGAGGCCATTGGGCTGTGGGTCAGTGCTTGCCTATCATCCTCTCCATCTTCGAAAGAGTTTGACCTCAAACTTGGAATGGGCTCTTCATGGTCAAAATACTGTTGCAGATCAGCGACATTGATCAATCTTATACGAGTTATCATTCACCTTGGGGAGAACCTTAAAAGGACCATCTGACCGAGGGCACAACTTAGAACGACGCTAAGCTGGAAATCGTTCCTTTCGAAAATGCAGCCATACTAGATCTCCTGGTTTATAAAGAAAGTGTTTTCGCCCCTTATCTCGCTTATATTTTAGAAGTCTGTTGCTCTTGGTAATTTTATCATAAATGCGCTAATGAATGGACTTAATATCAGCTGCCAAATCACATGCTTCTTGAACTGAACTTAATAGATGTATCCAGAACCGCTAGATCAAGTGGAATGGACGGATTTAGACCATAAACTGCCATGAAAGGGCTGACGCTATTCGTTTAACTAGGAGCCCGATTATAAGCAAATTCAGCCCTTGGTAATAATTCTTCCCACCGCTTCTTATTGGTCGTAATAAGGGCTCAGAGTAGTGAACCAAGAGTACGGTTGGAAACTTCAGTTTGTCCGTCTATTTGAGGATGGCTGGACGTGCTAAACTTCAGTTTGGTGCCCAGTTTGCGCCACAATGTCATCCAGAAATGGCTAAGGAATTTGGTGTCCCGGTCATTAACCATAGTTTTCACTAGAAGCACTGTTTTAACATTACCAAGCTAGTTTTAACATGTCATCCGAACAACCGGACATTACCCGAAACACCAAATTTTCACTAGAAGCACTGTTTTAACATTACCAAGCTAGTTATGGTCCCCCGAACATCATAACACTACATAAATATCTAGTAACTAAAGTATCTAACTAATACTTACATTTTAACCTAAATAACTAACTTAGTTACAACCTAAGCCTACTACCCCCCCCCCCACCTATGGGACGGCCCATACATGGCCCCCACTTGTGATTTTGTTTCAATTAAAAAATAGATCTTGTTCCCTTGTGTTGAGCATAAGAACCATGAGTTAAAGAGTTAAAATGGATTATAAATGTAACTTGAAGTTCATAAGTCTCATTCTTACACACACTAGAACACACACTTCTTCTCCTCTTCTCCTTGCTTGTTCTCGGCCGAACCAAACAGCACCATCATCACCATCATTCATTCATCCTACATACATTCCAAGCATATACAAGTGTGTTAGAGGTTGCATAAGGAGGCTAGGAGCTTTCGGAAGTTCAAGCACCTTCTTCATTTGCTATTAACCACTCTATTTCTTCTCTTGATCATCCCTAGCCTTAAGCTAGTGGTAAAAACATCGTACACTCTATTTTACATCTCTTTCAAGTGGTTAAAAGATGTTACATAATGATAATCTTGAAGAACATTAAGAAACATGAACATAAGCTTGAATACATAAGGAATCTTAACGTTTATGTGTTGTTATGCTTGATGATTGTTGTTTATTCATGTATTTGATGTTGATCATCATATGATCTTGCTAGATCATGATTAAAAACATAATCTAGCAAGATGAGAGGATGACAAAGTTGTAGGATTCTAGATCATCCTCACATAGAACATGAGCTTGAAAGAATATGTGGTTTTCTTGTAAACTAATGATCAAGTAGGTTGTAATACTTGTAGATCAAAAATTTCATGGATGATCTCAAGAAACCAAGTTAAAAATACAAGTTTTACTTAACGTTGGTTCTTAAACAAATAAACCTTATTTTTGGTGGTTAATAAAGTGTAGAAGTATGTATGTAACAAGAAAAATCCATGAAGAAACATTTTTAGAAAATATGATCATAAGTTGTAAAGATCTAAATTCTTTAGAAATGATGTTTTTAAAAGATCAACCACACTTTAAAGGGTAACAAGACTTACTAAAAACACTAGTAAGTTATTACAAATTTTTATAAATATTCAAGTTTATGAAGTAGTAGATTATGCTTGTTTTTTTGGTAAAATTGGTAAGTAAAGATGGACTAGGCTGACCCATTTTGGAGTTGGGCTCGGGTCCAATGAGGCCATTGGGTTGTGGGTCAGTGCTTGCCCATCATCCTCTCCATCTTCGAAAGAGTTTGACCTCAAACTTGGAATGGGCTCTTCAGGGTCAAAATACTGTTGCAGATCAGCGACATTGATCAATCTTATACGAGTTATCATTCACCTTGGCGAGAACCTTAAAAGGACCATGTGACCGAGGGCACAACTTAGAACGACGCTAAGCTGGAAATCGTTCCTTTCGAAAATGCAGCCATACTAGATCTCCTGGTTTATAAAGAAAGTGTTTTCGCCCTTTATCTCGCTTATATTTTAGAAGTCCGTTGCTCTTGGTAATTTTAACATAAATGCGCTAAAGAATGGACTTAATATCAGCTGCCAAATCACATGCTTCTTGAACTGAACTTAATAGATGTATCCAGAACCGCTAGATCAAGTGGAATGGACGGATTTAGACCATAAACTGCCATGAAAGGGCTAACACTATTCGTTTAACTAGGAGCCCGATTATAAGCAAATTCAGCCCTTGGTAATAATTCTTCCCACTGCTTCTTATTGGTCGTAATAAGGGCTCAGAGTAGTGAACCAAGAGTACGGTTAGAAACTTCAGTTTGTCCGTCTGTTTGAGGATGGCTGGACGTGCTAAACTTCAGTTTGGTGCCCAGTTTGCGCCACAATGTCATCCAGAAATGGATAAGGAATTTGGTTTCCCGGTCATTAACCATTGTTTTTGGTATCCCATGTAGACGGACTATTTCTTTGAAAAAGAGGTAGGCCATTTGGACGACGTCATAAGTAGTATGGAAGGCGATAAAAAGGGCCATCTTAGAGAATCTATCCACCACCACCATAAGTGAATCCTTTTGGCGTTGAGTGCGTGGTAACCCGGTAATGAAGTCGAGGCTAGCGTCTTCCCCAAGGGCAACCGGTACAGGTAGAGGCATGTATAACCTGTGTGGGGAGGACTGACTCTTGGCTCAATGACATGGTAGGCAACGTTTGATGAAATGTTCAGCATCACGGTACAGTTTAGGCCAATAGAGACCAAAGATTGGGAGGCAACATTAATGCAACTCCCTCCTGTTAGGCCCTAAAGTGTGAGACTGACGCATCAAATTAATCCAACGGGCTATGGTTACGAACTGGGCTTTACCGGGTTAGTTTATATTAGGTTTTGGACCTTTACAGGTCACTTGGGCCAAGTTTTAGGCCATGTGGGCCAAGCAGGCCCAAGGGGAGCCCATGTAGGGAATTGGGCTTGTCCATGTATATAAACAAGTTTTAGACTTGTTTTAGGGTTGGATCTTAACAGTTACAATTTTCCGAGAGAGAGAGCTAGAGGATTCGAGTTGGTGGTGATCATTTGTACTAGACGGTTTTGCTTGTCAAAGTAATAGAATCGTGTGCAAGTGGTTTAAAGGTGATTCGGTTTGTTCTTCGTTTCCATATTTTCGGTTCGTATTTCCATCGTTTTCGATTTGTTCTTGAATCACATCAAGTTTGGATTCCGCACAAACTTGGTGTTGTTTGATATCATTGAAAGATCCGGTGATACGGGACTTACAAGTGGTATCAGAGCCAAAGAACCTGTTTCTAGGCTCGGTGTGATATCAAAGATTCAAGAATTAGAATTTTCGTTTTTTCGCGTTCTTCGCGTTCTTCGAAGTGTTCATCGGTGTTTTATTGAAAATCATCATATTTTGCTCCTTGATCCGTTCAAAATTGTGTTAAAGGGATTTTATCCAAATTTAAAAAATTCTTTATTTAAGAAAAATATCCCAAAACTTTCGAAATTTAAGTTGATATTTTTTTTTTTTTTGAAAAATTCTTGATTTCAAAAACTGCCAAAATTAAAAAAAAAAAATATCCAATATCTTGTTTGAATTTTAAAAACACGTGCAAATCTTTGGAAAGTCCAACAACCTCGAGTCCACTGAAATTCTTGTTTAAGTTGTGATTTGTCCACTCGCAACCATCATCCTTTCATCACAAGTCGAAATCACGGTTTCGACAAATCCCGTTTTCAGTCGCAACCACAAGATCATTCATTCCAGATTTCGAGTCATCACGGTTCCAATTTTGAGTCGCAACCGCATCCATATTCATCATCTTCATCAAGTCGCAATCTTTGTTTCGGCTCTTCACGGTATTGTTCCGAGTCGCAACCGATTCATCCACTCGCAACCTACACGATTTCGGTTCATCACGTTGTGTGTCGCAACCATTGTTCGGACTCGCAACCTGGTTACGAGTCGCAACCACCTGAAATCAAGATCAGTCGCAACCTGGTTACGAGTCGCAACCATTGTCCGATCATCTTCTCCGTTCATCTTCAAACCACCATCAACCTCCGCACATCCGCCACAACCTCCGGCCGTCGTCGTTCGTCATCTTATCATTGCCATCACCATACTCAGCATTTCCGTCAACCATTAATACCTGCAACATCACTCCTTCCATTTCCAGTCATCATCATCGCTTTCATTCCGAACATCACGTGTTTCGAATCAAAGTTCCGAGCTCCGACTCAAATCTACTTCATCTCCGTCTCCGACCACATCGTCTTCACCATCACTGAATCATCATTCACCGTAACCTCGTTGTTTAACCTCGTTGAACATCTGATCGTTGAACATCTGTTGTCCGTCACCTCCATAACCTCCATAACTGTCCACCATTAACCACCATCGTTAACCACCATCATAACTGTCCACCATTAACTCATCATCTCCGTTCAAATTCGACCTCCGTTACGTTCCGACTCACCGAACAACCACACCACGTCTCCGGTTACTTGCATCTTCTTTGATCATTAGCCGTCATACGCCGTCCACCGCCGTCCTCTGTTCATCTTCTCCGTTCATAATCCTATTCGTTCATCATCCCATCGTCTTCTTATCATCGTCATCACCACAGTAATCTCTCCGTTCACCTCCTCTGACCGACCACCTGTTCAATACACATCATCAGTGTTCAAGAACAGTGACACCGTCATCGATCATCATCCTCTCTGGTGAAGTGTTGAGGTGTTGACGACAGAAATTGAAAATTAGGGTTGTTGACGTTTTGGACGAAGAAGACAGAAAGCGGGTTCGATTGCGTGCAAAGTGTTTGATTTAGCGAGTACACGGGTTCTCGTTGGTTTGTGTTTTGAGGAGAAGATCAAAAGTGTCAACGACCCTCTGGAATTATGACATTCATCACTAAAGAAGACATACTTTCTGTCTTTTGCACTCCTGAGTGCCGAGGAAGGGTTGAGGCTTATAGGATACAAAACGCTGAGTTAATCGAAGACTACAATGAAATTAAAAGGAAAAATTTCACTTTAACGAAAAACGAAAAACTTTTCAAAGAGAAAATCGAAGCTCAGCGTAAAGACATCGTTCAACTAAAGGACGATGTCAGTGTAGCTACGGCCCAACTCATGATGGTCAAAGAAAAACTGTGTGAGGTGACTAAAGAACTGGAGAATGTTAGGGATAAATACCAAATTAATCAGTTAAACATTAAAAAATTCGATTCCTCCAGTAAATTAGTCAAAAATCTGTGTGATCAACAATTAGCATATTCTAAAAAGAAAGGGTCGGGATTGGGTTATAATCAGACTCCTCCTCCGTACAATGATAATTACACTTATTTACCGATGACTGAGGAGGAGATGATGAACGAGAGTAAAATGACTTATGGTTCGAAAAACAACAAATCGTCTGTTCATGACAGACAAGTTGAGAAACAAAAGTCTACTCCATTGAATTTTGTTCCCAAAGGCACAATTGATCCTAATGTTTCATCTTCTTGTGCAGATGATAGCTCTGGAGTAAAGTGTGGTGATGTTCATGGGAGTGAACCAGTCGTTATTTCAAATGTTTCTGAACCATATTTTGAACATTATTCTGAACCAACTGAGTCTGACATTGCTTTTACTAGTTCTTTGTTTGCGTCGTTTTCAGCTTATGTTTCGTCTTGTGAGCCTGTTGTTTTGGGCAAAACTGATGATGTTTGTGTTGATAATTTGAACAATAAGTGTGGTGATGATTGTTTTTCAGCTAATGTGTGTGATCCTAATGTTTCTGATGTTTCAGTTCATGAAAATGTTACAGGTGAGGTCCCTCAGGCCGCATTCAGTGAAACCACTGAAACGTCTTCACAAGAAAATCAGGAGTTCTGTGATTCTTCTTCTGAATCTATCTCAGTGGGCATCCCTAATGTTGAATCGAGTGGGACCCAATTGGAAACAGTAGCTGAAAGTAAACCACAAGTAGATTCACATGATACGTGTGTTGATGAAACACGTGTTGATGAAACTTCTACATCTTCTGAAATTAAAACTGAACCAGATTTTGAAAAGGAAGAGGTGGTCACATTAAATGAAACGTCACAAGAAAATGTTTCTGAAAAGGAAATTAAAACAGAAACTGAATCGTCTTTTCAGAATGATCCTGATAAAATTATAAAAGACGAAAAACATCATCTGTCTGAATCTCATGCTTGTGCTAGTTCTGATCAACAGGTACAGAAGAACTCAGAAAAGGCACATGGAACACAGGCAACGCAAGCTCGGTCATCTAGACCCACCAAATCAGCTACGGCTGCTGGCTGTCAGAATATCCACACATTGAAACGACAGACATGTTTCAACTGTGGAATTCCTGGACACATTGCTAGAAATTGTGTTCATCGTCCAAAAGTGCAACGAAATGCCAACACTCACTCGTGTGCTGATGTTTGTGAGCCGGTTCACAACAAGCGGAATGAGTCAAAGCAAGCAGATCAAAGTCAGGGGTATGCGAAGTCTGCTTATCAAGGACAATCACGATCTCATAAGGCTCGTGACAAGGTGATTGAAAGCTCCAATATGGGAGAAAAGACGAAAAATGGTGCTCAGAGCAACAAGACTTCTGCAAACAACAAAAACAAGCACCCCAATTCGTCTTCATCTAAGAGAAATGTGCAGTCACATCCAACGCAAAAAGGACCGGTTTGTCCTTCAGGACCTGCTAGAGCGAATCAAGTGGCTTAAAACGTCTTTCCGGTGAAAAGACAAACTTGCTACAACTGTGGCATTGCGGGTCACATTGCTAGAAACTGCATAAGGCGTCTCTACGTACCCTACTATATGCAAAATCAGAGGGTTACACCAAAGGACAACTACCATTCTAAGCCAATGAAGGTATCTTCACCTAAGGCAATGAAGAATGTGAATCCCACGGTTAAACCTTCTGATGGGGATTGGAATGCTGCTAAAGCAAAAAGAAAACAAGCTTTGAAACCTACAAAAATTTCGAAAAATAACAAGGTTGATAAGCAAACTGTTTTGCCAAAGGCATCTAAGAAACTAGAAAAGCCTAAACAAATTTGGAAATCAAAACAAAAAGCAGCTACATCTCAAATTCTTGAAATGAAAGGGGACTTGTGTTTAAAAGAAGTGTCTTATTTTGATGCTTCAGGAAATCCCAGGACCACGATGGCCTGGGTACCCATGTCTTACTAATCTCCTTACTTTTCAGGAACAACCAAGGAGGAGCTGTTGACAATCTCTGGAATGTTGATAGCGGTTGTTCCAGAGATAAAAACGGGTAACATTTCACTGTTGCAAAAAGTTCAATTTTTTTTACAGATGATATGTTTCCTTTGGAGGAGATAAGAGAAGTAAGAAATGATCAGCAAAAGGTACCGTTTAAATTCAGTACTTTGATTTGAATTTGATTAGTCTTCAATCTGATGACAGAACGGTAACGCAAAAATATTTTTCTTTCTTTTTCTTAGTTTATAACTTTGTATATAAAGTGTCCTTTCTCTAGTAAATGGTAAATTTGCGCAAAAATCCAAGATTTATGCACAAATTTAGGGGGGGAGAGGAACATATAGATAGATATAGAGTTTAGGGGGAGAAAACTCAGAAAAGAAAAATACAAAAAGAGTTTGATGTATATATATGTTTTGCTTTAGGGGGAGAAAATGAGAAAAATACAAAAACATTAGAAAAATGAAAAAGCCAAAAAGATAAATTGCATGATATGGGAAGTGAAATAAATGTTTGTGTTAAAGGGTTTGACTAACACATGTAAGGTGCCATAGCTGAAAAGACTAGGATCTACTGCGATATGTCGATAGGCTTGACGCTCAACATGATAAAAGATACTAAGTGATATAAACACAACGAATTATGTATCATGTGGGTAACATACCAACGGCGTATGATTTTATGGTCTTAAATCTTGCGTTGATAGATAGCCAACATCTGAGGTTTCGGGTCTTTATATTGTTGAATCATCCGGGGATATCTTGGCTGTCCTTCTGCTTAGAACTAAATTAGTACATGACCCCAGGAAAGAAAGTCACTTGGAATTAGCTCATTTCTATTTGAATGTCTGTATGTTTTCCCGATACACACAATTTTGATCTGATTCTGAAATCTTCTCTGAAAAAGTCGTGTACCTCCTCTGCTGCATCCAGATACATGCTGACCTGGAGGTGCTAGGCAACGTCAGCTTCTGCTGCATCCAGATACATGCTGACCTAGCTGTACGTTGTCGCACTGTAGATCTATACACCCGAAAGAGGCCCTCTAGTGCCCAAAAGAAACCCCAATAAACCTATATCAAATTGAGAAAACTCATTTGATCTGTATATTATACCATCTCTGTAAAAGATCTATTCTGTTCTTTTCTCAACCTACTCCCAGTTAAGATTTCAGAAATCTGGATTGGACTTGTGAAATATGTGGTAGGGAAAATATTTGCATGATAGAGTGTGCTGTTTATATTTCCGGGATCTGACTAGTATTTATTTGGGTGTTCATTGTTAAGAAATCAAAATATGATAAATCAGATTATATGCAGACTGCACAGTCAGGATATCTTAAAGGATGACATCAGTATACTCACTTGTTACGATGAATCGTTGTGCTTACCTTGATCGCGAGGGTATGTCTTGGAATGGGACACACAGGTATAATAGTATAATATTACCTTAAGAATATCACGAAGTTGAAAAATTGAAAGTTGAGCGTTAAAGTTTAAGTGGACAAACATATTGGCAATCGCATAGACCAGTTTGATCAGGCTCGTACTGAAAAGTGTTCCTTAGTCTGCCTGAGAACGAATTTTGATCCCATTTGCAATTGTAATTGTATATTATCGTAGTTGTTTATATTTTGAGTTTTTTTTATTTGTTTTAGTTCTTAAAATTAAAAAATTAAAAAAAAAAAATAGAAAAAATTTCAAAAAATCCAAAAATAGTGTGTTTATTTGTTTCTCTTAAAAATTAAAAAAAATGTAACCGTTCTTGAAGATTTGACTGATTATCAAGAGTTAAAAGAATTTAAATTGTGAAATTTCATGTACCTAGTGTTCATGTGGTACTTTCCCTGTTGCATAAGAATTGTTTGCTTATGAGTTTGTGAGCATGTGCAGAACTTGGTTTCAATCAAGAACAGGGGTTGATGAAGAATGAGATGCTGTCAGATGCTGAAGAAGCCCAAAGCATCACAACAACAAGATGTACCTGAGTCAGAAGAACCGGATAAGAGACGTCGTCTGACAATGAAAGTGCATTCGAAGAAGTACCGTGAACCTGCTTGAAAGACAAAGACTGAAGAAGAAAAGAGCTGCTGAGAATCCTCCTCTCAACATTCTTTTGACAAGATTTTCAAGCAAATGCTGATCGAGATCCTGATATGAAGCTAACCACAGAATCTGAAGAAAGAGACCCAGTGCTGAGAGTTCAGAAGTCAAGAACTTCCACAACATCTGCAGCTTAGCGACAACCATAGATCTCGTTGAAGACGTTGCTGAATTTAAGTCATGAAGACAATTTGATGGCATCAGTCTAGGGGGAGATTGTTAGGCCCTAAAGTGTGAGACTGACGCATCAAATTAATCCAACGGGCTATGGTTACGAACTGGGCTTTACCGGGTTAGTTTATATTAGGTTTTGGACCTTTACAGGTCACTTGGGCCAAGTTTTAGGCCATGTGGGCCAAGCAGGCCCAAGGGGAGCCCATGTAGGGAATTGGGCTTGTCCATGTATATAAACAAGTTTTAGACTTGTTTTAGGGTTGGATCTTAACAGTTACAATTTTCCGAGAGAGAGAGCTAGAGGATTCGAGTTGGTGGTGATCATTTGTACTAGACGGTTTTGCTTGTCAAAGTAATAGAATCGTGTGCAAGTGGTTTAAAGGTGATTCGGTTTGTTCTTCGTTTCCATATTTTCGGTTCGTATTTCCATCGTTTTCGATTTGTTCTTGAATCACATCAAGTTTGGATTCCGCACAAACTTGGTGTTGTTTGATATCATTGAAAGATCCGGTGATACGGGACTTACACCTCCGTCAATGATCACGATACAAACCTTCCTAGCAATTGTAAACTAGGTATGGAAATTGATTCCCGCTGAAGATTTTCTTCTTGAATCGGTGTAGGACCTTCATCGAGACTGGTCACCACGTCATCTACTTCAGTTGGTGACGTCAAAGCTACAATTATATCACTCATATTCATAGCCACCAGCGAGTTCGAAATCTGTTAATGTGATGATTCGCTTATTTGGGAATTCAAGGGCGACGTGCGCCAAGTCTTGCCAACGGAAACAGCGACGGGGAGCTTTAGGGGGTTCAGTGGATGTACAGAAGAAGAAGCTGGTTTTGTACTGGGTATATTAAGTGATTGTGAGGTATTACTTTTGTTTTTTTGTTTATTATTTAAAGTCAACATTTCACAAAACAAGTCATTTATTGTTTTTAGTTAAATAATTAAAAAAAAAAAAAAACAATACACGAAACACATGTAGATATCCTTTTGACAATATTAGGACTTTATTTTTTGTACAATGCATTACGAAAATAGTTGGAAATTTTTACCGGATGCTTCATTAAGGGACAACCAAGTCAAAAATAAAGATAATATGTGCCCTAATCATATATCATATTTGCACAAACATTAACAAGCATACCATCAGTATTAAGTTGCTTACGATATCCATAGTCGGTCCATACAAACCTAAAGGTGAATTTGACCAAAACATTCAGACAGTAACAAGTTTTACAAGTCAAACAGGTGATACGATATTCCTTCTTGAGCGTGGCCGACCATGTTTTCCTCTTAATTCAGTTTTGCAACCTATTAACCAACAGACCAGAAATTAAGAATGCTAGTTACTTAAAAGTTGCAGCAAGTCATTTTACATTAAAAAAAGAAGTCTAATGAGTTGTTACCGGATGCAACGTGGTCGGCGATATTTGACTTCTGTAACCATGCGATATCCATCGAAGCGATATACGTAATAAATATCTGAGATTCACATTAGGATATATTATTATTATTTTTGGAATGTATTTCATAAATTACCACGCCAACGCAGTGATAGGGATATTTTCTCATCTATAAAGAGATGAAATCATTATGATATATATATATAGAGGATTAGGAATATATATATTTCCCAGAAACAGTATTCCTGGGCATTGGATGTTGTTGCTTCAGAAACCTTTTTCTCAAAGGATGCAAGACAAAAAATAAAAGAAATTATTTGTTTAAGCTTTTAAATAAAAACAACAACCACCACCATACCCAGTATATCCCACAAATAGCAGAACTATTCGTAAAGAGGTGAATATAACTCAAATGGAATTCGTTGTTACCTGAAAACACAAGGGGAGTGAGGGGCTCGTAAAAGGATTCTTCGGTCACCAGTTCATAAGTGACACCTATTAGATGTAAATAAATTGTTCAACAGAAACATAAAATAAAAAAGACAATGTACATATCATAACAATAAACACAAGATGTATTAAAAAAGAAATAGCAT